>NC_140988.1:379336650-379740040 GCF_052327205.1 Somniosus microcephalus | reverse complement strand
CTTTCTATAGCGCCTTTCACGACCACCGGACGTCCCAAAGCGCTTTACAGCCAACTAGCCTGGAGTACCCGGCGTTGCTGAGGGAACTGAAGAACCCTCTGCCATGTTTATAAAACTGTTTATAAAACTGTTGGGATTGAAGAACTCTTGCTAAGCACCCAGGAGGTGGTTCTTTAACTTCGTTTTTTGTTAATGGGGATCGCCAGTAGCCAAAAATTCAAGTTTTTACAGTTTTCCTTCTATGTGAATTTGGAGGTCGCAAGCAGAATTATAATTTTGCAATGTTATCATTGACATTAATGAGAGAGAGGGGGGAAGGAGAGAGAGAGAGAGAGGGGGGGAGGAGAGAGAGAGAGAGAGGGGGGAAGGAGAGAGAGAGGGGGGAAGGAGAGAGAGAGGGGGGAAGGAGAGAGAGAGGGGGGAAGGAGAGAGAGAGGGGGGGAAGGAGAGAGAGAGAGGGGGAAGGAGAGAGAGAGAGAGAGAGGGGGGAAGGAGAGAGAGAGAGAGAGAGGGGGGGAGGAGAGAGAGAGAGGGAGGGGGAAGGAGAGAGAGAGGGGGAAGGAGAGAGAGAGAGAGAGGGGGGAAGGAGAGAGAGAGAGAGAGAGAGGGGAAGGAGAGAGAGAGAGAGAGAGGGGGAAGGAGAGAGAGAGAGAGGGGGAAGGAGAGAGAGAGAGAGGGGGGAAGGAGAGAGAGAGAGAGAGGGGGAAGGAGAGAGAGAGAGGGGGGAAGGAGAGAGAGAGAGAGAGAGGGGAAGGAGAGAGAGAGAGAGAGAGGGGGAAGGAGAGAGGGAAGGGGAGGGAGAGAGAGAGGAGAGAGAGAGAGCGGGGGGAAGGAGAGAGAGAGAGAGAGGGGGAAGGAGCGAGAGAGAGGGGGGGAGGAGAGAGAGAGGGGGAAGGAGAGAGAGAGAGAGAGGGAAGGAGAGAGGGACGGGGAGGGGGGAAGGGGAGAGAGAGAGAGAGGGGGAGGAGAGAGAGAGGGGGAAGGAGAGAGAGAGAGAGGTTATTTCCCTGATATCTGGAACAAAGGACTCATAACGCCCATATACAAAAGTGGGGACAAAATCGACCCAAACAACTATCGAGGCATCTGTGTAAACAGTAACCTGGGGAAGGTATTCTGTAGCATCATAAACAAAAGACTTATAAACTTCCTTGAGGAGCACAATGTCTTGAGTAAAAGCCAAATTGGATTCCTGCCAAACTATAGAACATCCGATCATATCTTCACCCTACAGACCCTAATTGACAAACACGTTCACAATAACAAAAGCAAAATCTACGCATGCTTTGTAGATTTCCAGAAGGCTTTCGACTCCATCTGGCATGACGGTTTATTCCTGAAACTTATCGAAAGTGGGGTAGGAGGGAAAACATATGATGTAATTAAATCAATGTATACAAACAACAAATGTGCAGTTAAAATTGGAGACAAACAAACAAAATACTTCCCACAGGGGCGGGGGGTGACGCAGGGCTCGCCAATCTCACCGACACTCTTTAATATTTACATAAATGGATTGGCAAAACTACTTGAACAATCTACAGCACCCGGCCTCACCCTATATGAATCCAAGGTTAAATTCCTCCTCTATGCAGACGACCTGGTTCTGCTGTCACCTACTAAAGAGGGGCTACAGCAAAACCTGGACCTGCTGGAGTCGTACTGCCAGACTTGGGCCCTGACAATAAATCCCCAAAAAACCAAAGTCCTTGTGTTCCAGCAAAGATCCAAACATCAGGGACCCAAAATAAATTTCACAGTAGGAACAACCAAAATTGAACAAACCACTAACTACACATACTTGGGCTTAAAAATCAGTTCTACGGGAAACTTCAAACTGGCTGTGAATGAACTGAAAGAGAAAGCAAGAAGGGCTTTCTATGCCATCAAAAAATCAATCCAAATAGAAATCCCAATTAGCATTTGGCTCAAAATTTTCAAATCAGTAATTGAACCAATTGCACTCTATGGCAGTGAGGTATGGGGACCGCTAACTCAACAAGAATTTGCAAAATGGGACAAACACCCAATTGAGATCCTACATGCAGAATTCTGTAAAAGTATCCTCCGGACTCAAAGGAAAACAGTAAACAATGCATGCAGGGCGGAACTAGGCCAATATCCATTAATAATCACTATCCAAAAAAGAGCCACCAAATTTTGGAATCACCTACAAATGAGCAATCCCCAATGCTATCACTACGACGCCCTGAAATGCCAAGAGCTGACCATAAAGAAGAATACCCTCAGTCAACTAGTCCTGGGACTCAGTGAAGTAACTACTAACAATACTAACAATAACCAGCCCCAGGACAGTGACAGGGTAACACAAAGAATTCGACCCAACACAATCGTCGCTAAGCAAAAGGAAAAATATCTGACATATTGGGCAGAAACAACAAAAACCCAAAGCAAACTCAATTGCTACTTGGCCCTAAACAGACAATACAACATAGCTGATTACCTGACCATGGTAAAGGATAACAAACTGAGAAGAACCTTGACAAGGTACAGACTTAGCGAACATAGCCTAGCGATCGAAAAAGGCAGACACAGGCAGACCAGGCTGCCAAGAGAGGACAGGATATGCTCTCACTGCAGTCAGGGAGTGGTGGAGACAGAGATGCACTTCCTCACAGCTTGTGGAAAATATCAGGGCATCAGGGAGAATTTCTACCAAAAATTCTCACAAATATGCCCTGATTTCAGAAATCTGAATGACAACCAAAAACTCCCATTCCTACTGGGAGAGGAGAGAAGCTGTATAACACTGGCGGCGCACTATGTTACAGCTTGCCATGAACAGAGGGACAACCAGTAAACTAAGAAAAAAATATATATAAACAATGCGAATGTATATTTATACACTCAGGGATATACCTGTTTATACACTGTATGAATAGAACTGCGTTTATGTGCTAAACCATAAATGTATTTTGATGCTTTGGCAACATAAGATGTAACTTATCATGCCAATAAAGCGATTTAAATTGTAAATTGTAAAAATTGAGAGAGGGGGAAGGAGAGAGAGAGAGGGGGGGAGGAGAGAGAGAGAGGGGGGAGGAGAGAGAGAGAGAGAGGGGGGGAAGGAGAGAGAGAGGGGGGAAGGAGAGAGAGAGGGGGGAAGGAGAGAGAGAGGGGGGAAGGAGAGAGAGAGAGAGGGGGGAAGGAGAGAGAGAGAGAGGGGGGAAGGAAAGAGAGAGGGGGGAAGAGAGAGAGAGAGATGGGGGAGGAGAGAGAGATGGGGGGAAGAGAGAGAGAGAGAGAGATGGGGAGGAGAGAGAGAAGGGGGGAAGGAGAGAGAGAGAGAGGGGGGGAGGAGAGAGAGAGAGAGGGGGGAGGAGAGAGAGATGGGGGGAAGAGAGAGAGAGAGATGGGGGGAGGAGAGAGGGGGGGGGAGGAGAGAGAGAGAGAGAGGGGGGAGGAGAGAGAGATGGGGGAAGAGAGAGAGAGAGAGAGATGGGGGAGGAGAGAGAGAAGGGGGGAAGGAGAGAGAGAGAGGGAGAGGGGGGAAGGAGAGAGAGATGGGGGGAAGGAGAGAGAGTGAGAGATGGGGGGAGGAGAGAGAGAAGGGGGGAAGGAGAGAGAGAGAGGGAGAGGGGGGAAGGAGAGAGAGAGAGAGGGGGAAGGAGAGAGAGAGAGAGAGGGGGAAGGAGAGAGAGAGAGAAAGGGGGGGAAGGAGAGAGAGAGAGAGGGGGAAGGATAGAGAGAGAGGGGGAAGGAGAGAGAGAGAGGGGGGAAGGAGAGAGAGAGAGAGAGAGAGAGGGGGGAAGGAGAGAGAGAGAGAGAGGGGGGAAGGAGAGAGAGAGGGGGGAAGGAGAGAGAGAGAGAGAGGGGGAGGAGAGAGAGAGGGGGAAGGAGAGAGAGAGAGAGAGAAGGGGAAGGAGAGAGAGAGAGAGAGGGGGAAGGAGAGAGAGAGGGGGAGGAGAGAGAGGGGGAAGGAGAGAGAGAGAGAGAGAGAGAGATGGGGGGAGGAGAGAGAGAAGGGGGAAGGAGAGAGAGAGAGGGGGGGAAGGAGAGAGAGAGAGAGAGAGGGGGGAAGGAGAGAGAGAGAGAGACGGGAGGAAGGAGAGAGAGAGAGAGAGGGGGCGGAGAGAGAGAGAGAGAGAGGGGGGGGAAGGAGAGAGAGAGAGAGAGAGAGGGCTGTTAAAATTGGAGACAAACAAACAAAATACTTCCCACAGAGGTGGGGGGTGATGCAGGGCTCGCCAATCTCACCGACACTCTTTAATATTTACATAAATGAATTGGCAAAACTACTTGAACAATCTACAGCACCCGGCCTCACCCTATATGAATCCAAGGTTAAATTCCTCCTCTATGCAGATGACCTGGTTCTGCTGTCACCAACTAAGGAGGGTCTACAGCAGAACCTGGATCTGCTGGAGTCATACTGCCAGACTTGGGCCATGACAATAAATCCCCAAAAAACCAAAGGCCTTGTGTTCCAGCAAAGATCCAGACATCAGGGACCCAAAATAAATTTCACACTAGGAACAACCAAAATTGAACAAACCACTAACTACACATACTTGGGCTTAAAAATCAGCTCTACGGGAAATTTCAAACTGGCTGTGAATGAACTGAAAGAGAAAGCAAGAAGGGCTTTCTATGCCATTAAAAAATCAATCCAAATAGAAATCCCAATTAGCATTTGGCTCAAAATTTTCAAATCAGTAATTGAACCAATTGCACTCTATGGCAGTGAGGTGTGGGGACCGCTAACACAACAAGAATTTGCAAAATGGGACAAACACCCAATTGAGATCCTACATGCAGAATTCTGTAAAAGTATACTCCGGACTCAAAGGAAAACCGTAAACAATGCATGCAGGGCAGAACTAGGCCAATATCCATTAATAATCACTATCCAAAAAAGAGCCACCAAATTTTGGAAACACCTAGAAATGAGCAACCCCCAATGCTATCACTACGAAGCCCTGAAATGCCAAGAGAGGGCCATAAAGAAGAATACCCTCAGTCAACTAGTCCTGGGACTCAGTGAAGTAACTACTAACACTACTAACAATAACCAGCCCCAGGACAGTGACGGCGTAACACAAAGAATTCGACCCAACACAATCGTCGCTAAGCAAAAGGAAAAATATCTGTCATATTGGGCAGAAACAACAAAAACCCAAAGCAAACTCAATTGCTACTTGGCCCTAAACAGACAATACAACATGGCTGATTACCTGACCATGGTAAAGGATAGCAAACTGAGAAAAACTTTGACAATGTACAGACTTAGTGAACATAACCTGGCGATCGAAAAAGGTAGACACAGACAGACCCAGCTACCAAGAGAGGACAGGATATGCTCACACTGCAGTCAGGGAGTGGTGGAGACAGAGATGCACTTCCTCACAGCTTGTAGAAAATATCAGGACATAAGGGAGAATTTCTACCCAAAATTCACAAAAATATGCCTGGAATTCAGAAATTTGAATGACGACCAAAAACTCCCATACCTACTAGGGGAAGAGAGAAATTGCATAACACTAGCGGCACACTATGTTACAGCTTGCCATAAACAGAGGGACAACCAGCAAATTTAAGAAAAGAGTATATATAAATTATATGAAAGTATATATTTATACACTCAGGGATATATCTGTTTATACACTGTATGGATAGATCTGTATTTTTGTGAACAAACATGAATGTTTTTCGATGCTTTGGCAACATAAGATGTAACTTGTCATGCCAATAAAGCGAGTTGAATTGAATTGAATTGAATTGAGAGAGGGGGGAAGGAGAGAGAGAGAGAGAGAGGGAAGGAGAGAGAGACGGGAAAGAGATACAGAGACAGAGACAGGGAGAACCGCGCGGCCCGAGAGCCCGAGAGACAGCAAGCGGGGGGAGCGGCGGCGGCGGGCCGGAGCGGGAGCTGAGCTGAGGTGAGTTGGGCCGGGCCTGAAGAGAGAGAGAGGGGGAAGGAGAGAGAGAGAGAGGGGGGGAAGGAGAGAGAGAGAGAGAGGGGGGAAGGAGAGAGAGAGAGAGAGGAAGGAAGAGAGAGAGAGAGAGGAGAGAGGGAAGGGGAGGGAGTGAGAGAGAGAGGAGAGAGAGAGGGAAAGAGAGAGAGCGGGAAGGAGAGAGAGGGGGAAGGAGAGAGAGAGAGAGGGGGGGAAAGAGAGAGAGGGGGGGGGAAGGAGAGAGAGAGAGAGGGGGAAGGAGAGAGAGAGAGAGGGGGGGAAAGAGAGAGAGAGAGGGGGGGAAGGAGAGAGAGAGAGAGGGGGAAGGAGAGAGAGACGGGAAAGAGATACAGAGACAGAGAGAACCGCGCGGCCCGAGAGCCCGAGAGGCAGCGAGCGGGGGAGCGGCGGCGGCGGGCCGGAGCGGGAGCTGAGGTGAGTCGGGCCGGGCCTGAGGTGCTAGGCTGCACGGGGGCTCCAGGTCACCGCGGCCGGACTCTGAGTCCAACCCCTTCCCCGGGGTGTCTTCCTCTCTTCTCTATCTCCTTCCCTCACTCTCTCCTTCCCTCTCCCTCTCTCTCTCTCTCCTTCCCTCTCTCTCTCTCTCCTTCCCTCTCTCTCTCTCTCCTTCCCCCCTCTCTCTCTCTCCTTCCCCCTCTCTCTCTCTCTCTCTTTTTCTCTCTCTCTCTCCTTCCCTCGCTCTCTCTCTCCTTCCCTCTCTCGCTCTCTCCTTCCCTCTCTTTTCCCGGTCCCGCACTCACGGCAGGCCGCAGGCTTAGACCCCGACCACACACGCCATGAAACGCCCCCTGTGACGCATCATACCGCGGTTCCCCCACAGGATTGGTCAACCATCACGTCACTCAACGCTAATGAGCTGAAATGAGCGGATTTTGTCCGTTTTTTGTAAGCTGTCTGAACAATTTTTGTCTGACCAAAAAATAAACATGCCTATGACACTCCCCTAATCATAAGCTTTCTTTTGATATAATATATGTGTAGGTACGCTCTATAACTTTTGAGTTTACCGCACGCATACACACAGGAAGACAGACTCTTTATTACATATAGAGATGAAGTACTTTTTGAAGGGCAGTCACTGTTGTAATGTAGGAAATGCGGCAGCCAATTTATGCACAGCAAGCTCCCACAAGCAGCAATGTGATAATGACCAGATAATCTGTTTTTGTGATGTTGATTGAGGGATAAGTATTGGCCCCAGGACACCAGGGGAAACTGCCCCTGCTCTTTTTCGAAAGAGTGGCTGTGGGATCTTTTACACAAATGATGGCAGGCAGGGCCTCGGTTTAACATCTCATTCGAAAGATAGCACCTCATACAGTGCAGCACACCCTCAGCACTGCACTGGGAGTGTCAGCCTAGATTTGTGCACTCGGGTCTCTGGAGTGGGACATCAACCCCCAACATTCTGACCCAGAAGCGAGGGTGCTACCCACTGAGCCATGGCTGACATAGTGGAGTACGTCACACCATCAGAGGAGTATGTTACAGTATTGCATAGAAACATAGAAGATAGGAGCAGGAGTAGGCCATTCGGCCCCTCGAGCCTGTTCCGCCATTTAATGAGATCATAGCTGATCATCCAAATTCAGTACCCTGTCCCTGCTTTCTCCCCATACCCCTTGATCCCTTTAGCCTTAAGAAATATATCTAACTCCTTCTTGAATATATTTAATGAATTGGCCTCAACTGCCTTTTGTGGTAGAGAATTCCACAGGTTCAACACTCTCTGGGTGAAGAAATTCCTCCTCATCTCTGTCCTAAATGGCCTACCCCTTATCTTTAGATTGTGACCCCTGGTTTTGGACTCCCCCGCCATCGGGAACATCCTTCCTGCATCTAGTCTGTCTAGTCCTGTTAGAATTTTATAAGTTTCAATGAATCACAGAAATCACAGAAACCCCACAGTGCAGATAGAGGCCATTTCGGCCCATCGAGCCTGCACCGACACATATCCCACCCAATCCCCGTAACCCCTACACCAACACATATCCCCATTTAACCCCCCTAACACTAAGGGTCAATTTTATCATAGCCAATCAACCTAACCCGCACATCTTTGGACTGTGGGAGGAAACCGGAGCACCCGGAGGAAACCCACGCAAACACGGGGAGAATGTGCAAACTCCACACAGACAAATGTAAGAAGTCACACAACACCAGGTTATAGTCCAACAGCTTTATTTGAAATCACAAGCTTTCGGAGCGCTGCTCCTTCTTCAGGTGAAGTGGAGAAATGCATAAAGACACAGCTTATATAGTCAGAGAATCATGTCAGATGTTTACAGGTAACCTTTCCAACTGCCATTTATCGCACCTCGGCAGAGAGATAATCACAGCAGTCAAAGGTGTGAATGGTGTCCAAACAGGTCAGTCAGGGAAACATTACATCAAAGAACAATGAGGTGGGGTCACAAGGGGTCAAATATTGCAGATGCTGGGGTCTGTATGAAAAACAAAAAAACAGACAAAAAACATTTTTTTTGGCTGGAAATCACAGCAGGTCCGGCCGCATCTGTGTAGAGAGAACAAGCCAATGTCGACTCGAGTCTGGATGACCCTGCATCAGGTGGGGTTACATGTAGCGTGACATGAACCCAAGATCTCGGTTGAGGCCGTCCTCATGAGTGCGGAACTTGGCTATCAGTTTCTGCTCGACGATTTTGCGTTGTCGTGTGTCTCGAAGGCCACCTTGGAGAATGCTTACCCGAAGATCGGAGGCTGAATGTCCTTGACTGCTGAAGTGTTCCCCGACTGGGAGGGAACACTCCTGCCTGGTGATTGTTGCGCGGTGTCCGTTCATCCGTTGTCGCAGTGTCTGCATGGTCTCGCCGATGTACCATGCTCCGGGGCATCCTTTCCTGCAACGTATGAGGTAGACAACGTTGGCCGAGTCACATGAGTATGTACCATGTACCTGGTGGGTGGTGTCCTCACGTGTGATGATGGTATCTGTGTTGATGATCTGGCATGTCTTGCAGAGGTTGCTGTGGCAGGGTTGTGTGGTGTCGTGGTCGCTGTTCTCCTGAAAGCTGGGTAATTTGCTGCGAACGATGGTCTGTTTGAGGTTAGGCGGCTGTTTGAAAGCGAGTAGTGGAGGCGTGGGGATGGCCTTAGCGAGGTGTTCGTCGTCATCGATGACATGTTGAAGGCTGCGAAGAACATGGCGTAGTTTCTCCGCTCCGGGGAAGTACTGGACGATGAAGGGTACTCTGTTGGTTGTGTCCCGTGTTTGTCTTCTGAGGAGGTCTATGCGATTTTTCGCTGTGGCCCGTCGGAACTGTCGATCGACGAGTCGAGCGCCATATCCCGTTCTTACAAGGGCGTCTTTCAGTGTCTGTAGGTGTCCATCGCGTTCCTCCTCGTCTGAGCAGATCCTGTGTATTCGCAGGGCTTGTCCATAGGGGATGGCTTCTTTAACGTGGTTAGGGTGGAAGCTGGAGAAGTGAAGCATCGTGAGGTTGTCCGTGGGCTTGCGGTAGAGTGAAGTGCTGAGGTGTCCGTCTTTGATGGAGATTCGTGTGTCCACACAGACAGTCGCCCGAGGCCGGATTCGAACCCGGGTCCCTGGCGCTGTAAGGCAACAGTGCTAACCACTATGCCACCGTGCTGCCCTCGGAGATCCCCTCTCATTCTTCTAAACTCCTGCGAATATAAGCCCAATCGACCCAATCTCTCCTCATATGTCATTCCTGCCATCCCAGGTATCAGTCTGGTGAATCTTCGCTGCACTCCCTCCATGGCAAGAACATCCTTCCTCAGATAAGGCGACCAAAACTGCACACAATACTCAACGTGTGGTCTCACCAAAGCCCTGTACAACTGCAGCAAGACATCCTTGCTCCTGTACTTGAATCCTCTCGCTATGAAGGCCAACATACCATTTGCCTTCTTAACCGCCTGCTGCACCTGCATGCTTACCTTCAGCGACTGGTGCACAAGGACACCCAGATCTCGTTGCACTTCCCCTTTTCCCAACCTATTGCCGTTCAGGTAATAATCTGCCTTCCTGTTTTTTCCACCAAAGTGGATAACCTCGCATTTATCCACATTATACTGCATCTGTCATGCATCTGCCCAATCACCCAACCAGTCCAAATCATACTGGAGTTTCTCTGCATCCTCCTCACAGCACACACGCCCACCCAGCTTTGTGTCGTCTGCAAACTTGGAGATATTACATCCAGTTCTCTCGTCTAGATCATTAATATATATTGTGAATAGCTGGGGTCCTAGCACCGATCCCTGCGTTACCCCACTTGTCACTACCTGCCACTCGGAAAAAGACCTGTTTATTCCAACTCTTTGCTTCCTGTCTGCCAACCAGTTCTCTATCCAAGTCAGCACCTTACCCCCAATCCCATGTGCTTTAACTTTGCACGCTAATCTCTTATGCGGGACCTTATCGAAAGCCTTCTGAAAGTCCAAATACATCACATCCACTGGTTCTCCCTTATCTATCCTACCAGTTACATCCTCAAAAAATTCCAGTAGATTAGTCAAGCACGATTTACCTTTTGTAAATCCATGTTGACTTTGTCCAATCCTGTCACTGTTTTCCAAGTGCTCTGCTATTACATCTTTTATAATGGACTCTCACATTTTCCCCACTACCGATGTCAGGCTTACCGATCTATAATTCCCTGTTTTCTCTCGACCACCTTTTTTAAATAGTGGGGTTACATTAGCTACCCTCCAATCCATGGGAACTGTGCCAGAGTCTATAGAATTTTGGAAGATGACCAGCAATGCATCTACTATTTCTAGGGCCACTTCCTTAAGGATGTAGATTATCAGGCCCTGGGGATTTATCGGCCTTCAATCCCGTCAATTTCCCTAACACCATTTCCCTACAAATACTGATTACATTCAGTTCCTCCCTCTCATTAGACCCTGTAATCCCCGACATCTCTGGGAGGTTATTTGTGTCCTCCTTTGTGAAGACAGAACCAAAGTATGTATTTAATTGGTCTGCCATTTCTTTGTTCCCCATTATAAATTCCCCTGATTCTGACTGCAAGGGACCTATGCTTGACTTCACCAATCTTTTTCTCTTCACATATCTATAGAAGCTTTTACAGTCAGTTTTTATGTTCCCTGCAAGCTTACTCTCATACTCTATTTCCCCCCTCTTAATTAATCCTTTTGTCCTCTTTTGCTGATTCGTAAACTGCTCCCAATCCTCAGGTTTGCTGTTTTTTCTGGCCAATTTATATGTCCTCTCCTTGGATCTTATGCTAACCCTAATTTCCCTTGTTAGCCACGGTTGTGCCACCTTTTCTGTTTTATTTTTATGCCAGACAGGGATGAACAAATTCTGTAGTTCATCCATGCGATCTTTAAATGTTTGCCATTGCCTATCCACCGCCAACCCTTCAAGTAACATTCCCCAATCCATCCTAGCCAACTCGCGTCTCATACCATCGTAGTTTCCTTTATTTAAATTCAGGACTCTAGTCTCTGAGTCAACTACTTCATGCTCCATCTTAATGAAGAATTCTATCATATTATGATCGCTCCTCCCCAAGGGGCCTCGCACAACAAGATTGCTAATCAATCCTTTCTCATTACATAATACCCAGTCTAAGATGGCCTGATCTCTAGTTGATTCCTCGACATATTGGTCCAGGAAACCATCCCGTATACACTCTAGGAATTCCTCCTCCACAGTATTGTTACTAATTTGGTTAGCCCAATCTATATGTAGATTAAAGTCATCCATGATAACTGCTGTGCCCTTATTGCACGTGTCTCTAATTTCCTGTTTAATGCCATCCCCAACCCCATTACTCTTTGGGGGTCTGCATACAACTCCCACTGTTGTTTTCTGCCCCATGTTATTTCTCAGCTCTACCCATACAGATTCCACATCATCAGAACTAATATCCTTCCTTTCAATTGTGTTAATCTCCTCTTTAACCAGCAATGCTACTCCACCTCCTTTTCCTTTTTGCCTGTCCTTCCTAAATATTGAATACCCCAGCCTTGGTCACCCTGGAGCCATGTTTCCGTAATCCCAATTATATCATATCCGTTTACATCTATTTGCACAGATAATTCATCCACCTTATTACAAATGCTCCTCGCATTAAGTCACAAAGCCTTCAGGCTTGTTTTTTTAATACTCTTATTCCTTTTAGAATTATTATTTACTGTGGCCCTGTTTGATTTACACACTTGATTTCTCTGCCTTCCACTTTTGCTTTTCTCCTTCCTGTCTTTTGCTTCTATCCTTGCTTCCCTTTTCTCTGTCTCCCTGCACTGGTTCCCAACCCCCTGCCATTTTAGTTTAAACCCTCCCCAACAGCACTAGCAAACACTCCCCCTAGGACATTGGTCCCTGTCCTGCCCAGGTGCAAACCGTCCAATTTGTACTGGTCCCACCTCCCCCAGAACCGGTTCCAATGTCCCAGGAATTTGAATTCCTCTCCCTTACACCATTCCTCTAGCTAAGTATTCATCTGAAATATCCTTCTAATTCTACTCTGACTAGCACGTGGCACTGGTAGCAACCCTGAGATTACTACCTTTGAGATCCTATTTTTAAATTTACCTCCTAACTCCCTATATTCAGCTTTTAGGACCTCATCCCATTTTTTACCTATATCGTTGATACCTATATGCACCACGACAGCTGGCTGTTCACCCTCCCCCTCCAGAATGCCCTGCAGCCGCTCCGAGACTTCCTTGACCCTTGCACCAGGGAGGCAACATACCAACCTGGAGTCTCGTTTGTGGCCGCAGAAACGCCTATCTATTCCCCTTACAATAGAATCCCCTATCACTATAGCCCTCCCGTTCTTTTTCCTCCCGTCCTGTGCAGCAGAACCGCCCATGGTGCCAGGAAGTTGGCTACTGCTGCCTTCCCCCGATAAGCCATCTCCCCAACAATATCCAAAGCGACATATCTGTTTGAGAGGGGGTTGGCCACAGGGGACTCCTGCACTAACTGCCTGCGCCTACTACTCTGCCTGGCGGTCACTCATTCCCTTCCTGCCTGTGCAGCCTTTATCTGCGGTGTGACCAACTCCCTAAACGTGCTATCCACGATGTCCTCAGCATCGTGAATGCTCCAGTATGTATCCATTCGCAGCTCCAGCGCCGCAATGCGGTCTGCCAGTAGCTGCAGCTGGACAAACTTCTCGCACACATGATCGTCAAGGACAAAGGAAGTGTCCCTGATTTCCCACATAGTGCAGGAGGAGCATGCCACGGGGCCAAGCTGTACTGCCATGACTTACCCTTTAATTAATTCAAATTAAATTTAATCAAATCAATACCACTAATTACAGTACAATTAAATGATATCCTCAACGGCCCTTGTTTACTAGCACTCCCCGCTACACAACAGAGACCCTAGAAACTATAAACCACAAAAATTAAGTTTGGAAAAAAGCGAGAAAGAGAGAAATACTCACCAACCAATCACCTACCTGCTTTCTCATGACGTTTTAAAGGAGTATGTCACAGTATTAGTGGAATGTCTCTCAGTATTAATGCAGTATAAGTGGAGAGTATCAACGGTTTGATACATATCCGAGGCTGCTGCTAAGGAGATGTTGACATTTGGCACACAGTTTTATGCTCATTAGCGGGGCAACACAGAGGCAGCGGAGAAGTTCTATCATAGTGTTAATATACTGGCCCTCTACTGCTGGTCAGTAATGAATCCACATAGCAAGAGGTCTTCCCATGGTCTAATGGTCTAGATACATTGCCTAGTCTGAGCTGCTGGCACCAGGATACTCTCAATTTCGACTGCTGCGCTGTACTGAGGAAGCGTATCTCTGGTGGGGTCAGGGCGTTGGGACTGGAGGTGGGGGTCAAGGCAATAGGGATATTTTAAATTCATTCTCGGGATGTGGGCATCACTGGCAAGACCGCATATATTGCCCATATTTAGTTGCAGTGAGGGCATTAAGAGTCAAACCTTGTAGTGTGGGACTGGAGTCACACCGAGAGAGCAGGTTCCTTTCGAATGTTACAGCACAGAAGGGGGCCATTCAGCCAGTTGTGTACTCCCTCTCTTGGGTCTCCAGATCCTCGGTCTTAATCCGCAAGAAAGAAACGTTGGGGGTGGGGGGCGGGTGGAGGGAAGGGAGGGAAGAGATGTGAGAAATGCTTTTAAAACTGTAGAAACTTAGAACCATTATAGAACCTTACAGCACAGAAAGAGGCCATTCGGCCCATCATGCCTGTGCTGGCTTTCTGAAAGATCTCTCCAATTAGTCCCACTCCCCCCGCTCTTTCCCCAGAGCCCTGTAAATTTCTCCCCTTCAAGTATTTATCCAATTCCCTTTTGAAAGTTCCCATTGAATCTGCTTCCACCGCCCTTTCAGGCAGCGCATTCCAGATCACAACGACTCGCTGTGTAGAAAGAAACTCTCCTCATCTCCCCTCTGGTTCTTTTGCCAATTACCTTAACATAGAAACATAGAAGATAGGAGCAGGAGTAGGCCATTCGGCCCCTCGAGCCTGTTCCGCCATTTAATGAGATCATGGCTGATCATCCAAATTCAGTACCCTGTCCCTGCTTTCTCCCCATATCCCTTGATCCCTTTAGCCTCAAGAAATATATCTAACTCCTTCTTGAATATATTTAATGAATTGGCCTCTACTGCCTTCTGTGGTAGAGAATTCCACAGGTTCACCACTCTCTGGGTGAAGAAATTCCTCCTCATCTCTGTCCTAAATGGCTTACCCCTTATCCTTAGACTGTGACCCCTGGTTCTGGACTCCCCCGCCATCGGGAACATCCTTCCTGCATCTAGTCTGTCTAGTCCTCTTAGAATTTTATAACATGGTGGGATTTCAACTTGTGCACTGGATCACTGATCTAGTAACATAACCACTGCAGTACCATACCTTTCTCTGTGGGACATCAGTGAACCTGTTGGGTTTTTAAACACCAATCCAGCAACTGGCGCCAGTCCGCACATCACCAGATTTAATAACTTCAAATTCCCACTTTGCCCTGGTGGGACTTTGACCCCACGACTCCTGGGTGGATAATCCAGCACCACTACTCCTAGAAAGGAATGGAGGAATCAATCAGGGTACGTTCCCTCGATCGCTGTCGAGGTGCTCTAGGAAGTGAGCATGTGTGTGTGTTGGATTGAGTTTATATGTGATGCTTTCTGTGGTCGAATAGCCGCCCAACACTCAACTGTCCAGCCTCGCACGTGAAAAACGGTGACTTGCGTAAGGTGTTGAAAATAAAGGAGGGTGACTGGCGTCTGTGGAGCTTGACTCCAGCGATGGGGCTTCGACTCAAACGACACAGAAGGAGGCCATTCGGCCCATCGTGCCTGTGCCGGCTCTTTGAAAGAGCTATCCAATTAGTCCCACTCCCCCCTACTCGTTCCCCAAAGCCCTGCAAATGTTTTACTTTTCAAAGTATTAATTCAATTCCCTTGTGAAAGTTATTTTCTTCGGACAGATTGGGAGTGAGATGAATGTGTGTGTGTTTTTTTTTCCTTCACCCCCTCCTCAGGGTGCTGATGAGTTTATGGGCCGATGTATCTGCAGACCATCCCTGGAGTCTTCCCCCAGGCTCGCCTGGTACCCGGTGAGAAGAGGAAATAGGAACACGGGCGAGCTCCTGGCTGCCTATGAGCTGATTCCGAGGGAGAAGGTACGTGAAACATAAATCAAACATTCTTACCTCAGCACGTACAACAACAACTTGTGTTTATACAGCACCTGTAACCTAGTAAAACATCCCAAGGGGCTTCACAGGAACGATTAGCAGACAACAATTGACACCGAGCCATATATTCGGGGCTCGCTTGATTGGCACCCCATCCACCACCTTAAACATTCACTCCCTCCACCACCGGCGTACCGTGGCTGCAGTGTGTACCATCTACAAGATACACTGCAGCAACTCGCCAAGGCTTCTTCGGCAGCACCTCCCAAACCCGCGACCAAGACAAGGGCAGCAGGCGCACGGGAACACCACCACCTCCACGTTCCCCTCCAAGTCACACACCATCCTGATTTAGAAGTATATCGGCCGATCCTTCATCGTCGCTGGGTCAAAATCCTGGAACTCCCTCCCTAACAGCACTGTGGGAGCAGCTTCACCACACGGACTGCAGCGGTTCAAGAAGGTGGCTCACCTCCACCTTCTCAAGGGCAATTAGGGATGGGCAATAAATGCTGGCATTGCCAGCGATGCCCACATCCCATAAAAATGAATAAAAAAATAAATAAATAAAAAAATATATATATTAGGACAGGTGACCAAAAGCTTGGTCAAAGAGGGAGGTTTTAAGGAGCGTCTTAAAGGAGGAAAGAGAGGTAGAGAGGTGGAGAGGTTCAAGGAGGAAATTCCGGGCCCAGACAGCTGAAGGCACGGCCACCAATGGTGGAGCGATGGAAATCGGGGGATGCGCAAGAGGCCAGAAGTGAAGGAGCGCCGAGATCTCGGAGGGTTGTGGGGCTGGAGGAGGTTACAGAGATAGGGAGGGGGAAGGGGGCCATGGAGGGATTTGAAAACAAGGATGGGAATTTTAAATTATAAGAACATAAGAAATAGGAGCAGGAGTCGGCCATTTGGCCCCTCGAGCCTGCTCCGCCATTCAGTAAGATCATGGCTGGTCTTCTGCCTCAACTTCACTTTCCCGCCCGATCTCCATACCCTTGATTCCCTTAATATCCAAAAATCTATTGATTAAAAAATTGATGCGTTACCAGCGAATGTAGGTCAGCGACCAGAGAGAGGGGTGATGGGTGAACGGGACTTGTTGCGAGTTCACCCATCACATTGCACTATTATACATTCGATGCAGGTCCGGGGCGGGGCTAGCAAAGCAGAGCCCGGGTCTGCACCAAGCTTCCAATAAAGCAGCTTCCTCGTACACTAGTAAAGGCAAATCCACAGGACTGTCGGCCTCGTGACTAAAGCCACTCTCCATCCCAGTCTATAACCCTGTCCTCGCATTCCAGACTCAGTGCAGCGAAGGAGTCCGGAACAGTCACTCGGGGTAAAATTCACTGCGGTGTAGAGTGTGACTCGGGCCATATCGGATCAGCCACTCATTCTGTCAAGGAATATCAAGCATTCTTTTAATTTTTGAGGGATTTTCTCTCCTTTTTCCCCACCTGTCTCTGACTCCGTGGGTAGCACACTCCTCTCTGAGTCAGTGAATCTTCGGTTCGTTAGTCGGAAGGTTGTGGGTTCAAGTCCCGCTCCGGAGACTTGAGCACAAACTCTTAAGTTGACGCTCCCAGTGCGGTGCTGAGGGAGTGCTGCACTGTCGGAGGTGCCATCTTTATGATGAGACGTTAAACCGAGGCCCCGTCTGCTCTCTCAGGTGGAGGTGAAAGACCCTATGGCACTATTTCAAAGAAGAGCAGGGGAGTTCTCCCTGGTGTCCTGGGCCAATATTTATCCCTCAACCAACAGCACTAAAGAAACAGATGATCCGGTCATTATCACATTGCTGTTTCTGGGATCTTGCTGTGCGCAAATTGGCTGCCGCGTTTCCTACATTACAACAGTGACCACACTTCAAAAAGTACTTCATGGGATGTCCTGAGGTTGTGAAAGGCGCTACAGGAAACTTTCTTTTATCCGGCACGGACGGGACCGACGTGGTGCCGGTTCATCAAAAATTCCGGATAACCGAACGCTATAGTAAAAGATACGGAGCTGAGAGCTCCGTATAAAGCAACAAACCCAGTTGGTTCAAAACAATGGCCACAAGTTGCAAGCGTCTCTGTAGCTTAGCAACAGCTGCAGCCAAACCCTTGCACAGCAACATATGGAGCAAGGCAAGTAATAAAAGTTACCTGAACCTACTCCTGAATTTTGCCGGTTAACCGACATTTCTGGTTATTTAGGGGCCGGTTAATCGAAAGTTTACTGTCTATAAATGGGAGTCTTATCCTTTCAGTAACATAGCAATTACCGTTGTCAACAATCCTTAACCTGTTCCGCTGCCGGTCCATTTCTTCTCGTAGATTGTTTCCTTTACAATGGCTCAGCGTCAATAAAATGTCAGCCGCACGTGTTAAACGCTCATGCTTGCACTAATCCGAGGCTTCCTCTTCCACTCTCATTCCCGCCGATCTCAATCCTAGTGTCAGTGCAGGTGTCCAGTCACTGCGCATTGTAAGGGGTAACATCACTGACACTAACAACGCATTATTAGATTGGAGAGATGCCGGATGCCACAACACGGGCGGGTTAAAGACTGACCTGCAAGTGTTTGAATAGTGTGAGGATATCGATATTTCACTCAACTAATTGTTCCTTTGTCCCTCTTTCTTCAAACAGCGATCAGTCCATCGTATTCCTGGCTTGGAGGTAAGACCGAACAGCCGACATTACAGGGGTAATCTCAACCTAACCCGGCTGGTTAGATACAGAGTAAAGCTCCCTCTACACTGTCCCATCAAACACATCAAGGGCAGGTACAGCACGGGTTAGATACAGAGTAAAGCTCCCTCTACACTGTCCCATCAAACACTCCCAGGGCAGGTACAGCACAGGTTAGATACAGAGTAAAGCTCCCTCTACACTGTCCCATCAAACAATCCCAGGGCAGGTACAGCACGGGTTAGATAGAGAGTAAAGCTCCCTCTACACTGTCCCCATCAAACAGTCCCAGGGCAGGTACAGCACGGGTTAGATACAGGTAAAGCTCCCTCTACACTGTCCCATCAAACACTCCCAGGGCAGGTACATCACGGGTTAGATACAGAGTAAAGCTCCCTCTACACTGTCCCATCAAACACTCCCAGGGCAGGTACATCACGGGTTAGATACAGAGTAAAGCTCCCTCTACACTGTCCCATCAAACACTCCCAGGGCAGGTACAGCACGGGTTAGATGCAGAGTAAAGCTCCCTCTACACTGTCCCATCAAACACTCCCAGGGCAAGTACAGCAAGGGTTAGATACAGAGTAAAGCTCCTCTACACTGTCCCATCAAACACTCCCAGGGCAGGTACAGCACGGGTTAGATACAGTGTAAAGCTCCCTCTACACTGTCCCATCAAACATTTCCAGGGCAGGTACAGCACGGGTTAGATACAGAGTAAAACTCCCTCTACACTGTCCCATCAAACACACCCAGGGCAGGTACAGCGCAGGTTAGATACAGAGTAAAGCTCCCTCTACACTATCCCGTCAAACACTCCCAGGGCAGATACAGCACAGGTTAGATACAGAGTAAAGCTCCCTCTACACTGTCCCATCAAACACTCCCAGGGCCGGTACAGCACAGGTTAAATACAGGGTAAATCTCCCGCTGCACTGTCCCATCAAACACTCCCAAGGCCGGTACAGCACGGGTTAGATACAGAGTAAAGCTCCCTCTACACTGTCCCATCAAACACTCCCAGGGCAGGTACAGCACGGGTTACAGAGTAAAGCTCCCTCCACACTGTCCCATCAAACACTCACAGGACAGGTATAGCACTGGTTAGATACAGAGTAAAGCTCCCTCTACACTGTCCCATCAAACACTCCCAGGGCAGGTACAGCATGGGTTAGATACAGAGTAAAGCTCCCTCTACACTGTCCCATCAAACACTCCCAGGGCAGGTACAGCACGAGTTAGATACAGAGTAAAGCTCACTCTACACTGTCCCATCAAACACTCCCAGGGCAGGAATGAAAAGTGTCCTCTGCTCCTCACCGTTCCTCTGACAGCACAGCTAGCATCCCAACTTGAAACACCCGATGGGTCAAATTGGCCAGCGTGGGGAGCCATCCTGCCAATCTGTAACATTGCACGTTGTGCGAACTCACTGCATAGAATCCTTGACTGGGACAGCACAGAAGGAGGCCATTCGGTCCATCCAGTCTGTGCTGGCTCTGTCGACAAGCAATCCAGTTAGTCCCACTCCCCCGCTCTTTCCCCATATCCCTGCAGTTTTTTCTCCTTCAAGTATTTATCCAAGTCCCTTTTGAAAGTTACTATTGAATCTGCCTCCACCATCCTATCAGGCAACGCTTTCCAAATCCTAAACACTCGTTGTGTAAAAAAGCATTTCCTCATGTCGCCTCTGGTTCTTTTGCCAATCATTTTAAATCTGGGCCTTCTGGTTCTCAACCCTTCAGCCACTGGAAACAGTTTCTCTTTATTCACTCTGTCCTAACTCTTCATGATTTTAAACACCTCGATCAAATCTCCTCTTCGCCTTCTCTGCTCCAAGGACAACATTGCTCACAACTGTCTCTGTTTGCAACTGAATGGAACGGGACACTGGCAATGCAATCGCCCGTTAGAAATGTTGCAAATCCATTTCATTGCTTGCACTAATAACTATTTTCTTTCATTATCTCTCTATACCTGAACTGTGCTGCCGTTCCAAGGAGGACTTTAGCACGCTGAAGGAGGTAAGGGCAAAAAGTATCCCATCAAATGGTTCTCCGCTTATGTTCCACTGTGCTCCATTACTTTGGTTAGAACTCATGAATGGAGATCGGTCAGCCGTGGCTCAGTGCGCAGCACTCTCGCCTCTGAGTCCCACTCCAGAGACTTGACCACAAAAATCTAGGCTGACGCTTCAGTGCAGTACTGAGGGAGTGCTGCACTGTCAGAGGTGCTGTCTTTTGGATGAAACGTTAAAGCGAGGCCTCGTCTATTCTATCCGGTGGATGTAAAAGATCCTATGGCACTATTTCAAAGCAGAGCAGGGGGGTTATCCCCAGTGTTCCGGCCAATATTAATCCCTCAATCAACATCACTAAAAACAGATAGCAAAATACTGCGGATGCTGGAAATCCGAAATAACGACAGAAAACGCTGGAAAAACTCAGCAGGTCAGGGCAGCATCCGCGGAGAGAGAGACAGAGTTAACGTTTCAGGTTGAGAACCTTTCGTCAGAACTGAAAAAAGCAGGAAATGGAAAGCAAGTTTAGGGTCTGGGAAAAGGGGGAGGGGATGAAAGAACAAAAGGGAAGGTCAGTGATCGGATAGAAAGCAGGAGAGATTAAGAGACATTGGGGCAGTAATTCCTCCCCAAACGCGTGAGTACGGAAGGGGTACTCACGCGTCTGGCCGGAGGAAATGCCGGTTTTCAGCATGCACAGCGCATGCGCTGTAAACCGGCATTTCCTCTCCTCTAACCCAAGAGGTGAAGAGGCTAGCACGTGCGCTGTAGGGGGCAGCGCGAGCGTCTTGGATTTCCTCTGTTTTGGGGGATTTGCGCATGTCTAAAGGCCTCCGGTCTTTACGCTTGTAAAAAGCACACGTAAGTATTTATTTTTACAGGTAAGTGGTGTTTTAGTGCAATTTAGAATTTTTTTCCCACAGGTTTATTATTTTAAAGAATCTACAATAAGGTAAGTTTAGTTTTAGACCCTTTTTATTAAAAATTTATTTTTTCAAAACAAAAAAATTATTGTTTAAATTATTTTTTTAAACTTATTTATACTTAATTTAATGATTGGGATGTTTTTTAAAATTTTATTTAAAGTTTTAGTAGTGTTTTGGGGTGCAGTACTTCTCATGAGTTTGACAGCTCTTACTCTCAAACTTATGAATGAAGTTTCCCCTCCCCTGATTGGCTGAACAGTGCTCACCTGATCCCAGCCGGCACATCGCACTAACTACGCCGCTGGGTCAGGTTAGCACAGCGCGCCGACATCAGAACCGGGCCTGTGACAGGAAATCCACTGCGGGCCAGGTTTCAGATGTCGGCGCGCCGGGTAAGTGCACATCGGGGGCTTGCACGCGCGGGAAGTCCCCGACACCAAGTTCTGGGCCATTGAGAAACAATAAGAGATATTCAAGGAACAAACACGAGAAGGGAAACTGAAAGCAATGAAGATGAACAAGGTTGAAGAGACAAACGGAAATCTCTCCTGCTCTCTATCCTATCACTGACCTTCCCTTTTGTTCTTTCATCCCCTCCCCCTTTTCCCAGCCCCTAAACTTGCTTTCCATTTCCTGCTTTTTTCAGTTCTGACGAAGGGTCTTCGACCTGAAACGTTGACTCTATTTCTCGCTCCACCGATGCTGCCTGGCCTGCTGAGTTTCTCCAGCGTGTTCTGTTGTGATTTCACTAAAACAGATTATCTGGTCATTATCACATTGCTGTTTGTGGGATCTTGCTGTGCGCAAATTTGCTGCCACGTTTCCTACATTACAACAGTGACTACACTTCAAAAGTATTTCATTGGTACAAAGCGCTTTGGGAGGTCCGGTGAAAGGCGCTATATAAATGCAAGTCTTTCTTTCTTATTATTGGGAGTTGGGAAGGAAGCAGGGATCTTGGACAAGTGGAGGCCCGACATTGGAAGTGGCAGACTCGATGGGCCGCATGGCCTTTTCTCAATTCCCAGCTTTGTTCATTGAAAAGGATTGAATTAACCTGGTGACAAATCTCTTCCTGCAGTGGATGGTCATGAGAGGGGAGAGAATGAGTTTAGTTGGAGAGGTGACTGTGTGTAACAATGCAACTGTTGATGCGATCAGATCATCACTTGTGTCTTGTGAATTGGACGAAGGAGGGAAATAAAAGAAAGGAGAAAAAAATGAAACTTATTTTCCTTTCATTCTCGGGATGTGGGCATCACTAGCAAGGCCGGCATTTATTGCCCATCCCTAGTTACCCTGAGAAGGCAGTGGTGGGCCACCTTCTTGAAGATAGCGGTTATGATACAACCGAGTTACTCGCTACATCACTTCAGAGGGCAGCTAAGAGTCCACCACGTGAGTGTGGGACTGGAGTCACATAGAATAGTACAGCACAGGAACAAGCAGCCCTCTTGATCAGCACCCTTAAACATTCACTCCCTCCACCACCGGCGTACCGTGGCTGCAGTGTGTACCATCTACAAGATGCACTGCAGCAACTCGCCAAGGCTTCTTCGGCAGCACCTCCCAAACCCGCGACCTCTTCCACCTAGAAGGACAAGGGCAGCAGGCGCATGGGAACACCGCCACCTCCAAGTTCCCCTGCAAGTCACACACATAGAGTCATAGAGTTATACAGCATAGAAAGAGGCCCTTCGGCCCATCGTGTCCGCGCCGGCCATCAAGCCCTGTCTAATCTAATCCCATTTTCCAGCATTTGGTCCGTAGCCTTGTATGCTATGGCATTTCAAGTGCTCATCCAAATGCTTCTTGAATGTTGTGAGGGTTCCTGCCTCTACCATCCTTTCAGTCAGTGAGTTCCAGATTCCAACCACCCTCTGGGTGAAAAAGTTCTTCCTCAAATCCCCTCTAAACCTTCTGCCCCTTACCTTGAATCTATGCCCCCTTGTTATTGACCCCTCTACTAAGGGAAAAAGTTCCTTTCTATCTACCCTATCTATGCCCCTCATAATTTTGTACACCTCAATCAGGTCCCCCCTCAGCCTTCTCTGCTCCAAGGAAAACAACCCCAGCCTGTCCAGTCTCTCTTCATAGCTGAAGCGCTCCAGCCCAGGTAACATCCTGGTGAATCTCCTCTGCACCCTCTCCAAAGCAATCACATCCTTCCTATAGTGTGGCGACCAGAACTGCACACAGTATTCCAGCTGTGGCCTAACTAGCGTTTTGTACAGCTCCATCATAACCTCCCTGCTCTTATATTCTATGCCTCGGCTAATGAAGGCAAGTATCCCATATGCCTTTTTAACCACCTTATCCACCTGTTCTGCTGCCTTCAGGGATCTATGTACATGCACACCAAGGTCACTCTGATCCTCTGTCTTTCCTAGGGTCTTACCATTCATTGTGTATTCCCTTGCCTTCTTAGTCCCTCCAAAATGCATCACCTCACACTTTTCAGGGTTAAATTCCATTTGCCACTGTTCCGCCCATCTGACCAACCCATCTATATCGTCCTGCAGACTGAGGCTATCCTCCTCGCTATTTACCACCCCACCAATTTTCGTGTCATCTGCGAACTTACTGATCATACCTTTTACATTCACATCCAAATCATTAATGTAGACCACAAACAGCAAGGGACCCAGCACCGATCCCTGCGGTACCCCACTGGACACAGGCTTCCAGTCACAAAAACAACCTTCGACCATCACCCTCTGCCTTCTGCCACTAAGCCAGTTTTGGATCCAATGTGCCAAGGCACCCTGGATCCCATGGGCTCTTACCTTCTTGACCAGTCTCCTATGCGGGACTTTATCGAAAGCCTTACTGAAATCCATGTATACCACATCCACTGCACTACCCTCATCCACACACCTAGTCACCCCCTCAAAAAATTCAATCAAATTAGTCAGACATGATCTTCCCTTGACAAAGCCATGCTGACTATCCCTGATTAATCCTTGCCTCTCCAAGTGGAGACTAATTCTGTCCCTCAGAATTTTTTCCAATAATTTCCCTACCACTGATGTTAGGCTCACTGGCCTGTAGTTCCCTGGTTTATCCCTACTACCCTTCTTGTATAATGGTACTACATTAGCTGTTCTTCAGTCCTCTGGCACCTCCCCTGTGGCCAGAGAGGTCTGAAAATTTGTGTCAGAGCCCCTGCAATCTCCTCCTTTGCCTCATACAGCAGCCTGGGATACATCTCGTCCGGGCCTGGGGATTTATCCACTTTTAAGCCTGCTAAAACCGCCAGTACCTCCTCCCTCTCGATGCTAATATGTTCAAGTATATCACAGTCCCCCTGCCCGATTTCTATGTCTACATCGTCCCTCTCCATAGTGAACACAGATGCAAAAAATTCATTTAAAACCCCACCTACATCTCCTGGCTCCACACACAGATTGCCACTTTGGTCCCTAATGGGCCCTACTCTTTCCCTAGTTATCCTCTTGCCCTTAATATACTTATAAAACACCTTAGGATTTTCCTTTATTTTGCTCGCCAGTGTTATTTCATGGCCCCTCCTCACTCTCCTAATTTCTTTTTTAAGTATCCCCCTGCACTTTTTATACTCCTTTAGGGCTTCCTCTGTCTTTAGTCCTTTGTATCTGCCAAAAGCCCTCCTTTTTTTCCTAATCCATTCTCGTAGATCCCTTGATATCCAAGGTTCCCTGGGCTTGTTGGTCCCACCCTTGACCTTTACGGGAACATGTTGGCGTTGTACTCTCTCAATTTCCTTTCTGAAAGACTCCCATTGCTCTGATGTGGATTTTCCTACAAGTAGCTGATCCCAGTCCACTTTGGCCAGATCCTGCCTTATCATATTAAAATCGGCCTTCCCCCAGTTTAGAACCTTTATTTCCGGTCCATCTCTGTCCTTTTCCATGACCACCTTAAATCTCACCGAATTATGGTCACTGTCACCAAAGTGCTCACCTACTAACACTTCTACCACTTGCCCGGCCACATTCCCTAGAATTAGGTCCAGTACCGCCCCCTCTCTTGTAGGACTTTCTACATGTTGGCTCAAGAAGCTCTCCTGGATGCACTTTAAGAATTCTGCACCCTCTAAGCCTTTCACACTCTGACTATCCCAGTTAATATTGGGGAAGTTGAAATCCCCCACTATTATTACCCTATTATTTGCACAGTTCTCTGAGATTTGCCTACATACCTGTTCCTCTATCTCCCCCTGACTGTTTGGGGGTCTATAGTACACTCCCAGCAAAGTGCTTGCCCCCTTTTTGTTTTTAAGTTCTACCTATATGGCCTCATTAGAGGAACCCGCTAATATATCATCCCTCCTTACAGCAGTAATTGACTCCTTAATTAATATTGCGACACCCCCTCCTCTTTTACCCCCCCCCCCCCGTCTCGCCTGAAGATTCTATACCCCGGAATATTGAGCTGCCAGTCTTGCCCCTCCCTCAAACATGTCTCCGTGATAGTAACAATATCATACTCCCATGTGTTCAACAACAACTTCAGTTCATCCACCTTATTCGCAAGACTCCTTGCATTAAAATAAATGCCATCCAGCCTTGCCCTACTCCCTTGTGCCGTTACATATTTGCTCTGCCTTCCAAGCTGACTTTTTTTATCCTCTATATTTGGCTGTACATCACCCCCTATTATAGCTCCACTCTGTATCCCATCCCCCTGCCAAGTTAGTTTAAACCCCCCCCAACAGTGCTAGCAAACCTCCCCGCAAGGATATTTGTCCCGTTCTGGTTCAGGTGCAACCCGTCCGACTTGTACAAGTCCCACCTTTCCCAGAAGCAGACCCAGTGATCCAGGAAACTAAAGCCCTCCCTCCTGCACCAACTCTTTAGCCACGCATTCATCTGCTCTATCCTCCTATTCCTATACTCACTAGCACGTGGCACCGGGAGTAATCCAGAGATTACAACCTTTGAGGTCCTGCTCTTTAATCTGCTACCTAGCTCCCTAATGTCTTGCTGCAGGACCTCATCCCTCTTCCTACCCATGTCATTGGTCCCAATGTGAACCACGACCTCTGACTGTTCACCCTCCCCCTTCAGAATGCCCTGCAGCCATTCAGTGACATCCTTGACCCTGGCACCAGGGAGGCAACAAACCATCCTGGTGTCACGTCTACGGCCACAGAAACGCCTATCTGTTCCCCTTACGATAGAATCCCCTACCACTATTGCTCTCCCACTCTTTTTCCTCCCTTCCTGAGCAGCAGAAGCACCCCCGGTGCCAGGAAGTTGGCTGCTGCTGCCTTCCCCTGGTAAGTCATCCCCCTCAACAGTATCCAAATCAGTATACTGTACTTGTTTGAGAGGGGAATGGCCACAGTGGTCCCCTGCACTACCTGCCTGCCTCTACTGCTCTGCCTGATGGTCACCCATTTCCCTTCTGCCTGTGCAGCCCTTACCTGCGGTGTGACCAACTCACTAAACGTGTTATCCACGACCTTCTCAGCATCGCGAATGCTCCAAAACTCATCCAACCGCAGCTCCAGCGCCTCAATGCGGTCTGCTAGTAGCTGCAGCTGGATACATTTCCAGCACACATGGTCGTCAGGGACACCGGCAGCGTCCCTGAATTCCCACATAGCGCAGGTGGAGCATAACACGGGGCTGGGCTGTCCTGACATGACTTACCCTTTAATTAATTTTAATTAATTCAAAACCACCAATTAAAGATATACTCTAGGGCGCTTGTATGGCAGAAGCCCCCGCTACACCAGAGAGACCCTAGAAAATATAAACCGCTGAATTGAAGTTACCTTACAGCTAAATGATATAATTTAAGGGCTCTGGTTTACAAACAAACTATAAACCACGGAGTTTAATTTAAAAAGAGAGAAATACTTTCCTGACTTGGAAATATATCACCGTTCCTTCATCATCGCTGGGTCAAATTCCTGGAACTCCCTCCCTAACAGCACTGTGGGAATACCTTCACCACACGGACTGCAGCGGTTCAAGAAGGTGGCTCACCACCACCTCTCGAGGGCAATTAAGAATGGGCAATAAATGTTGGTCTTGCCAGCGACGCCCACATCCCATAAACTAATTTTAAAAAGAGGCCATTCCACCCATCGAGTCTGCGCCGGCTCTTTCAGTCAGTCCCACTCCCCGCTCTCTCTCCATATCCCTGCAATTTTTTCTCCTTCAAGTATTTATCCAATTCCCTTTTGAAGGCTACTATTGAATCTCAGGAGTGGGACTTGAACCCACGACCTTTTGACACAGAGGTGAGAGTGCTACCCACTCAGTCACAGCTGACATATAGATTGTAAAGGTATAACGTGGAGATAGTAAACTACCAAGAACGAAACTACTTCAAATTAAACCGTGACATTTTTTTCAACAGAAACTCCCAAACCCGCGACCTCTACCACCCAGAAGGACAAGGGCAGCAGGCGCATGGGAACACCACCACCTCCAAGTTCCCCTCCAAGTCACACACCATCCTGACTTGGAAATATATCGCCGTTCCTTCATCGTCGCTGGGTCAAAATCCTGGACCTCCCTCCCACGGTGGGAGTATCTTTGTCCCATTCCTAATTGCCCCTTGAGAAGGTGGTGGTGAGCTGCCTTCTTGAACCGCTGCAGTCCCGTGTGGTGAAAGTGCTCCCACAGTGCTGTTAGGGAGGGAGTTCCAGGATTGTGACCCAGCGACGATGAAGGAACGGCCGATATACGTCCAAGTCAGGACGGTGTGTGACTTGGAGGGAAATCCATCCATTTCTAGATGGATGCGCTAAGCTGGGACTAATTGAAAGGTCTCATCCTCCTGTGATCAGGGGTTAGGCTTTAAGAACATAACATAAGAATTAGGCGCAGGAGTCGACCATTTGGCCCCTCGAGGCTGCTCCGCCATTCAGTCAGATCATGGCTGACCATCGACCTCAACTCCACTTTCCCGCCTGATCCCCATATCCCTTGATTCCCTGGAGTCCAAGAATCTATCGATCTCAGTCTTGAACATACTCAACGACTGAGCCTCCACAACCCTCTGGGGCAGAGAATTCCAAAGATTCACCACCCTCTGAGTGAAGAAATTCCTCCTCATCTCAGTCTTAAATGGCCAACCCCTTATCCTGAGACTGTGCCCCCTAGTTCTAGCCACTCCGGCCAGGGGGAATCAGCCTTTCAGCATCTAACCTGTCAAGCCCCCTCTGAATTTTACACATTTCAATGAGATCACCTCTCATTCCTCTAAACGCCAGAGAATATCGGCCCTTTGATTTGCCCTCCGACCGTTTCACGCTGCACAAGGAATGGCCGAGGCTGGATCCCTCTGCCTCTGCTCCTCTCAAGACCTGCCAGCAGTGCAGCAAAGTAACCTGCCATAGCATATCACTACCAGCAGGGAGCAGCAGTGCTCTTTGTAAACCAGGAAGTGAATAGTTCAGTGCAAACAACAACTGGTGTTTATAGGAGGGGGCGGGGGTGGGGGGTGGTGTTGGAGCAGACCAACATCTTGATCAAAGAGATGGGCTTTAAGGATAATCTTAAAGTAGGAGAGAGAGGCAGAGAGGTTTAGGGACGGACTTCCAGAGCTTAGGGCCCAGAAGGCTGAAGGCACGGCCGCCAATGGTGGAGCGAAGGAAACTGGGGATGCTCAAGAGGGTTAGAGACATAGTGAGGAGTGAAGGTTTTTTTTTAATTCGTTTTTATGGGATGTGGGCGTCACTGGCAAGGCCAGCATTTATTGCCCATCCCTAGTTGCCCTTGAGAAGGTGGTGGTGAGCTGCCTTCTTGAACCGCTGCAGTCCGTGTGGTGAAGGTACTCCCACAGTGCTGTTAGGGAGGGAGTTCCAGGATTTTGACCCAGCGACAATGAAGGATCGGCGATATACTTCCAAGTCAGGATGGTGTGTGACTTGGAGGGGAACTTGGAGGTGGTGGTGTTCCCATGCGCCTGCTGCCCTTGTCCTGCTAGGTGGAAGAGGTCGCGGGTTTGGGAGGTGCTGCCGAAGAAGCCTTGGCGAGTTGCTGCAGTGACAGGGTCTGGTTCAACATAAAGTGACAATTTTAAATCTGAAGCACTGGTGGCCCCGGGAGCCAATGTAGGTCAGCGAGCACAGGGGGTGATGGGTGAACAGGACTTGGAGCGAGTTAGGACACAGGGGCAGCAGAGTTTGGGACGAGCTCAAGCTTACGGAGGCTGGAATGTGGGAGGCTGGCCAGGAGAGTGTTGGAATGGTCATGGCTGAGGGTTTCAGCAGCTGGGCTGAGGCGGGGGCGATATTACGGAGGTGGAAGTGGGCAGTCTTGGTGAGGGAGCGGGTATGGGGTCGGAAGCTCAGCTCAGGGTCAAAATCGGATGCCCGGTTTGTGAACAGTCTGGTACAGCCAGAGACAGTTGGCAGGGGCAGGGGGGTGGGTGAAGCTGATATCGACGATACGAAGTTCGTGGCAAGGGACCCGAACTGATGGCTTCAGTCAGAGATTCCCCATTGAGCGGCCCATGTTTCACACCTTCCCCCCTCTCTTCCCTCCCCTCTCTGCACTGTCACTACAACGTGCTTCAGCCCACACCGTGGACACCTCCCTCTCCAACAATGGCCATCCTTGGAGCCTAATGCAGGAAACTCTCTTTTAACCGGCACCTAAATAACCGGAAATCTCTCTTAACCGGCAAAATGCAGTAGTAGGTTCAAGTAAGTTTTACTTTATATTAGTGGCCGTGTAACAGGGACTCCTGGATCTGTGGCCGTGTAACCGGGGTTCCTGCACCTGTTGCTGTGCAACAGGGACTCCTGGATCTGTGGCCGTGTAACCGGGACTCCTGCACAAGTGCCGTGTAACCGGGGCTCCTGCACAAGTGCTGTGTAACCAGGGCTCCTGCACCTGTGGCCGTGTAACCGGGACTCCTGCACCTGTGGCCGTGTAACCGGGGCTCCTGCACCTGTGGCCGTGTAACCGGGACTCCTGCACCTGTGGCCGTGTAACCGGGACTCCTGCACAAGTGCCATGTAACCGGGACTCCTGCACAAGTGCTGTGTAACCGGGACTCCTGCACCTGTGGCCGTGTAACCGGGACTCCTGCACCTGTGGCCGTGTAACCGGGACTCCTGCACCTGTGGCCGTGTAACCGGGACTCCTGCACAAGTGCCGTGTAACCGGGACTCCTGCACCTGTGGCCGTGTAACCGGGACTCCTGCACAAGTGCCGTGTAACCGGGACTCCTGCACCTGTGGCCGTGTAACCGGGACTCCTGCACAAGTGCCGTGTAACCGGGACTCCTGCACCTGTGGCCGTGTAACCGGGACTCCTGCACAAGTGCCGTGTAACCGGGGCTCCTGCACCTGTGGCCGTGTATGGGGCTCTCGTACCTTGGTAAGTATACCTCTCTGTAATCCGGACTTTTTGATCAACCGGTCCCGTCGGTGCCGGATAAAAAAGAGTTTCCTGTCGTGTCAAATTCTGGAGTCGATTAATGCTGGGGCCCCATGTTCTGCAGTAGTTGAGATGTCCCAGGATATAGTATCCCTAGAACCAGAAGAGAGAGGGGAGACTTTCATCGCACGGAATCTGGAACTCAGAATCCAAAGAAAGAAAGAATTTGCATTTATATAGCGCCTGCCTTTCATGACCTCAGGATGTCCTAAAGCACTTTACAGCCAATGAGGTATTTTTTGAAGTGGGGCCACTGTTGTAATGTAGGAAATGATGCAGCCAATACGCACAGCAAGATCCCACAAACAGCGATAAGGTGAATGACCAGGCAACGATAGCAAAATACTGCGGATGCTGGAAATCCGAAATAACAACAGGAAACGCTGGAAAAACTCAGCAGGCCAGGCAACATCGGTGGAGAGAGAAACAGAGTTAACGTTTCAGGTCGAAACCCTTCGTCAGAACTGAGAAAAAAGCAGGAAATGGAAAGCAAGTTTAGGGGCTGGGAAAAGGGGGAGGGGATGAAAGAACAAAAGGATAGAAAGCAGGAGAGATTAAGAGACATTGAGAGACATTAAGAGATATTCAAGGTGAGAGGAGATGGTAATGGGGCAGGTTAAGGAGCAAAGGATGGCTCTAGATGGGGTGTGAATTGCGCTGGTGACCAGGCAATCTGTTTTAGGGGTAAGTGTTGACCAAGGCACTAGTGAGATCTCCACGGGATCTTTTCCGTCCACCTGAGAGGGCAGACGGGGCCTCGGTTTAACGTCTCATCTAAAAGACGGCACCTCCGACAGTGCAGCGCTCCCTCAGCACTGCACTGGAGTGTCAGCCTGGATTATGGGCCACAGGTTTCCGGAGCGGGACTATGAATCCACAACCTTCCGAGGTGGAGGCAAGAGAGAGCGCTGCCCACTGAGCCACGGGTGACATTGAATCCAAAAGGAACAAGAGGGGGGGCCATTCAACCGCTCGAGCCGGCTCCGCCGTTCAGTTAGTTCACGGCTGATCTATACCTCAACCCTAATCGACCTGCCTTTGCTCCATACCCCTCGAACCCCCTTACCTGACTAAAATCTATCACTCTCAGTCTTGAAAGCTCCAATTGTTCCCCAGAACTTTAGGGGGGTGAGAGTTCCAGATTTCCACTACCATCTGTGTGGAAAGAAGTGCTTCCTGACTTCCCCCTCTGTACAGACTGGCTCCAGAGGCTGAGTATAGAAACATAGAAACATAGAAGATAGGAGCAGGAGTAGGCCATTCGGCCCCTCGAGCCTGCTCCGCCATTCAATGCGATCATGGCTGATCATCCAAATTCAGTACCTGGTCCCTGCTTTCTCCCCATACCCCTTGATCCCTTTAGCCTTAAGAAATATATCTAACTCCTTCTTGAGTATATTTAATGAATTGGCCTCTACTGCCTTCTGTGGTAGAGAATTCCACAGGTTCACCACTCTCTGGGTGAAGAAATTCCTCCTCATTTCTGTCCTAAATGGCTTACCCCTTACCCTTAGACTGTGACCCCTGGTTCTGGACTCCCCGACCATCGGGAACATCCTTCCTGCATCTAGTCTGTCCAGTCCTGTTAGAATTTTATAAGTTTCAATGAGATCCCCTCTCATTCTTCTAAACTCCAGCGAGTACAAGCCCAATCGACCCAATCTCTCCTCATACGTATCGGCAGTCCTCTAATTAAAAGCAGGAAGGCATTAGCTCTTTAACGAGAGGCAAGTGTCTAATTAAAGAAAAACACACTGCACTAGTCTGGCTGGGAGGCAGCGTGTGGCCGAGACCTGCCGTTTATGGAGAGGTGCTGGATGCTGGGGAGTGGGATGAGGAGGGGACGGAGATGTAGCATTGGCACCTTGATAGATTCTCCGTGACAAAACAAGGGGCTCTTACCCGTCGCCCAAGTCCTGGGGATTTCTTTATCCCGTCTTGTCCCCCTCCCCCCGGTAGGGTTTCCAACACTCCAGGATTGCCTTGGAGTCTCCGGGAATTAAAGACTCCTCTCGTGGACACTGGTGTCGGTCACAGTGACCGTGAAGCTGTCGGGCAGTCGAGAAAATCCCAACTGGTTCACTGATGTCCTTCAGGGAAGGAAAAACCTGCCGTCCTCACCCGCCCTGGGCCTCTATGTGACTCCTGTCCCCACCCCGACGGTGGTTGACTCTTAGCTGCCCCCTGAAACGGCCGCTCAGTTGTAACAAAAGAATTCACCGCACGGACTTCAGCGGTTCAAGGCAGCGGCTCACCGCCACCTTCTCCAGGGGCAATGAGCGATGGGCAATAAATGCCGGCCTTGCCAACGACGCCCACATCCCGGGAATGAATTTTTTTTTAAATGATAAGGAGCATTAAAAAAATAGGTGTGCTTTTTGGTTCTTTATTTTATTTGGACACTTTTGTTTATTAGTTGTTAAAAATATTGGAGACGGGAGGGAACGAAGAGGTTGTTTGACCCGGGGGGCGGGAGGTCATGAGATGAAAGCGCCAGGAATTTGGACGACCAGAGTTGGCGACCCCACTCCCTGGGGCTTGCTGGGTAAACACACCCTGCGTTGCGATACCGAGCCAGAGGGAACAGGAAGATCCCAGGTTTGACCCTTGACCCGTGCAGCTAGTTGCGCTCATCCCGTCAACGCGATGGAAAAGAGTTGAATCTTTGGCCCCCCCCACCACCCACCTGCCCATCATTCACGCCGACATTGGAGACTAAAGGAAAAGGAACAGATATTTCCTCTCTGTTTTGTTTTATGCTTGAGTTGAGCGCCTGGCTATGATGTTGTGCTGTTTGTGTTATCTGCGGGGGTGAGAATCCTGTTCAACCCAGCTCGACTCACTAATGGTGAATACTGCCCTGATTTATCCTTATGTGGATCGGTGTCAAATTTGTTCTCTTAAAATAGTCCTGTGAAGCGCCTTGGGATGTTTTACTATGTTAAAGGCACTCTGTAAATACAAGTTGTTGTTGTCAATGGCTCATCGCTGTCAAACTGGCCACTCGTGAGAGGGGATGGGGAGGTGTGAAGGATGAGGGGAGGAGGGAAGGGGAAGGGGAGGAGGAGGAAGAGGGGAAGAGGCAGGGAAAAGAGAAAGAGGGATGGCGAGGTATGAATGAAGGGGAGGAGAGAAAGGGAGGAGGGAAGAGGAAGTGAGGGAAGGAGAGGGTTAGGGGGAATGGGAGGGATGGGAGAGGGTAGGGGAGAGGGTAGGAGACAGGCGGAGGGGAAAGGAAATACAGGAAGCGAAGGCGTGAGGTGGAGTGTTGCAGAGAGTTGCAGATCTGTGGATATATGCCAAGAAACTAAACAAGGTTTGCCAAATGATTTATCATGACTGTGGGGCTACCTTTTAAACTTAAACTGTGTGGTAGACATCCAAAAGGTAAATACTCTGGGGCGAAAGGTCAAAGGTAAAGGTTGGAGGGGTAGAAGTCCAAGGAGTAGAGGTCCTAGGGTTTCGATCCCAGGGGTAGCAGTCAGAGGACAGCAGGCCTGAGGGGGAGGAGGCCTGAGAGATGGGGGGAGGCCTGAGAGATGGAGGGAGTGATGAGAGATGGAGGGAGTCTGGAGAGATGGAGGGAGTCCTGAGAGATGGAGGGAGTGATGAGAGATGGAGGGAGTGATGAGAGATGGAGGGAGTCCGGAGAGATGGAGGGAGTGATGAGAGATGGAGGGAGAGATGAGAGATGGAGGGAGTGATGAGAGATGGAGGGAGTGATGAGAGATGGAGGGAGTCCGGAGAGATGGAGGGAGTGATGAGAGATGGAGGGAGTCCGGAGAGATGGAGGGAGTGATGAGAGATGGAGGGAGTGATGAGAGATGGAGGGAGTGATGCGAGATGGAGGGAGTGATGAGAGATGGAGGGAGTCCTGAGAGATGGAGGGAGTCCTGAGAGATGGAGGGAGGCCTGAGAGATGGAGGGAGTGATGAGAGATGGAGGGAGTGATGAGAGATGGAGGGAGTGATGCGAGATGGAGGGAGTGATGAGAGATGGAGGGAGTCCTGAGAGATGGAGGGAGTGATGAGAGATGGAGGGAGGCCTGAGAGATGGAGGGAGGGAGTGATGAGAGATGGAGGGAGTGATGCGAGATGGAGGGAGTGATGAGAGATGGAGGGAGTCCTGAGAGATGGAGGGAGTGATGCGAGATGGAGGGAGTGATGAGAGATGGAGGGAGTGATGAGAGATGGAGGGAGTGATGAGAGATGGAGGGAGTGATGCGAGATGGAGGGAGTGATGCGAGATGGAGGGAGTGATGAGAGGTGGAGGGAGTGATGAGAGATGGAGGGAGTCCTGAGAGGGATGGAGGTTTGATAAAGTGTTCGATTTCTCCAGAAACATTAACTTTTTTCTTATATTTTCTGAATCTTGTTTTACTGGTGGGACTAACGATCGTCTCTCTGCTTCCTCCCTGCACAATTCTCCTCTGAAATGGGTCTAATCAGCTCTGCGTTCCTGATTTCTTCTGCGAGGGTCTGCTGCGATGGGTATATCTGCTCACCTCCTTCACAGGCCTTTGAAGCTTGGTCTTTATTTACTCTTTATTACTTTATAAAGTTGCTTTTTATATATGATAACTGTGAAAAGAATGAAACTGAGAAAAAATGTATGTAACATAGAATTCTCAGTAATGAACCCTGCCTGATACCCCCTCCGCAATCCTGGCCATCTCTTAACTGCGTGCGGCTAAACAAAGACTGGTCAGTTCTCTCGATCTGCCTAACTCTCTGTTTTTGTCAGTCTTTCTGCCTCAGTCATCCTGCTATGTCTTTCTGCCTTTTTCAGTTTCTCTTTCCCACTCGTTTTCTCTCTCTTCTCTTTCTCGCTCATTCTTCTGTGTCCCTTTCTCTCCTTTGTCTATCTTACTCTCTCTGTTCATCACTATTTGTCACTGCCTGTCTCTCTCTCTCTCTCTCTCTCTCTCCTCATTCTATCTCTTACTCTGTCTATCTCCCCTCTCACTCAATCTTTCTCTTACATAGAAGATAGGAGCAGGAGTAGGCCATTCGGCCCCTCAAGCCTGCTCCGCCATTCAATGAGATCATGGCTGATCATCCAAACTCAGTACCCTGTCCCTGCTTTCTCTCCATATCCCTTGATCCCTTTAGCCTTAAGAAATATATCTAACTCCTTTTTGAATATATTTAATGAATTGGCCTCCACTGCCTTCTGTGGTAGAGAATTCCACAGGTTCACCACTCTCTGGGTGAAGAAATTCCTCCTCATCTCAGTCCTAAATGGCTTACCCCTTATCCTTAGACTGTAACCCCTGGTTCTGGACTCCCCTGCCATCGGGAACATCCTTCCTGCATCTAGTTTGTCTAGTCCTGTTAGAATTTTATAAGTTTCAATGAGATCCCCTCTCATTCTTCTAAACTCCAGTGAGTATAAGCCCAATCGACACAATCTCTCCTCATACGTCATTCCTGCCATCCCAGGTATCAGTCTGGTGAATCTTCGCTGAACTCCTTCCATGGTAAGAACATCCTTCCTCAGATAAGGTGACCAAAACTGCACACAACACTCTCCTGCCTCCTCTTTCTGTCTCTGTTACTCTCTCTTCATCACTGTCGCTGTCTCTCCCTCTCGCCTCATTCTGTCTCTTACTTTGTCCCTCTTTCTGTCTAACTCCCTCTCTCACTCTCTCATTTTTTCTTCTTCCCCCATCTCTTGGCTTTCCTCTTCCATTGTTGCTTTTTTTTTTCATTCCCGTCTTGTTTTTCTTATCTCCCTCTCTTATGCTGCCCTCTACACCTCTTCCACCCTCTTGCTCTTCCTATTTCTCTGCACGCGCGCACCCTCTTCCAGTCCCGTCTCGCTCTCCCTCTCCCTCTGTCTCTTGGTCCCATACACTCGCACGCCCGCTCTCTCCTGCACTCTGTGGGCTGGATTTTCATTCAGGAGTCGGGTAGGAGGCGGGACTACAGCTTTCGGGGTTGTAGTCCCGCCTCCATCGAGATGCGGCCAATCCACGTGATTTTCACTTGATTGGCCTTGTTGAACCCGCACAGCGGGCTCAGCAGGCCAATTAAGGGCCAACCGGCAACAGGTGACGTCACAGACTGAAATTTCATCTGTCAAGACGTGTTGACAGATGAAATATCAGTGTTTCACAGCTGTTTGAAGCTGTCAAACACTGACGGTCTTACTTCTAACCTGAGTCCTTCTCCACAGACTCAGTTAGAAATCTCTCCGGCACAGAAAGCTGCAGGCTGTCACTTTTGACAGATCGCGGCCATTCTGCTTTCTGTGCCGGTTAGATGATGGACTCCTGAAACCTAGAGGAAGGAAGGCTGAAAAGGTAAGTACAGGTAGTTTAAACTTCTTTACACACTTTAGACACACCAAACACACTTACCTTTGCACTCATGCACACATCACTTACCTGAACACCGACATCTCGACCCCTCCAAGTCCTTCAACCCGACGGCCCAACTCCTCTAACTTGGCGTGGTTTGGAGCCGTCGGGAATCCCACACTTCAACATCAAAAATAGGGATTAGGCTAAAAACTGCCTGTTAACTACCTGTTAACAGGCAGTTAATTGGCACTAATCCCTTCCCGCCTCGGGTAGGCGGGTCCTAGTGAGGGGCGGGTACCTGCCTCCTTTGAAACTGGCATGGAGGCGGGTTGGGTGCGGGAAGGGGTCAGGACACCTGATTTCGGGATTTTAACCCTCCGCACGCCTCCAATCCCGACTCCACGGCCCAATGAAAATCCTGCCCTGTGTGTCTCTCTTTGCTTCTGTGCTCGCGTGGACTGGTGTACCTGGATGCGTGTGCATGAGCATGTGTGCCTCTCTGTGGATGAGCAGTCGCTGTGTTCTGCAGAGTGTCTTATCAGAGCTGTAAAACTACGCTTGTTAACAAGCCTGGCATTGGTGACAACCCCTCCCCTGATAGCTGCCGCAAAATGACGCCGCCTCCTTGGTGTCTCCTTCACCCGCAGAGGGCACTGAGGCTCGTTGTTTGCACGCCCGAGTCGATAGTGCACAGCCTCGCTCTCGGAAGATTGTTCTGAGCTCGCTAACTCCGCTCCTTTTTTCTCTCCCGCCTTTCACCAGGAAGACGACACGGACCTTCCTTACCCACCCCCGCAGCGGGAGCCGGATATCTACATGGTGCCCCAGGGGATCAAACCCGTCCTGCAACGCACCGGTATCGAGGTGAGTATCCACACGCTGCTCTCCGCCGCCTTAGTCTGCCGGGCCAACGAGGTCGGAATGGGTGACCTCACAGGTGCAGGGGTCGAACCAGAATTTCAGGCTCCATCTCCGTAACATCGCCCACCTCCGCCCTAGCCTCAGCTCAACTGCTGCTGAAACCCTCATCCCTGCCTTTCATTACCTCCAGACTCAACTATTCCAACATACTCCTGGCTGGCCTCCCATCTCTCACCCTCCGTAAACTTGAATTCATCCAAAACCCCTGCTGCCCGTGTCCTAACTCGCACCAAGTCCTGTTCACCCATCACCCATTGTGCTCGCTGCCCCGTGTCCTAACTCGCACCAAGTCCCGGTCACCCATCACCCATTGTGCTCGCTGCCCCGTGTCCTAACTCGCACCAAGTCCTGTTCACCCATCACCCCCTGTGCTCACTGCCCCGTGTCCTAACTCGCACCAAGTCCCGTTCACCCATCACCCATTGTGCTCGCTGGCCTACATTGGCTCCCGGTCCGGCAATGCCTCAAATTAAAAATTATCATCCTTGTTTTCAAATCCCTCCATGGCCTCGCCCCTCCCTATCTCTGTAACCTCCTCCAGTCCCACAACCCTCCCGAGATATCGATGCTCCTCCAATTCTGGCCCCTTGTGCATCCCCGATTTTAAATCACTCCACCATTAGTGGCCGTGCCTTCAGTTGCCGAGGCCCTAAGCTCTGGAATTCCCCCCCCCATTAAACTCCCCGCCTCTCTCTCCTCCTTTAAGATGCTCCATAAAACCTACCTCTTTGACAATTTTTTTGGTCACCTGTCCTAATATCTCCTTTTTTGGCTCCACACAAGCCTCGTCCCATCCTTCCTCATCTAACTCTATCAGCTTAACCTTCTATTCCCTTCTCCCTCATGTGTTTATTCAGCCTCCCCTTAAATGCATCGATACTATTCACCTCAACCACTCCCTGTGGTAACGAGTTCCACATTCTCACCACTAAAGAAGTTTCTCCTGAATTCCCTATTGGATTTATTAGTGACTATCTTATATTTATGGCCCCTAGTTCTGGTCTCCCCCACAAGTGGAAACTTCTTCTCTATGTCTACCCTATCGAACCCTTTCATAATCTTAAATTCCTCTATCAGGTCACCCCTCAGTCTTCTCTTTTCTAGAGAAAAGAGCCCCAGACAGTTCAATCTTTCCTGATAGGTACAACCTCTCCGCTCTGGTATCATTCCAGTAAATCTTTTTTTGCACCTTCTCTAGTATTCCTATATCCTTTTTATAATATGGAGATCGGAATTGTTCACAGTACTCCGTGTGGTCTAACCAAGGTTCGGGACAAGTTTAACATAACTTCTGTGCTTTTCCATTCCGTCCCTCTAGAAATGAACCCCAGTGCTTTGTTTTTTTTTATGGCCTCATTAGCCTGCACCGTTACTTTTAGTGATCTGTGTATCAGTACCCCCAGATCTCTCTGTTCCTCTGCCTCATTTAAATCTTTATTTTCCAGGGAGTATGTGGCCTCCTTGTTCTTCCTGCCAAAATGTATTACCTCACACTTATCTGTATTGAAGTTCATTTCCCAATTACACGCCCATTCTGCAAGTTTATAATGTCTTCCTGTATTTTGTCGTAGTCCTCTGCCGTATTAACCACACCCCCCAGTTTGGTGTCATCCACAAAATTTGAAATTGTACTTCCGATTCCTGAGTTCAAATTACTTCCCACCCTTTGCCAATCCGAGTAACTACCGTTAGCCCCTACTCTCTGTTTTCTGTTTTGTAGCCAGCTTGCTATCCAGTCTGCTACTTGTCCCCTGACTCCACATGTTCTGACCTTAGTCATGAGTCTACTATGCCGATGTTTATTCTCCACTCCCCTCTTCATCTAATCTCTTTGCCGTGTACTTCTGGCCCTTGTCATGCTTGAGCCTTCTTTCATTGTTGATCAGACTCCAGTGGGGCACATATTCAAGTTGCAACTTACAATTGAAAGCATTAGCACGCTCACATTTTCCAAAGGGCTTCACTCAACCAGGCAGCAAGGTGCACACAGGATGGGCTGCAGGTTGGATCTATGACTCTCGTTGCCTCTAGGTCCCATCTAACTCCGCCTAAACAGAGGTTCTCTGCCTGCTACACCCACCCATACAGAGGCACTCTCTCTCTTTAATCCCCCATCAAAAGGAACTCTCCTGGCTCAATGGGTAGCCCTCTCACCTCTGAGTCAGAAGGTTGTGGTTTCAAGTCCCACTCCAGAGACTTGAGCACAAAAATCTAGGCTGACACTCCCAGTGCAGTACTGAGGGAGAGCTGCACTGTCGGAGGTGCCATCTTTTGGATGAGACATTAAACTGAGGCCCCATCTGCTCTCTCAGGTGCATGTAAAAGATCCCATGACACTATTTCAAAGTAGAGCAGGGGAGTTATCCCCGGTGTCCTGGTCAATATTTATACCTCAATCAACATCACTAGAACAGATTATCTGGTCATTATCACATTGCTGTTTGTGGGAGCTTGCTGTGCGCAAATTGACTGCCGCATTTCCTACATTACAACAGTGACTACACTTCAAAAAGTATTTCATTGGCGGTAAAGCGCTTTGGGACGTCCAGTAATCACAGAATCACAGAAACCCCACAGTGCAGATAGAGGCCATTTCGGCCCATCGAGCCTGCACCGACACATATCCCACCTGATCCCCGTAACCCCTACACCAACACATATCCCACCCTATCCCCCTAACACTAAGGGTCAATTTATCATAGCCAATCAACCTAACCCGCACACCTTTGGACTGTGGGAGGAAACCGGAGCACCCGGAGGAAACCCACGCAAACACGGGGAGAATGTGCAAACTCCACACAGACAGTCACCCGAGGCCGGATTCGAACCCGGGTCCCTGGCGCTGTGAGGCAACAGTGCTAACCACTATGCCATCATGGAAGGCGCTGGAGAAAGGCAAGTCTTTCTTTTTTTTCTAAATTCCTGAATTCACAGAAAGAACCCCCCCCCCCAATTGAGATAAATGAAGGGCTTGTGACAACCCAAAACCTTCTGGGACCTTGAATGTTGGCTACACCTTCCTCCATCGGCCTGTGGCAGAGTTTTCACTATCCTCCTCCAGTTGGAAGGTCTACCCATTGGCCCCACTTACCCCCAGGGAGAATCGTCTTTATGGGGCTGAACGTGGTGTGAGAATACCGTTGCTTTTAGTCCCTTTTTTAGTTTGGTTACAATTGGACTCGTAGATACATCCAGACCTGACTCATGGGAGGTACCTGCCTGTGTCTTCCATCTAAATAATGTCCCATGGGGCTGTGTGGCCCACACCTATAAAAAGAACATAGAACATAAGAAATAGGAACAGGAGTAGGCCATTCAATAAGATCACGGCTGAACTTCTATCTCAACTCCACCTTCTCGCCCTATCCCGATATCCCTTGATTCCCTTAGTATCTAAAAATCAATCGATCTCTGTCTTGAATATACTCAATGACTGAGCCTCCACAGCTCTATGGGGTAGAGAATTCCAAAGATTCACCACCCTCTGAGTGAAGATATTTCTCCTCATCTCAGTCCTAAATGGCCGACCCCTTATCCTGAGACTATGCCCCCCCTGGTTCTAGACTCTCCAGCCAGGGGAAACAACCTCTCAGCATCTACCCTGTCAATCCCCCTCAGAATCTTGTATGTTTCAATGAGATCACCTCTCATTCTTCTAAACTCTAGAGAGTATCGGCCCATTCTACTCAATCTCTCCTCATAGGACAACCCTCTCATCCCAGGAATCAGCCGAGTGAACCTTTGTTGCACCGCCTGTAAGGCAAGTTACATCTTTCCTTCGGTAATGAGATTCTTTTCTCTCGAGAAGCAGTAGCAAATTTGACATAGAATATTACAGCACAGAAACAGGCCGTTCGGCCCAACTGGTCTGTGCCAACTGGTGTTTATGCTCACCACCAGCCTCCTCCCACCCCACTTTATCTCACCCTAACCCGCATATCAACTGGCATCAGAAATGTCCCAGAGTGGATTAGATATGGTGGCATAGTGGTTATGTTACTGGACCAGTAATCCCGAGGCCTGGACTAATTGATCCAACGACATCAGTTCAATTCCCACCACGGCTAGTTGGTGAACTTAAGTTCAAGTTAATTAAATAAATGGAATAAAAAGCTGGTATCAGTAATGGTGACCAAATAACGGTCTGGCCTATATGTGACTCCTAGACCCACAGCAATGTGGTTGACTCTTAACTGCTCTCTGTGGTTCAAGAAGGCGGCTCACCACCTCCTTCTCAAGGGCAATTAGGGATGGGCAATAAATGTTGGCCTTGCCAGCAACGCCCACATCCCATAAACGAATAAAAAAAAAAGTCCATGGTCACACCATTGTATTCAGCTGCTGATCTGCTGTGTATTCACTGCAGGTTCTAGCCTGGGGCTTGAGGAACCTGAAGAGCTACCAGCTAGCGAGCATCTCCTCTCCCAGCCTCATCGTGGAATGCGGAGGGCAAATGGTGCAATCCTGTGTCATTAAGAATGCCAAGAAGAACCCGAACTTCAACACCTCCGTCCTGTTCATAGAAGTGGTGAGTGACCTTTGTACTTTAATCAATAGTTTAGCTATGAGTGTATCTGTTAGAGTATTGACAGGTTCAGGGAACTTCTGTCAGTCTTACGAAGGGAAGAACTAAATTTCAACTCGGTGAACTCTCCCATCGAAACCGATAGCCTAACTCACCCATTGAAGCCCGTCCCTTTATTATCCTAACTGACCCATCAAAGCCCATCCCTCTGGTACCCTAACTCACCCATCAAAGCCCATCCCTCTAATACCCTAACTCACCCATCGAAGCCCATCCCTCTGGTACACTAACTCTCCCATCGAAGCCCATCGCTCTAGTACCCTAACTCTCCCATCGAAGCACATCCCTCTAGTACCCTAACTCACCCATCGAAGCCCATCCCTCTGGTGCCCTAACTCTCCCATCGAAGCCCATCGCTCTAGTACCCTAACTCTCCCATCGAAGCACATCCCTCTGGTACCCTAACTCACCCATCAAAGCCCATCCCTCTAATACCCTAACTCACCCATCGAAGCCCATCCCTCTGGTGCCCTAACTCTCCCATCGAAGCCCATCGCTCTAGTACCCTAACTCTCCCATCGAAGCACATCCCTCTAGCACCCTAACTCACCCATCGAAGCCCATCCCTCTAGTACCCTAACTCACCCATTGAAGCCCATCCATCTAGTACACTAACTCACCCATCAAAGTCCATCACCCTAATACCCTAACTCTCCCATCGAAGCCCGTCCCTTTATTATCCTAACTCACCCATCGAAGCCCATCCCTCTAGTACCCTAACTCACCCATCAAAGCGCTTCCCTCTAGTACCCTAACCCACCCATCAAAGCCCATCCCTCTAGTACCCTAACTCTCCCATCAAAGCCCATCCCTCTGGTACTCTAACTCACCCATCGAAGCCCATCCCTCCAGTACCTTAACTCTCCCATTGAAGCCCACCCCTCTAGTACCCTAACTCACCCATCGAAGCCCATCCCTCTAGTACCCTAATTCACCCATCGAAGCCCATCCCTCTAGTACCCTAACTCACCCATCGAAGCCCATCCCTCTAGTACCCTAACTCTCCCATCGAAGCCCACCCCTCTAGCACCCTAACTCACCCATCGAAGCCCATCCCTCTAGTACCCTAACTCACCCATTGAAGCCCATCCCTCCAGTACCCTAACTCTCCCATCAAAGCCCATCGCTCTAGTACCCTAACTCACCCATTGAAGCCCATCCCTCTAGTACCCTAACTCTCCCATCAAAGCCCATCCCTCTAGTACCCTAACTCTCCCATCAAAGCCCATCCTTCTAGTACCCTAACTCACCCATTGAAGCCCATCCCTCTAGTACCCTAACTCTCCCATCAAAGCCCATCCCTCTAGTACCCTAACTCTCCCATCGAAGCCCACCCCTCTAGCACCCTAACTCACCCATCGAAGCCCATCCCTCTAGTACCCTAACTCTCCCATCAAAGCCCATCCCTCTAGTACCCTAACTCACCCATCGAAGCCCATCCCTCTAGTACCCTAACTCTCCCATCAAAGCCCACCCCTCTAGCACCCTAACTCACCCATCAAAGCCCATCCCTCTAGTATCCTAACTCTCCCATCAAAGCCCATCCCTCTAGTACTCTAACTCACCCATTGAAGCCCATCCCTCTAGTACCCTAACTCACCCATCGAAGCCCATCCCTCTAGTACCCTAACTCTCCCATTGAAACCCATCCCTCTAGTACCCTAACTCTCCCATCGAAGCCCATCCCTCCAGTACCCTAACTCTCCCATCAAAGCCCATCCCTCTAGTACTCTAACTTACCCATTGAAGCCCATCCCTCTAGTACCCTAACTCACCCATCGAAGCCCATCCCTCTAGTACCCTAACTCTCCCATCAAAGCCCACCCCTCTAGCACCCTAACTCTCCCATCAAAACCCATCCCTCTAGTACCCTAACTCACCCATCGAAGCCCATCCCTCTATTACCCTAACTCTCCCATCAAAGCCCATCCCTCTAGCACCCTAACTCTCCCATCAAAGCCCATCCCTCTAGTACCCTAACTCACCCATTGAAGCCCACCCCTCTAGCACCCTAACTCACCCATCGAAGCCCATCCCTCTAGTACCCTAACTCTGCCATCAAAGCCCACCCCTCTAGCCCCCTAACTCACCCATCAAAGCCCATCCCTCTAGTACCCTAACTCTCCCATCAAAGCCCATCCCTCTAGTACTCTAACTCACCCATTGAAGCCCATCCCTCTAGTACCCTAACTCACCCATCGAAGCCCATCCCTCTAGTACCCTAACTCTCCCATTGAAACCCATCCCTCTAGTACCCTAACTCTCCCATCGAAGCCCATCCCTCTAGTACCCTAACTCTCCCATCAAAGCCCATCCCTCTAGTACTCTAACTTACCCATTGAAGCCCATCCCCCTAGTACCCTAACTCACCCATCGAAGCCCATCCCTCTAGTACCCTAACTCTCCCATCAAAGCCCACCCCTCTAGCACCCTAACTCTCCCATCAAAACCCATCCCTCCAGTACCCTAACTCACCCATCGAAGCCCATCCCTCTATTACCCTAACTCACCCATCAAAGCCCATCCCTCTGGTACCCTAACTCACCCATCAAAGCGCATCCCTCTAGTACCCTAACTCACCCATCAAAGCGCATCCCTCTAGTACCCTAACTCACCCATCAAAGTCCATTCCCTCTAGTACCCTAACTCTCCCATCAAAACCCATCCCTCTATTACCCTAACTCACCCATCAAAGCCCATCCCTCTAGTACCCTAACTCACCCATCAAAGCCCATCCCTCTAGCACCCTAACTCACCCATTAAAGCCCATCCCTCTAGTACCCTAACTCACCCATCGAAGCCCATCCCTCTGGTACCCTAACTCACCCATCGAAGCCCATCCCTCTAGCACCCTAACTCACCCATTAAAGCCCATCCCTCTAGTACACTAACTCACCCATCAAAGTCCATCACTCTAATACCCTAACTCACCCATCGAAACCCATCTCTCTAGTACCCTAACTCTCCCATCAAAGCCCATCCCTCTAGTACCCTAACTCTCCCATCGAAGCCCATCCCTCTAGTACACTAACTCACCCATCGAAGCCCATCCCTCTGGTACCCTAACTCACCCATTGAAGCCCATCCCTCTGGTACCCTAACTCACCCATCGAAGCCCATCCCTCTAGTACACTAACTCACCCATCAAAGTCCATCCCTCTAGTACCCTAACTCTCCCATCAAAACCCATCCCTCTAGTACCCTAACTCACCCATCGAAGCCCATCCCTCTATTACCCTAACTCACCCATCAAAGCCCATCCCTCTAGTACCCTAACTCACCCATCAAAGCCCATCCCTCTAGCACCCTAACTCACCCATTAAAGCCCATCCCTCTAGTACCCTAACTCACCCATCGAAGCCCATCCCTCTGGTACCCTAACTCACCCATCGAAGCCCATCCCTCTAGCACCCTAACTCACCCATCAAAGCCCATCCCTCTAGTACCCTAACTCACCCATCAAAGCCCATCCCTCTAGCACCCTAACTCACCCATTAAAGCCCATCCCTCTAGTACCCTAACTCACCCATCGAAGCCCATCCCTCTGGTACCCTAACTCACCCATCGAAGCCCATCCCTCTAGCACCCTAACTCACCCATTAAAGCCCATCCCTCTAGTACACTAACTCACCCATCAAAGTCCATCACTCTAATACCCTAACTCACCCATCGAAACCCATCCCTCTAGTACCCTAACTCTCCCATCGAAGCCCATCCCTCTAGTACACTAACTCACCCATCGAAGCCCATCCCTCTGGTACCCTAACTCACCCATCGAAGCCCATCCCTCTAGTACACTAACTCACCCATCGAAGCCCATCCCTCTGGTACCCTAACTCACCCATCGAAGCCCATCCCTCTAGTACCCTAACTCACCCATTGAAGCCCATCCCTCTAGTACCCTAACTCTCCCATCGAAGCCCATCCCTCTAGTACCCTAACTCACCCATCGAAGTCCATCACTCTAATACCCTAACTCACCCATCGAAGCCCATCCCTCTGGTGCCTTAACTCTCCTATTCTAGCATCTAGCTGTGGTCTGACTGTCCCAAGTGTGTTCCTCACTCCTATCTGACGGGTTATTGCAAACATTTCTCACTGAGCAAAGGAGTTCATCCTAAAACCACAGAATGTAATCATTGACAGGTTTACGTCGCAGGTACAACCAGGCGTGCCTCTGACACATTTCTGCAGGAATAAAAAACAACGAGTAAGAGTTTCTGGCTCCGATTAAACTAAGCAGCGTTCTATGACCAAACTCACCTGTGTCTCTGGAAGGGCTACACCAGCATTTATTATAAAAACAGAAAATGCTGGGAATCCTCAGCAGGTCAGGCAGCACCTGTGGAGAGTTAACCGAGTTAACGTTTCAGGTCGGTGACCTTTCATCAGAACTGGAAAAAGTTGGAGATGTAACAGGTTTTTAAGCAAGTGCAGGGGCAGGGAGAGCGGGAGGGGAGGAAAGAACAAAAGGGAAGGTCTGTGATTGGGTGACGGGCAGGAGAGATTAAATGACAAAAGGGATGATGGTGCGAGGCAAAAAGAGGTGGTAATGGGACAGGTAAAGGAAGAAAAGATGGGTCTAGAGGAGCTGTAAATGGGAATGGCATAACTATTACCAGCACCTGCTGTTTGGAAAAATAGGGGCAGAGGTTACGGTCTGAAATTGTTGAACTCGATGTTGAGTCCGGAAGACTGTAAAGTGCCAAATAGAAAGATGAGGTGCTGTTCCTCGAGCTTACATAGAGTCATAGAGTTATACAGCACAGAAAGAGGCCCTTCGGCCCTTCGTGTCCGCACCGGCCATCAAGCCCTGTCTATTCTAATCCCATTTTCCAGCACTTGGTCCGTTTGCCTTGTATGCTATGGCGTTTCAAGTGCTCATCTAAATGCTTCTTGAACTTACGTTGAGCTTCGTTGCAACAGTGTAAGAGGCCGAGGACAGAGAGGGCAGAGACTTTAATATGATCTTGCAATATTTCTGACGTTTTCAATTCTATTTCAACCTCCCCTCCCCCGCCCCACCCCAAGTGTTTACCAAAAGAGCAGCTGTATTCTCCACCCATCACTGTCAAGGTGATTGATAACAGGCAGTTTGGGAGGAGGCCCATAGTCGGACAGTGCACCATCAGGTCTCTGGAAGATTTCTACTGTGACCCTTACATGGAGAAGAGGGACTCTGCAACTCTTCAGGCTGGTAAGAGCTCACTCGTCTTTCAACCCTATTCCAATGTGCCTGCCAAAATTAAGAATTAAGGGTCTGTATATACTTACAACAACAACTGCTAGTTATATAGCAGCTTTAACGTAGCAAATGTCGGAAGACTCCTTACATTGCCAGCACTGAGTAGTCACGTTAGAATTAGAGCAGGGAAAAAGTTGGGGCGTGGGACTAAATTGGACAGGTCTATCAAAGAGCCAGCACAAACATGACAGGCCAAATGTGCTGTAAGATTCTATTCGATCTTGGGGATTGAAAGTGCAGTCGGGAAGATTGGCTCTGTTTTTTAGTGATGTTGATCGAAGGATAAATATTGACCAGGACACCAGGGTGAACTCCCCTGCTCTTCTTCAAAGTAGTGGCCTTGGGCTCTTTTACATCCACCTGAGCGAGCAGACGGGGCCTCAGTTTAACATCTGAAAGACGGCAGCTCCGACAGTGCAGCACTCCCTCAGTACTGCAGTGGGAGTGTCAACCTGGATTAGGGGGCTGAAGCTTCTGGAGTGGGACTTGAATCCACAACCTTCTGACTCAGAGGGCGAGAGTGCTACCCTGTGAGGGGTTTGAGGTGGCAGTTCCAAAGCGTCTGGGCCCAAGGCTATTGAAAGAGTGGGGGGGGGTTGGAAACGGTGGGAACAGGAGGCCAGAGGTAGCAGACGGGAGGATGCAGAGTGGGACCTACAGTTGGAGGAGGGTACGGTTAGGGAAGAGCAAAGCTACGGAGGGATTTGTAAACAAGGGTGAAGATGGGCGGCTGCTGAAGCTCAGCAAGAACCTGACAAGAGTTTTGGACTCGTAAGAACATAAGAAATAGGAGCAGGAGGAGGCCATTCGGCCCCTCGAGTCTGCTATCTTCAATAAGATCATGGCTGATCTGATCTTGGCCTCAACTCCACTTCCCTGCCCGCTCCACATAACCCTTGACTCCCTTATCGTTCAAAAATCTGTCTATCTCCACCTTAAATATATTCAATGACCCAGCCTCCACAGCTCTCTTGGGAAGAGAATTCCAAAGATTCACGACCCTCTGAGAGAAGAAATTCCTCCTTATCTCCGTTTTAAATGGGCGGCCCCTTATTCTGAAACTGTGCCCCCGAGTTCTAGATTCCCCCACGAGGGGAAACATCCTCTCTGCATCTACCCTGTCAAGACCCCTCAGCATCTTAGATGATTTATATGACTCCCTAAGACTACTGGCAATAGTCTGTGAGCGCCATAGTGTGCAAGCTTCAAGCTCGTCATCACTCTGTACATTGTGGATATAAAGTGTAAGGAAACTGGATGCCTGGGTTACACAACTCGCACCCTGCTGGGATGGCCAAATGGAGTTCGCCACATGACCATATGTTGACACAAAAATTGGAGGCATTTGGCCAATCGATTAAAGAAAGAAAGAAATATCTCACATTTCTATAGCACCTTTCACGGCCTCAGGACGTCCCAAAGCGCTTTACAGCCAATGAAGTACTTTTTGAAGTGTAGTCACTGTTGTAATGTAGGAAACGGGGCAGCCAATTGTGCACAGCAAGATCCCACAAACTGCAATGTGATAATGACCAGATCATCTGTTTCAGTGATGTTTGTTGGGGGATTCATTTTGGCCCCAGGGCATGAGTTTACACTGTCATGAACTCTTCCTGAGTTATTTAATCCCCCCACTATTGACTCAGCAGGTATGTTTTGGAAGATATGTATAATAGCCAATTAAAGTCAAATGTTTTTGGTCATACTAGCCGACCACCTGTGGCGATGTACATTGGCAGTCGCGAACAAGTGTACACTTCGGGTGAAGAAATCTTAGAGGGTGAGGGTAAGATTCTGAGGGGGATTGACAGGGTAGATGCTGAGAGGTTGTTTCCCCTGGCTGGAGAATCTAGAACTAAGGGGGCACAGTCTCAGGATAAGGGGTCGGCCATTTAGGACTGAGATGAGGAGAAATTTATTCGCTTAGAGGGTGGTGAATCTTTGGAATTCTCTACCCCAGAGGGCTGTAGATGCTGAATCATTGAGTATATTCAAGGCTGAGATCGATAGATTTTTGGACTCGAGGGGAATCAAGAGATTGGGTGGGAAAGTGGAGTTGAGGTCGATGATCAGCCATGATCTTATTGAATGGCGGAGCAGGCTCGAGGGGCCGAATGGCCGACTCCTGCTCCTAATTCTTATGTTCTTATAATTGGACCAGGGCGTCAATCCCCATTTAAAAATCTTACATTTAGTCTTTATTTTTCTAATTCCATTATAAATTCCTATGCCTATATTAATAAAGGGAACTGTCTATGTAAACTTGTCACGTTGTAATTACACCTTCCCACCAGTGGTAGCGCTGCAGTATCTCCACTGGGAGGAGTGTGTAACTACAGCAGGTCTGAGGCTAAACCAGCTGGGTCGAACCATCTTATTTCTCTCTCTTTCTCTCTCCGTAGATGAACGAAGTCCCTCACTCCGAGACGATGTCTTAATTGACATCGATGACAGACAGCCTCTGATCCCAGGCCAGGTAAGGGTGTGTTTCAAACCTCAAAACAGAGATGGAGAAATGCCACTGCCGCGTTCTTGATCATCGCCATTAGTCAGTGATGTATGTATGGGTCACTTTGTGTCTCTATCTAAGCTCTAATCCAGCTCTGTGATTGTCTGTCACTGTGTCGTAAGCACTCAGTGCGCTCAATCACAGCTTGGCGTTTAGTATTTGTGTTTCTTCTTTCTACTGCTGGTGTGACTGGTTGTTCTTTATCGGTTTCAGTTTCAGTTTATTGATTAATCAGACAGGATGTGACCATGAAAAAGACAAATCTGGTGGAACGATGAGACCTTTATTAACCTCCAACATGTGGACGCCTTGTCATTAATCATTAACCTAATATTGAAAGGACAGTGTAATAGTGTAGGATAAAAAGAAGAAAATAAGCCTTGCATTTCTACAGCGCTTTTCACAACCTCAGGACGCCCCAAAGCACTCTACAGCCAATGAAGTACTTCAGAAGTGTGGTCACTGTTGTAATGTAGGAAATGTGGCAGCCAATTTGCCCACAGCAATGTGATAATAGCCAGAGAATCTGTTTTGGTTAGACCGTATTCGTAATACTGCGTTCAGTTTGTGTCCCCTCAAATGGTGGGTGTTATAGAGGCTTTGGAGAAGGTTCAGAGGAGGTTCACAACGATGACTCCCAACTTAAAACACCGCAGTTATTCCAAGAGGCTGAAAAACTGGATCTATTCACTTTAGAGATGCCTAGACCATGGGCTGATTGGATGGAGCTATATAAAATAGTTAAAAGACTAGATTATGTTCCTATTGGTAGGTTATTCTAATTTAATAGATTGGGGACAACCATGGGTCAAACATAAAAGTTACACAAGGGTACGGCTAGGTTAGATGTTGGGCGGTTCTTCTCTTCCCAGTGGATAGTAGATCTTTGGAACATGTTCCCAGCTTGTGCGGTGGGTGTCGACTCTCAGCTTATGTTCAGAAGGGAGCTGGACCAGTTCGGGGTTGTGGCGGAGCTCATGTCTTATAAAAGGTAGGTGGAATACCAGGTAATATCAGCACAGTCAGTGTGGTCTCCAGGTCTTGGTTTCGTTGACGAAGAGCGTTGGAGTGGTATTTTCCAGATTGTCTCCCCCAATTGGCCTTGGGTTTTTTAACATAGAAACATAGAAGATAGGAGCAGGAGTAGGCCATTCGGCCCCTCGAACCTGCTCCACCATTCAATGCGATCATGGCTGATCATCCAAATTTAGTGGTTTTCTTGCCTCTCCCAGGAGATCACAGGGTGGAAGGTAGAGGGGATGTCTAATCATTGATGCTTCCATGCATCACAACTGTGTGGGGCAGGCTTGATGGACCAGATGGTCTTTTCCTGTCCATCGGATTGACCCAGTGGCGATGGGATGAATGAATGGTGGTATATGTCCAAGCCTGGATGTTGCGGTTGAGACCCTGTCTGGATGGAGATGCCTTTGTATACGTGTGGATGCAATCATTCTTGCTGTTGCCTGTTGCTGTTGCACTAACCCTTCTAACAACTCCTTTCGATTTGTAGTTTGCAGGCCGCATGACCAGCTCAACTTTGAATAAATTCCCTTCTATGTCCAGTCTCCATGTATGTATGGCTTCATTTACATATCTTTAATGTCAGATTGTGGGCACATTTAATGATTCTTGTAGTCAATAATCTGGCACACGGAGCTAACATTTTCTAGGATTCTTGAGCTATGCGGTTTTGAGCTCGTTCTTGTGGGAAACTACACTCGGGTTCCCAAAGGCTTCACAGGAACAACGGCAAAAACGTCGATATTTTTAATCCATTATTTTTTTTATTTATCATTCTTTGGGGATGTGGGCATCACTGGCATATATTGCCAATGCCTAGTTGCCCCTTGAGAAGGTGGTGGTGAGCCGCCTTCTTGAACCGCTGCAGTCCGTGTGGTGAAGGTGCTCCCACAGCGCTGTTAGGGAGGGAGTTCCAAGATTTTGTCCCAGCGACGATGAAGGAATGGCCGATATATTTCCAAGTCAGGATGGTGTGTGACTTGGAGGGGAACTTGGAGGTGGTGGTGTTCCTCTGTATCTGCTGCCCTTGTCCTCCTGGATGATGGAGCTCAGGGGTTTGGGAGGTGGAGATTGGAGAGCTAAGACAATCAAAAAAAATCTCGTGGCATGTATAGCCATTTGTTGTCAGGCCATCTGGGTTGCATGTAACTGAGTCTTTTATGTGGGTGCTGTAACCTAGTGGCCGTGGTACTGGAGCTAACCAGCCCAGAGGTCATGAGTTAAAATCCCACCATAGCAAGTTGGGGAATTTGAATTCAATAAATCTTATGGGTTAACACCAGGAAAAAAATGGTCATGAAAACAGCCAGATCATTGTAAAATCCCAGTTGGGGACCTACCACCCCTACCAGGTGTGGCTTGCAGGTGACTCCAGTCCCACAATATCTGGTTGACTCTGAGGTAAACTGCACCATCTTCTCAACTGGAGACAGGCAATAAGCAAGGCGTCACTTGCATCCCAAAGTCAATAGAGAAACGTTGAACCAACTTTGCCTGTTTAAATATTTCCTGAAACTTATTTTTTCCCTCCAGGCTGGAATTTGTGCTGTACATCTTTGCTCTCAAGTATTTTTCTTTTCTCATTATCTCAATCTATTTGTCAATTAGATTTAAAAAAATAGTTTATGGTGATTGATGTAAGAAAACTACTAGGCACTTGGTCTAAGCGTTAAACAAAGCTTTAATCAACTGTTTCACAACATGGAGGTCTAGTTGTGTCCTTCACTAGTTCCTGTTGAGAATGTCCTGCGCAAGCTGGGCCCGTGCCCGAGTATTTATACTCTCCCTGGACAGCGTCACCCGCAGGCCGCTCAGTATTATTTCATAAGTCTTTCTTTCATGAATGACTGATTCATGTCAGTGATAATGTTCTGTTTGGAGGACATAGAGAATTGGACAGTGTGAGAGTGCTGAGCTAATCCATGAAATGTCGAAATCTTCAAAAGCAGAGGAATGAGGGTCTATTGCAACTGCCCCAAATACCCCTGAGCTAGGGATGGGCAATTAAACTAATCGCTATCCAGTAACTGCTGGAAGGGCGAGTGAGTGAGCTGGCTTCATGGCTGAATAAACTCACTGGCTCAGCTCACAGATGAATAGCCACTTTTGTTTTTTTGATTGAATAAATGTTTTGGTTTGATTTGATTACACATCTACTCACTCTTCCCTTGTGGGACGGATCGCAGGCTGATTAAACAGTCTGACAGGCCGCGATGTGATCGCTCCTCCCACGGCCGTAACCAGCTTTATCCCAGCCCGTAGGTGGGGTGGAGAGGAGGGAGGGGGTTCATCGGGAATGGTAGAATAGTGTAACGTTACTGGACTAGTAATCCGGAGACAAGAATTCAAATCTCACCACAGCAGCTGGGGAATTTATATTCAGTTAAATAATATCAGTAATGGTGACCAGGATTGTCGTAAAAACCCATCTCACCACCACCTTCTGAAGGGCGATTAGGGATGGGGCAATAAATGCCGGCCTTGCCAGCGACGCCCACATCCCGAGAATGAATTTTTAAAAATGTCCTATCCCATGGGAGGGTTTATGGGCTCACACAACCCATATGATGGGGTGAGGAGGACACCCACCGGACACAAGTATCCCGCTGGATGTCAAACTGGAATTCAGAGCGAAGCTCTGCTCTCCGCTCCCTGGGACTGTCGGGAGCGGGGATCGAACCCTGACCCTCCTGACCCAGAGGCGGGAACGCTGCCACTGAGCCAGTGGCGGGCTCCGTTTTCATATGTCGGAGATATGAAAGCTGAGGGAGCTGAGGAGATCCACAGTTTAGAAGTCCGAGGGAAAAAGGAGCTGGCGTAGTAGGTAGTGTAATCAGTCTCAAAGGAAAGATCTTGCATTTCTATAGCGCCTATTCACAACCTCAGGGCCTCCCAAAGCGCTTCACAGCCAACTAAGTACTTTTGAAGTGTCGTCACTGTTGTAATGTTGGGAAATGCGGCAGCCAATTTACGTACAGCAAGATCCCACGAACAGCACTGAGATAAATGACTACAGATTCATAGAATAGTACAGCACAGAAGGAGGCCATTCGGCCCATCCAGTCTGCGCCGGCTCTTTCGAAGAGCAATCCAGTTAGTCCCACTCCCCCGCTCTTTCCCCACATCCCTGCATTTTTTTTCTCCTTCAAATATGTATCCAATTCCCTTTTGAAGGCTACTGTTGAATTTGTATCCACCGCCCTGTCAGGCAGCGCATTCCAAATCCTAACCCCTCATAACCAGATAATCTATTTTGGGTGGTGCTGGTTGACGGATAAGTATTGGCCAGGACAGTAGCTCCATGGGGTATTTTAAGTCCACCTGAGAGGGCAGATGGGGCCTCGGTTTAACATCTCATTTGAAAGACAGCACCTCTGACAGTGCAGCACTCCCTCAGTACTGCACTGGGAGTATCAGCCTAGATTTTGCACTCCAGTCTCTGGAGTGGGACTTGAGCCCACAACCTTCTGACTCAGAGGCAAAAGTGCTACCCACTGAGCCTATCTTAAGGGTAAATTCCGCGATCCCCTGTTGCCAGTGGGGAGATCTGGTGGGATCTTGCTGTGCGCAAATTGGGTGCCGTGTTTCCTACATGACAACAGTGACTACGCTTCAAAAAGTACTTCATTGGCAGTAAAGCGCTTTGGGACGTCCTGAGGTCGTGAAAGGCGCTGTAGAAATGCAAGTCTTTCTTTATTCTTTTACATAACCCGGTCACGATTCTGGAGAGGATGGGTACAGGGAGTAAATCAGAGGGAGACTGGAGTTAAAAAAAAACTGAAGGATGTAGGGAAAAGAAAGAAATTGATGCCGACATCCAGTTTTAGATCCAAACTCGATGGGATTGTTCCTGCCCAAACCCACACCCGTCCACTCGCTGCTGAATCGGAAGCTGACCCCATTGCATTTGTGGAGTGAGTCGGTGCCTACTTGCTAACTCCTCTACTAACTGATGTTTTTATCTTCATTGCATCGTTACACTGGCAGACTCGGGAGACCATGTGGGTGAGTTTCACGGAGTCATTAACAACTCGCGCGAGTATCACTTACCATCCGATGCTTGAACGAAAGCGATAATCTCTTGAATTCTGATGCCCCCTTGGAACAGTCAGAAGGAGCAAAGAGACCTAGCTGGTTGTTCCCCAATTTTTTTCGGAGGATGGTGGCTGAGGGGTGGTGAGGGAGGGGTTGTGGGGAAAGTGTAGTTGAACTTTAACCTCTTTATTTTGGGGTGAGTTCAGAGCCTGTGTCACTGAAGTGTTGGTGGCGCCATTTTTCAATGCTCAGTCATTGAGTATATTCAAGACAGAGATCGATAGATTTTTTGATATTAAGGTCCCATCAAACACCCCCTAGGTCCAGGACCAGTGTACTCCAATACAATACAGGAAACTTTGGTTTATCCGGAGGTTATATGTCTGGAATACTCGATCTAATGGCAAAAATCAGGAGCCGTTTTCTATAAGTTTTTTTAGTTCTCGTTGCTTTTTTTTTTTCCCCAGTCAGGCACTGCAAGGTCTGTAGCTATAGCAACAGCTTCAGCTAGAGACGCTTGCAGCTGCGGCCGACTGTTTAGAAGCTGTTGCTAAGCAACAGTGTTTGTTGTCAGATACGGAGATGAAAACCTCCGTATGCTTCAACATTAACTTTGTATGTCCGGCAGTTTTGATAGATCGGCAACAGCTCGGTCCCGTCGGTGCCGGATATCACAAAGTTTCCTGTATAAGGCTCTTGTACTCTACCTAACTTGTTTGAGCACCAACTTCAGAAGAACACATCTTGCCAAACCGGTGTGATGCTTTTCCACTGCCACAACAGCCGTTGATGTGACTCTCTTGTGTGAGATTATGAAGTCTGTGCTAGTTGGTGCAGAATTGGGAGGCAGCTTTGGGCTGTAACTTTTGGGCCCACTCCCAGTAGCAACTGGGCTAAGCCGAGCCTAAATAAGCCACAGCTGTTGTTGTTTCATTTCACGGGAAAAGCCTACAATGGGATGTCTAGTTTGGCTGTCCATCCGATGGCCTCCTGAGATACCGAGTGGAGAAATGAGGTGCCTCCCGCAACAGATCTCAGTGGGCAGGTTGATGTGAGGTGTTCCACGGTCTGGGACTCGTGGCCACAGTCGCACTTCGGGTCGTCCCTCATCTTCCACTGGTGGAGCAGGTGATCGCACCGTCCGTACCCCGTGCGGATTGGGCGGAGCGCCGTCCAATGTCTGCGAGGGAGGTCGGAGCCAGGTGGTTGGGCTGGGGGGAGGGGGTTTCGAGAACGAGGGGCCGTAGATAAATGATTAAATGTGAGAGATTTAGAACAGAGGGCAGGAGAAACCTCTTCACACACTGAGAGTTGTGAGGCTGTGGGATTCACTCCCAGGGTGAGTGGTTGAGGCAGAAACTATGTCAACATTCAAGATTGGATTGGAGAGGGGGATGAACCGACATGGGAACAGGGCGGGAAAGTGTGATTAGAACTATTTGCTCATGTGGAGGGTAAATGCCTACACAGACTGGTTGGGCCGAATGGCCTGTTTACAGTTTGTAACTTTTGTGTAGTTTCTGGTCAACAGGACACAACAACAACTTGCATTTATATAGCGCCTTTAACACAGTAAAACATCCCAAGGCACTTCACAGAAGTGATTATCAAGCTAAATTTGACACCGAGCCACATAAGGAGATATTAGGGCAGGTGACCAAAAGCTTGGTCAAAGAGGTAGGTTTTAAGGAGCGTCTTAAAGGAGGAGAGAGAGGTGGTGAGGTTTAGGAGGGATTTTCAGATCAGCCTGTTCTTCAGAGCTGCTGTCCTTTCCATGGGTAGAGTAGCACGGTCAAGTAATTGGAGATCCGTTGCAAATCATTGGGTTTTCTTGGCACAGTGATATTTTGATGCAAATTGTGTCTCCTGATCTGGACTAATAGCCAAACTCGCTGGAACATCATGGGGGAGCAGAGCCAGAACACTTTGCACCGTAACAGCGGCCCTCGTCCACGCTGCTGCAGAACGCTGCTCTGCCTCATGGTCCTGCAGCAGACACACGAAGGTCATGGAGGAGCAGCTAAACGCCGCCGTGAGGACAGTGTCAGGGTCGCTCAAGCCCACTCCAACTGAGTGGTTCCCGGTGCTGTCCCACATTGCCCCGCCTGCCATTCGCCGCGTCGCCACCATGCTCCGTGAGATGGAAAAAATCATCAGCAACACCGACATTCCCGTTCACGAAGACTTGAAAAACCCACCACGAAAGCGCTTAAAATCGCGCTGACCGTTCTGGGAAACAGCAGCTAATATTCACGCCGCTGGTATCCACCCACTATCCAGACGGACGGAATCGTGGGAGGCATGCAACGTAAAGAGCCAACACCTCATCACTGACCCAACAGCAGAGGTGCCTGGCTCCGACCTCCCTCGCAGACATTGGACGGCGCTCCACCCAATCCGCACGGGGTACGGACGGTGCGGCCACCTGCTCCACCAGTGGAAGACAAGGGACGACCCGAAGTGCGACTGTGGCCACGAGTCCCAGACCGTGGAACACCTCACATCAACCTGCCCACTGAGATCTGTTGTGGGAGGCACCTCATTTCTCCACTCGGCATCTCAGGAGGCCATCGGATGGACGGCCAAACTAGACATCCCATTGTAGGCTTTTCCCGTGAAATGAAACAACAACAGCTGTGGCTTATTTAGGCTCGGCTTAGCCCAGTTGCTACTGGGAGTGGGCCCAAAAGTTACAGCCCAAAGCTGCCTCCCAATTCTGCACCAACTAGCACAGACTTCATAATCTCACACAAGAGAGTCACATCAACGGCTGTTGTGGCAGTGGAAAAGCATCACACCGGTTTGGCAAGATGTGTTCTTCTGAAGTTGGTGCTCAAACAAGTTGGGTAGAGTACAAGAGCCTTATATTGTATTGGAGTACACTGGTCCTGGACCTAGGGGGTGTCTGATGGGACAGTGTAGAGGGAGCTTTATTCTGTATCTAACCCGTGCTGTACCTGCCCCGGTAGTGTTTGATGCGACAGTGTAGAGGGAGCTTTATTCTGTATCTAACCCGTGCTCTACCTGCCCTGGGAGTGTTTGATGGGACAGTGTAGGGGGAGCTTTACTCTGTATCTAACCCGTGCTGTACCTGCCCTGGGAGTGTTTGATGGGACAGTGTAGAGGGAGCTTTACTCTGTATCTAACCCATGCTGTACCTGCCCTGGGAGTGTTTGATGGGACAGTGTAGAGGGAGCTTTACTCTGTATCTAACCCATGCTGTACCTGCCCTGGGAGTGTTTGATGGGACAGTGTAGAGGGAGCTTTACTCTGTATCTAACCCATGCTGTACCTGCCCTGGGAGTGTTTGATGGGACAGTGTAGAGGGAGCTTTACTCTGTATCTAACCCGTGCTGTACCTGCCCTGGGAGTGTTTGATTTGACAGTGTAGAGGGAGCTTTACTCTGTATCTAACCCGCGCTGTACCTGCCCTGGGAGTGTTTGATGGGACAGTGTAGAGGGAGCTTTACTCTGTATCTAACCTGTGCTGTACCTGCCCTGGGAGTGTTTCATGGGACAGTGTAGGGGGAGCTTTATTCTGTATCTAACCCGTGCTCTACCTGCCCTGGGAGTGTTTGATGGGACAGTGTAGAGGGAGCTTTACTCTGTATCTAACCCGTGCTCTACCTGCCCTGGGAGTGTTTCATGGGACAGTGTAGAGGGAGCTTTGCTCTGTATCTAACCTGTGCTGTACCTGCCCTGGAAGTGTTTGATGGGACAGTGTAGAGGGAGCTTTGCTCTGTATCTAACCCGTGCTGTACCTGCCCTGGGAGTGTTTGATGGGACAGTGTCGAGGGAGCTTTACTCTGTATCTAACCCATGCTGTACCTGCCCTGGGAGTGTTTGATGGGACAGTGTAGAGGGAGCTTTACTCTGTATCTAACCTGTGCTGTAACTGCCCTGGGAGTGTTTGATGGGACAGTGTAGAGGGAGCTTTGCTCTGTATCTAACCCGTGCTGTACCTGCCCTGGGAGTGTTTGATGGGACAGTGTAGAGGGAGCTTTACTCTGTATCTAACCCGTGCTGTACCTGTCCTGGGAGTGTTTGATGGGACAGTGTAGAGGGAGCTTTGCTCTGTATCTAACCCATGCTGTACCTGTCCTGGGAGTGTTTGATGGGACAGTGTAGAGGGAGCTTTACTCTGTATCTAACCCGTGCTGTACCTGCCCTGGGAGTGTTTGATGGGACAGTGTAGAGGGAGCTTTACTCTGTATCTAACCTGTGCTGTACCTGCCCTGGGAGTGTTTGATGGGACAGTGTAGAGGGAGCTTTGCTCTGTATCTAACCCGTGCTGTACCTGCCCTGGGAGTGTTTGATGGGACAGTGTAGAGGGAGCTTTACTCTGTATCTAACCCGTGCTGTACCTGCCCTGGGAGTGTTTGATGGGACAGTGTAGAGGGAGATTTACTCTGTATCTAACCCGTGCTGTACCTGCCCTGGGAGTGTTTGATGGGACAGTGTAGAGGGAGTTTTACTCTGTATCTAACCCGTGCTGTACCTGCCCTGGGAGTGTTTGAAGGGACAGTGTAGAGTGAGCTTTAATCTGTATCTAATCCGTGCTGTAGCTGCCCTGGGAGTGTTTGATGGGACAGTGTAGAGGGAGCTTTACTCTGTATCTAACCCCGTGCTGTACCTGCCCTGGGAGTGTTTGATCGGACAGTGTAGAGGGAGCTTTACTCTGTATCTAACCCGTGCTGTACCTGCCCTGGGAGTGTTTGATGGGACAGCGGAGAGGGAGCTTTACCCGTGCTGTACCTGCCCTGGGAGTGTTTGATGCTTCAGATGTAAAGTGTTCCATTCCCTGGCGGTGACATCGATCAATTTGATGGGGATGGAAAATATATGTTTTTGGAAGATATTTGACTTTTTGTAAGAATTATCCATTGCAGGGTTCCTCCTGCCATTAATTGCAGTATTATACTGTTCGTGATGCTAAATGTCTCAGAGAAATGGAACGGTTAACTTCTGTAACTTGTGGACCATGGCAACAGACAACAAATTGCATTTAATACCGGAAGTATCCCAAGGTACTTCACAATGGAGAGGGTGAAGCAGGCACTGAGCAACAGCAGGAGATGAGTACGGGATGCTGAGTGACAGTGCAGATGATGAGGTCGGCTTTGAGGATGTTTTTGAAGGTGTAGAGTGAGGTAGGGAAATGGAGCAGGGTAAGGAGACCGCTGTCGGGACTAGATGACATGGCTCTACAACCAATGAGGTGGGGGATGATGAGGGATGAGCAGGAAGCCAGTGTTCGGAGACGGGAGGTTTCGGAGGTAAGATGGGGGCAAGGCCATTGTGACACTCAATATGTTGCACTGGGGGAACAGTGAGCCATTGAGCTTAGTGAGGTCAGGAGTGGTAGGTGAACTGGACTTAGCCTGGGATAGGATGTGGATGGAGTGAGATGGAGCGTGAGATAACAGACGGAGAGCATTGGAGGACCTGAGCCTGGGTGAGGTTAAGGCATGGCCGAGGGGTGAGGGTAAGGCAGGAGTGATTGCTGCTGTGGAGGTGGAGATGGGCAGTCTTGGGGGTGGACAGGATGTGGTGGTTGAATCTCAGCTCAGGGCCAAACAGGACACCAAGGGTGAGTCAGGGAAAGGGGATGTAAAAAGGGAGAAGGCTGGGGTTTTGACAAACTTGCCACCAACAGCAATGGGATAAATGACCAATGAATCAGTTTAGTGTTAAAGTCAACGGGAAAGAAACCTGAGCGGGGTGTTAAAACGGGCCCATTTCGCGTTATCATCCAGGACCAATTCCGCCCCCATTGTTTACGCCCCCATCAGCCATGTAGGAAAGATAAAGGGGCCGATCTTCAGGGAATGTGTTGATCTGGGGCGTAATGCTAAGAGCACGACCAAGATAGACGTGACATTTGACACCAGGCACTGTGTTCTTTTGATGCCAAGTCCTCGTTGAGTGGACTTGCCATGGATGATGATGTTTGTTTTTTTAGGAAGATGAATTTGTTGACTGGTGGAGCAAGTTCTACGCGTCGACAGGTGAGAACAACAAGTGTGGAACTTACCTGGATAAAGGCTTTGACACGCTGGAGGTAGGACCTGCCATACTCTGTACAATCTATACTGCCAAGGGCATTATCAGCATTGGCTGCAGTGAGTAGCCGTGGCCTTCCAGGTGTTATAGGCGCATTAGCAACAAGAATTGGGCTGAAGCCAAGGTTAAAGAGTTTTTACAATGGCCCCCCTTCACGATGGAAAGGCCACTCGCACCCGTCAGACACATGCCAGTATTGAGAGCTGGTGTTCTGGTCTCCACTCGCCGGGGCTGTCTGGGGTGGGGCTCGAACCCTTCACCTCCTGGCCCAGAGGGGTGAATGCTACCACTAAGCCAAAGGTTCACTCCCTTAAGAAAGTGCGGATTGAGAAAACACCACTCACCCCATCAAACCCATACCTTCTAACAGACTGTGTACAATCTATACTGTCAAGGGTATTATAAATGTTGGCTGCGATCAGAAGCCTTGGTCTCCCAGGTATCATTGGAACATAAGAATTAGGAGCAGGAGTAGACCATTCGGCCCCTCGAGCCTGCTCCGCCAGTCAATAAGATCATGGCTGATCATCGACCTCAACTCCACTTTCCCGCCCAATCCCTTGATTCCCCTAGAGTCCAAAAATCTATCTATCTCAGCCTTGAATATACTCAACGACTCAGCAGCCCTCTGGGGTAGAGAATTCCAAAGATTCACCACCCTTTTAGTGAAGAAATTCCTCCTCATCTCAGTCTTAAATGGCCGAGCCCTTATCCTGAGACTGTGCCCCCTAGTTCTAGACACTCCAGCCAGGGGAAACAACCTCTCAGTATCTACCCTGTCAATCCCCCTCAGAATCTTGTATGTTTCAATGAGATCACCTCTCATTCTTTTCACATTAGGAACAGGAGGAGGCCATTCAGTCCCTCGGACATGCACCACTATTCAATTAGATCATGGCTGATCGGCACCTTAACTCCATTTTCCCTCCTTTGCTCCATATCCCTTGATACTCTTACCCAACAAAAAATCTATCAATCTTAGTCTTGAAAATCTCAATGGTCCCAGCATCCACAGCCTTTTGGGGGAGTGAGTTCCACATTTCCACTCCCCTTTGTGTGGAAACCCATTAGCTCCGCTAACTCTTCAAACACACCCCATTAACTCTTCTATATTCTTCACTAGCTCTTCAATGTATTCGATCAACTGTCCACCATATTCTGCTAACACTTCATAACACTCCACTTACTCTGGCATTCTTCATCACTGTTCCTCAGATTGTTTGATGTTCCTCATATTTCCTCATTTCACAATATATATTAATGATCTAGACGAGGGAACTAGATGCAATATCTCCAAGTTTGCAGATGACACAAAGCTGGGTGGGCGTGTGTGCTGTGAGGAGGATGCCGAGAAACTCCAGTATGATTTGGACAGGTTGGGTGATTGGGCAGAAGCATGGCAGATGCAACATAACGTGGATAAATGTGAGGTTATCCACTTTGGTGGCAAGAACAGGAAGGCAGATTATTATCTGAAGGGCAATAGATTGGGAAAAGGGGAAGTGCAATGAGACCTGGGTGTCCTTGTGTACCAATCGCTGAAGGTAAGCATGCAGGTGCAGCAGGCGGTTAAGAAGGCAAATGGTATGTTGGCCTTCATAGCGAGATGATTCGAGTACAGGAGCAAGGATGTCTTGCTGCAGTTGTACAGGGCCTTGGTGAGACCACATCTTGAGTATTGTGTGCAGTTTTGGTCACCTTATCTGAGGAAGAATGTTCTTGCCATGGAGAGAGTGCAGCGAAGATTCACCAGACTGATACCTGGGATGGCAGGAATGACATATGAGGAGAGATTGGGTCGATTGGGCTTATACTCGCTGGAGTTTAGAAGAATGAGAGGGGATCTCACTGAAACTTATAAAATTCTAACAGGACTAGACAGACTAGATGCAGGAAGGATGTTCCCGATGGCAGGGGAGTCCAGAACCAGGGGTCACAGTCTAAGGATAAGGGGTAAGCCATTTAGGACTGAGATGAGGAGGAATTTCTTCACCCAGAGAGTGGTGAACCTGTGGAATTCTCTACCACAGAAGGCAGTGGAGGCCAATTCATTAAATATATTCAAGAAGGAGTTCGATATATTTCTTAAGGCTAAAGGGATCAAGGGATATGGGGAGATGGCAGGGACAGGGTACTGAATTTGGTTGATCAGCCATGGTCTCATTAAATGGTGGAACAGGCTCGAGGGGCCGAATGGCCTACTCCTGCTCCTATCTTCTATGTTTCTATGTAATCCACTCATTCTTGCCCCACTGACTCTTTCACGTTTCTCATTCACTTTTCATCATTTTCCGAAGCCATCCTTACATCCTTACGTTTTTTTCACTTTCCTCTACAAACAAGGATAACGTTGATGCGATGTTCCAGGGTAGCAGATATTGAGCTGCATGATTCTCTGCCCCTGGTCTCACACCAGCTGGACATTTGGGAGAATAAAATCTCTTTCGGTTCAGACAGGACACAGTATTGTACACAGGGCTCTGAATAACAACATGGATGCAATCGATGAGCCTCTGGATGCTAGGAAAGCCAGCAGACTTGAGTTGGTCTCCCGTGTTGGTTAGTGGAAAAAGCATTGAGGTTGTTCACTCAGAGGGTGGTGAACCTGTGGAATTCTCTACCACAGAAGGCTGTGGAGGCCAAGTCACTGAATATATTTAAGAAGGAGATAGATGGATTTCTAGGCACAAAAGGCATTAAGGGTATGGGGAGAGAGTTGGAATATGGCATTGAGATAGAGGATCAGCCATGATCATATTGAATGGCGGAGCAGGCTCGAAGGGCCGAATGGCCTACTCCTCCTCCTATTTTTCTATTTTTCTATGTTTCTATGTTGACCTTGTTTTGTAAGACAGTTATGAGACATCCACGATATGCAAACATGGCCGACACTGCAGCTGTCCCAGTTCTAGACTGCAATGAATTGGGTGTATTAAAAATGGGGGCCAAGATAGGTACATAGGACTTGCTAGACCAAGGTCCATCGAGTTCGCCTTCTACCATCCTGGTAGTCGCACGACACTACAATAGTGGAGTTGTTGACTAATCACGGCAATCTATCTCCACTAATGAGTCTACAACAGACCCAGACATGAGGTGAGGAAACCCAGCAGTGATGGAGAGCTTTGGGAGACATAGCTCCAAAGTCACCTGTTCTTCCCGAGCTCGCTACACTCACCACATGACATGTCTCAAATTACTCACATACTGTGTCCCAAAATATTATTATCTGATAATAGACCATGATGCTACCAATAGTGCTGTACAATTGTTAGAGCCGGGATGGTGTGTGACTTGGAGGTGGTGGTGTTCCCGTGCACCTGCTGCCCTTGTCCTTCTAGGTGGTGGATGTTGTGGGTTTGGGAGGTGCTGCCGAAGAAGTCTTGGCGAGTTGCTGCAGTGCATCTTGTGGATGGTACACACTGCAGCCACGGTGCGCCGGTGGTGGAGGGAGTGAATGTTTAGGTCAACGGATGGGGTGCCGATCAAGCGGGCTGCTTTGACCTGGATAGTGTTAAGCTTCTTGAGTGTTGTTGCAGCTGCACCAATGTCAGACATGACCGCTGTAAGGCATGTCCGGAGCACTGAGACCCAACCTTTACTCTGATATGTTGAGAACATTTGGGAGACGGGCAATACTTGAGGAGAAATGAACACTCACTACATTTCTGAATGGAAACACTCCAAGTGCTTAATACTGACAGATTAAAGAGAATGTTTGAAATGTAAAGGTTCAAAACCCTCAAAACCCAACGAAGGATCATGTCGCATTCCTGACGCCCCCTGGCTTCCCTCAAACCATTAAACTCACCGGGGGAGAAATTCAGTATTGCCCTCTTTGGGGTGCAATTATCGGTCGTGCGCAAAGTTTAGCGCCTGGCGCTAATTATCGCCTCTGACTGCAAACTTGGCTTTTATCGCCCCTGGAGGTGATTGGAGCGCTAAATCAGGCGCTACACACCTCTCTTAAGTTGCAAAGGCCGAGGAGCGAGGCACTACCTCAGAGCGCTGGCGAAGCTCATGTGAGGCCAGTCAGCAATGGAACACAGACACACTGGCGCCGGCCAGTTCTTAAAGGGTAGGGTTGATCTTGCTCTCCATCCACACCCTGCTCATTGCAGCCTTGAATCTCGGCCTGGAGCGACCTGTACATCAAATCTACTGGAAAGAACAATGGAGAGGCCCAGGGAAAGAGCTCAGAGTGCAGCCCCCACAGTCTCTTCTAAATCGAAAGGAAGGGCAAATCAAAATGAACCTGCAAAGTGCTGCTCAGTACCCAAAACTCCTTCACACAGCGTTGAATCTCTCCAGAAGTCTCTCTCTCTCTCTCTCAGAATGCGTGGTGCGAAAATATCACCAACAAAAAAAGGCAGGAAGCGGTCTCCTTTAAATAGCGCTCCCCCAGTCCGTTCCTGACTGCAAAACGCTCCCCTCAACCTGTCATTGCTAGCGGCAGGCAGTAAGGCAGGGGGCGCCACACAGTATCCGGTCCGGGGTGCTACCGGGGCGTTGCGCACTCGACTGACGTCATGATCTGCCGGCGCAGGAGATCGTGGCGGTAGTGTTTAGCGCCGCCACAAAATGTCTAGTTAATTTCGTGAGTGGCGCAAACATCGCCGCGCACGGGCGCTAGTTGCTTTGCGCCCCATTAGTGCCCTCTTAAGGCGTTAACGGGAGGCACAAACCAACTGAATTTTCCCCCCACCTATTTATCTCATTTCCAACATCGCTTTGGTTAATTCTTTACCAAGATTTAAAGTTACAAGGAGCGATTACACAAACTAGGCTTGGGAATTTAGAAAGTTATGGGGCGATCTGATCAAAGTTTTCAAGATATTAAGGGGAACTGATAGGGTAGATAGAGAGAAACTATCTCCGCTGGCTGGGGAGAAAAGGACGAGGGGGCGCAGTCTAAAATTAGAGCCAGACCTTTCAGGAGTGAAGTTAGGAAACACTTCTGTAATGTATATACCTTTAAGTGGGGAACTATCTTTTACAGCTCATGTATACTGCAGTACCGGCAGTGACCACACCTGTATATAGCCCTGAGTAGTAATCTGTACAGTTCAGTTGCAGTGTGAGCCACGTTGAGTAAACACCTGTTGTACCGTTCTCCGCAGTCTGTGTCTTATTATACACGGACGCAACAACTTTGACAAACAAAGGGTGGTAGAAGTTTGGAACTCTCTTCTGCAAACGGCAATTGATGCTGGGTCAATTGTTAATTTTAAATCTGAGATTGATCGATTTTTGTTAACCAAAGGTATTAAGGGAGATGGGGCAAAGGCGGGTATATGGAGTTAGGTCACAGATCAGCCATGATCTTATTGAATGGCGGAACAGGCTCGAGGGGTTGAAAGGCCTTCTCCTGCTCCTACGTTCCTGTGTCCCTTAGATTAATTTTTAATGTACGGCATTTGATAGGGTACTTCACAATGACTCCCTAGGGGCCTGAAATTCACTAGCGCCTGAAACCGGGCACAGAATCATTCAGCGAGCCATCCCACTGCTAGATTTGTCATCGTTGTGCCTGTTTCACGCTTGTAAAAATGGACGCAATAATCTTTGACGTACGCCCCACTCGTGATGTTGACTCGTGACTTTGCTTCTCGTAAGTTTTACTCGGTTATGCACAGTGATAGGATTTACATCATGTTCTGTGTAAACCAACATTTTCATGCATTTAATGGTCAAACGGTTCTTGAAAGAGCCAGGAGCCAATATTCCTGTCGAAGTTTAAGTAGTAATTTTGTGAATGGGAAGTGGCAAGCTCTTGCTCAGCGAGCCTGCGTCCTGGTGGGACCCTCGGCTGGCAGTGAGGGGCTCTCATTGTTTTCCGCCCTCTTGTTCCACAGGTTTACGAAGTTGAGCTGGAGAAAGTCAAGGAATTTGAAGGGTTAACGGATTTCTGCCGTACCTTCGTGCTGCATCGCGGGAAGACCGAGGACGAAGATGAGGACCCCTCGGTGGTGGGAGAATTCAAGGTGAGGGAACAGGTTCATGGGCACCCATCCTTGGTGATGTTCTGTGTTTGTGCTTTGGGCTGTGGTTTTTTTTGCCGGAGAATCCGAGGTGAAAGGCCAAGGCCAACAGCATGGAACGCCAAAGCCACAAAGAGGACCAGGACCAGCCTCGCCAGTGGTCCCTGTCATGAATTTTACCATTCATGTAGAAATGACTCATGAGATAACACTGGGCGGCCAGCTGGTGGCGCCGCCCAAGGAAAGTATAAATATTCGGGCGTGGGCCCAGCTTGCTCAGGACGTTTTTGTAACCAGGAACTAGTGATGTAACTAGAACTCATGGTTGTGAAACAGTTGATTAAAGCCTTGTTTTACACTCAAACCAAGGGCTTAGTAGTTTTCTTATGTCAGTCCCTTTTTCCAGTTCTGACGAAGGGTCTCAGACCTGAAACGTTGACTCTGTTTTTCTCTCTCTCCACTGGCCTGCTGAGTGCTTCCAGCACTTCCTGTTGTTATTTCAGATTTCCAGCATCTGCAGTATTTTGCTATTGTGTCGCCAATGGTCTAACGGTTCATGGCATCGCTTGGTGTACCTCTGAGATATACACAATGGAAGGTCTCAGATTCAGTTTCTTTATATTCGTTCCTATGTGGGCGTCGCTGGCAAGGCCAGCATTTATTGCGTTTGAGAAGGTGGTGGTGAGCCGCCTTCTTGAACCGCTGCAGCCCGTGTGGTGAAGGTGCTCCCACAGCGCTGTTTGGGAGGGAGTTCCAGGATTTTGACCCAGCGACGATGAAGGAACGGCCGATATACTTCTAAGTCAGGATGGTGTGTGACTTGGAGGGGAACTTGGAGGTGGTGGTGTTCCCATGCGCCCGCTGCCCTTGTCCTTCTAGGTGGAAGAGGTCGCGGGTTTGGGAGGTGCTGCCGAAGAAGCCTTGGCGAGTTGCTGCAATGCATCTTGTAGATGGTCCACACTGCAGCCACGGTGCGCCGGTGGTGGAGGGAGTGAATGTTTAAGGTGGTGGATGTGGTGCCTGTAATGATATCAGCAAATAGTGATGGTATTTGCCTGTTTGATTATTTATGCCTTACCAGCATATTTGCCTGATTGATTGCTTGTGCCTGACCAGCAGAGGGCATGTGACAGAGACAAGCAGTTTAGTTTTAGTTTCGCTTTTAGATGGATCACAAGCATGGTGTCTCCTGTAATGCTGTTAACTGAGTTGAACATACTTTAGATAAAAAGAGATCTCTTTCATGAATGTGTCGTCATTGAACCCACATACAAATCGATACAGTGCCAATCGAGCGGGCTGCTTTGTCTTGGATGGAGTCAGTTCCGAGTATGTGCTGAGTTACTAAGATAAGCAGGAGGCAGGATGGTGCAATTTGTCTCGCCACCTTTGAAACCAGTTGGGGAAAAGAAAACCAGACATGGTCCCTGCCTTTGACTCCTGCCCAATGACTTGAGATGGTGGTTAGTTATCTGTAAATTTTGCCAGGGACCTGGTGGGTAGGCAATGTCACATCTCTTATCAAGAAGGAGAATATGATAAAACAGGTAACTATCAACTATTTAGTCCAACGTCAGTTGTGGCTGAGCTCTTTTGAACTCCAGTTGTGTACTTTTGAAGTGTGACAGCTAATTTGCGCACAGCAAGCTCCCACAAACTACCAGCGCCTCAGCTTAAACCCCCTAACAGTGGATGAACCTGCGCAGTTCCAGCATTGTGTGGCGCATTAACAGGCGGGGCAGTATCCTCAGCAACTGAATGGTTGTACTCCTGTTCCTAACTGAATGCTGTTGCTACCTTCAGGGGAGCTTCAAGATCTATGCCCTTCCCGATGACCCCTCTGTGCCCAACCCACCTCGCCAGTTCCACCAACTCCCAGCCAGCGGACTCCAGGAGTGTCTGGTCAGGGTCTATGTTGTCCGAGCTTTTGGATTGCAGCCGAAGGATTCCAATGGAAAGGTTAGTGCGTCACCATGGAAATGTGAGTGAAATTCTATTGTTTGTCTCTCTTTTTCAAAAACCTTCTCTTTTTTGCCATTCATCGGTTCCTCTTTTTCTTGTAGGAGGTGCTTGTTGCCTCCATTTACTTCCACTCAGTGTTTTTTTAAAAAATTGCATCTATATAGCGCCTTTTACAACCTCAGGATGTCCCAAAGCGCTTCACAGCCATTGAAGTGTAGTCACTGTTGTAATATAAGAAACGTAACAGCCAATTTGCACACAGCAAGCTCCCACAAACAGCAATGTGATCATGACCAGAGAATCTGTTTATTTCAGTGATGTTGGTTGAGGGATAAATATTGGCCCCAGGACACCGGGGAGAACTGTCCTGTCCTTCTTCAAAATAGTGCCCGTGGGATCTTTTTCATCCACCTTAGAGAGAGTAGACAGGGCCTCGGTTTATTGTCACATCTGAAAGACGGCACCTCCAACAGTGCAGCGCTCCCTCAGTACTGCACTGAGGAGTGTCAGCCTAGATTCTCTGCTCATGGTCTATTGGAGTGGGACTTGAACCAACAACTCTCTGACATCAAGAGGCGAGACCGCTACTCATTGAGCCACAGTTGATATTTGAACATGGGTGAGGTGGGGGAAATACTCATTCATTTTGGAACTTTTGACCAGGCCTGTTCTTTCCACGATTTTGAAAAGGACAAGAAAAATTCAGACTGGTTGCCAAGTCGCCAGGATTGTCTCGGAACCTCCAGGAATTAAAGATTAATCTCCCGGACACTGCTGGGAGCATGGGAAGGGCAATAAATCCCCATCTTTGCCAGCGATGCCCACACCCTGAAAATGAATAATAACAAATAAGACATAAGAACATAAGCAATAGGAGCTGGAGTAGGGCATACAGCCCCTCGCACCTGCTCCACCATTCAATAAGACCATGAAAGAAATAAGAAAGACTTGCATTTATATAGTGCCTTTCACGACCACCGGACATCTCAAAGTGCTTTACAGTCAATGAAGTACTTTTTAGAGTCATAGGCCTAGAAATTTGGTATAGCCGCGTTTGGGGCGCTAGTCCTGGCGATGCGCAAAGTTTGGCGCCAGGTGCAATTTAGCACCACCTAGCGCGATATTGGGTTGCAGCGCCCCTAAAGGTGATTACGGCGCTAAATCAGGCGCTGCACGCTACTCTTAAGGCACTAACCCGGCGGCACAACCCAATTTTGCGGCGGCGGGGCGCAGCGAGGGTGCTGTCAATAATCACTTTCCCTGAGACACACTGGCGCCGGCCAGCTCTTAAAGGGGCAGGTCAATTGGCATCACCAGACACACTCACTGCCTTGTAGGCCATCAAAGTGGTGGGAGCCTACCTGTGGCGCACCAGCCTAGCAAGACATGGAAAGGGTGAGGCAGAGGGCGGAACCCCTCACTGATGGGGCATTGGATGCTTTGGTTGGCGCAGTGGAATCAAGGCCAAGGAAGATGGTCGGAATGTGATTTATGTTTTGGACAGTCTCCCAGGTGTGAGAGGCAGTTATGTGTCAGTGTATTAGTTTTGCTTTCTGTTGCCATAGCTTTCTCATGTTTGAAGGAACCACATTTTGTGTAATGAAACACTTTCTTCATTCACAATGGCTATGCCTGCTATTTACATGCATCTTGCCCTTCACAGGCTTGGGGGTATCAGACCGGTTCCATTCCTGTTCTTGGAATGGCAGCAAGCATTCCGTGAGAGGGGCTTAGAAGCTACTTCTGATCAGCCTCTGACACGCAGCCTGAGAAGAGCCGCTCGCGTAGAAGTTCAGGCCAGCAGGCATCTTCTCAGCCACCGACAGAGATGTCCTGCACCTTATCTGAGGCTGCAGATCTGGCTGAAGCAGCTGGCACAGCTTAGTCACCACCTCCTTTCTAAATCGCAGCCTTCTGACGCACTGCTCCTCCGGCATGTTCATGTAGGAAAACTGCTGTCGGAAAACCCTGGCAGCGTAAGGTCTGCTGTGGCGACGTCTGTTGGCCCTCCTCCGTCTGGCCATGCCCGCCCCCCTCTCCCAGCGTCTCAGTGCCCTTTCCAGATGATTCAGCAGCAGGACGTTCCCCTCCAATGCAGCCCCCATAATAAGTGCCCACAGGAAGGTTCCCCGTTGTCAAGGCTCACCAACAGCAAGGTAATGGTCAGAAGGCTGAAGATCGTCTGCCTGCGCTGGCTCAGTGGTCAAATGGCTCTCAGTGTGCAGCTCAGCAACTCTTTGTAGCTCTCGAGGAAGTTGTGCTCCAAAAATGGCTGCCGCTTTTAAACCACACCAGTCCCCTTTAAATAACGCTCCTCCAGCCCGAGAGCGACTTGGTAAGGTCCAGGTGAGCTGTCACTATTAGCGCCAGGCGCTACGGAGGGGGGCGCCACTGAATTTCCGGTCCGGGGCGCCCAAAAGGCGTTGCACACTCAAATGACGTCATAATCAGCCTGCGCCCATGAGCGGGCGCTAAGATTTAGCGCCGGCGCTAAATGCATGCTCAATATGGAGCGAGGCGCTAGGCGCCTTGCGCCCGCCTGGAAATTGGCTAGCGCCCCACTTCTCAGCCTCTTTAGGCGTTAATCGGTGGCGCTAACAACCAAATTTCTCCCCCATAGAGCCATACAGCACAGAAAGAGGCCCTTCGGCCCATCGAGTCCATACCAGCCATCAGGCCCTGTCTATTCTAATCCCATTTTCCAGCACTTGGTCCATAGCCTTGTATGCTATGGCGTTTCAAGTGCTCATCTAAATGCTTCTTGAATGTTGTGCGGGTTCCTGCCTCTACCACCCTTTCAGGCAGTGAGTCCCAGATTCCAATCACCCTCTGGGTGAAAAGGTTTTTCCTCAAATCCCCTCTCAACCTCCTGCCCCTTACCTTGAAACTATGCCCCCTGGTTATTGACCCCTCTACTAAGGGGAAAAGTTCCTTTCTATCTACCCTATCTATGCCCCTCACAATTTTGTACACCTCAATCAGGTCCCCCCTCAGCCTTCTCTGCTCCAAGGAAAACAACCCCAGCCTGTCCAGTCTCTCTTCATAGCTGACGCGCTCCAGCCCAGGTAACATCCTGGTGAATCTCCTCTGCACCCTCTCCAATGCAATCACATCCTTCCTATAGTGTGGCGACCAGAACTGCACACATTATTCCAGCTGTGGCCTAACTAGCGTTTTGTACAGCTCCATCATAACCTCCCTGCTCTTATATTCTGTGCCTCGGCTAATGAAGGCAAGTATCCCATATGCCTTTTTAACCACCTTATCTATCTGTCCTGCTGCCTGCAGGGATCTGTGTACATGCACACCAAGGTCCCTCTGATCCTCTGTCCTTCCTAGGGTCCTACCATTTATTGTGTATTCCCTCGCCTTGTTAGTCCTCCCAAAATGCGCCACCTTACACTTTTCAGGGTTAAATTTCATTTGCATTGTTCTGCCCATCTAACCAACCCGTCTATATCGTCCTGTAGCCTGAGGCGTCGCTCCTCACTATTTACCACTCCAACAATTTTCGTGTCATCTGCAAACTTACCAATCATACCTCCTACATTAGTATCTAAATCATTAATGTACACTACAAACAGCAAAGGACCCAGCACCGATCCCTGCGGTACACCACTGGACACAGGCTTCCAATCACAAAAACAACCTTCGACCATCACCATTTGCCTCCTGCCTCGAAGCCAATTTTGGATCCAATGTGCCAAATTGCCCTGGATCCCATGGGCTCTTACTTTCTTGATCAGTCTCCCATGCGGGACTTTGTCAAAAGCCTTACTGAAGTCCATGTGGACTACATCAACTGCACTACCCTCATCCACACACCTAGTCACCCCCTTGAAAAATTCAATCAAATTGGTTAGACATGATCTCCCCCTGACAAAGCCATGCTGACTATCCTTGATTAATCCTTGCCTCTCCAAGTGGAGACTAATTCAGTCCCTCAGAATTTTATCCAATAATTTCTCTACCACTAATGTTAGGCTCACTGGCCTATAATTCCCTGGTTTATCCCTACTACCCTTCTTGAATAATGGTACTATGTTACCTGTCCTCCAGTCCTCTGGCACCTCCCCTGTGGACAGAGAGGTTCTGAAAATTTGTGTCAGAGCACCTGCAATCTCCTCCCTTGCCTCACACAGCAGCCTGGGATACATCTTGTCTGGGCCTGGGGATTTATCCACTTTTAAGCTCGTTAAAACCGCTAGTACCTCCTCCCTCTCAATGCTAATTTGTTCAAGTATATCACAATCCTCCTGCCTGATTTCTATGCCTACATCACCCTTCTCCATAGTGAACACAGATGCAAAATATTCATTTAAAACCTCACCAACATCTTCCGGCTCTACACACAGGTTGCCACTTTGGTCCCTAATGGGCCCTACTCTTTCCCTGGTTATCCTCTTGCCATTAATATACTTATAAAACACCTTGGGATTTTCCTTTATTTTGCCCGCCAGTGTTTTTTCATGCCCCCTCTTCGCTCTCCTAATTTCTTTTTTAAGTACCCCCCTGCACTTTCTATACTCCTCTAGGGCTTCCACTGTTTTTAGTCTTTTGTATCTGCCAAAAGCCTCCCTTTTTTTCCTAATCCATTCTTGTATATCCCTGGACATCCAAGGTTCCCTGGGCTTGTTGGTCCCACCCTTGACCTTTACGGGAACATGTTGGTGTTGTACTCTCTCTATTTCCTTTCTGAAAGACTCCCATTGCTCCGATGTGGATTTTCCTACAAGTAGCTGATCCCAATCCACTTTGGCCAGATCCTGCCTTATCATATTAAAATCGGCCTTCCCCCAATTTAGAACCTTTATTTCCGGTCCATCTTTGTCCTTTTCCATGACTACCTTAAATCTCACCGAATTATGGTCACTGTCACTAAAATGCTCTCCTACTGACACTTCTACCACTTGCCCAGCTACATTCCCTAGAAATAGGTCCAGTACCGCCCCCTCTCTTGTAGGACTTTCTACATGCTGGCTCAAAAAGCTCTCCTGGATGTACTTTGAGAATTCTGCACCCTCTAAGCCTTTCACACTCTGACTATCCCAGTTAATATTGGGGAAGTTGAAATCCCCTACTATTATTACCCTATTATTTCTACACTTCTCCGAGATTTGCCGACATATCTGTTCCTCTATCTCCCCCTGACTGTTTGGGGGCCTATAGTACACTCCCAGCAAAGTGCTTGCCCCCTTTTTGTTTTTAAGTTCTACCCATATGGCCTCATTAGAGGAACCTGCTAAGATATCATCCCTCCTTACAGCAGTAATTGACTCCTTGATTAATATTGCGACACCCCCTCCTCTTTTACACACCCCTCTGTCTTGCCTGAAGATTCTATACCCTGGAATATTGAGCTGCCAGTCTTGCCCCTCCCTCAACCATGTCTCCGTGATAGCAACAATATCATACTCCCATGTGTTCATCAACACCTTCAATTCATCTGCCTTACTCGCAAGACTCCTTGCATTAAAATAAATGCCATCCAGCCTTGCCATACTCCCTTGAGTTGTTACATATTTGCTCTGCCTTCCAGGCTGACTTGTTTTTTCCTCTATATTTGGCTGTGCATCACCCCCTACTATAGCTCCACTCACTATCCCATCCCCCTACCAAGTTAGTTTAAACCCCACCCCCCCTCCAACAGTACTAGCAAACCTCCCCGTAAGGATTTTGGTCCCGTTCCGGTTCAGGTGCAACCTGTCCGACTTGTACAGGCCCCACCTTCCCCAGAAGCAGACCCAGTGATCCAGGAATCTAAAGCCCTCCCTCCTGCACCAACTCTTTAGCCACGCATTAATCTACTCTATCCTCCTATTCCTATACTCACTAGCACGTGGCACTGGGAGTAATCCAGAGATTACAACCTTTTGAAGTGTAGTCACTGTTGTAATGTGGGAAATGCAGCAGCCAATTTGCGCATGACTGACCTTCTACCTCAACTCCATTTGCCTGCACTAGCCCCACATCCCTTGATTCCCCTAGTGCCCAGAAATCTATCGATCTCAGTCTTGAATATACCCAATGACTGAGCCTCCACAGCCCTCTGGGGTAGAGAATACCAAAGATTCTCCACCCTCTGAGTGAAGAAATTTCTCCTCATCTCAGTCTTAAATGGCCAACCCCTTATCCTGAGACTGTGACCCCTAGTTCTAGACTCTCCAGCCAGGGGGAAACAACCTCTCAGCATCTACCCTGTCAATCCCCCTCAGAATCTTATATGCTTCAATGAGTTCACCTCTCATTCTTCTAAACTCCAGAGAGTATAGGCTCAATCTCTCATGGGACAACCCTCTGAGCCCAGGAATCAATCTAGTGAACCTTCGTTGCAGCCCTGATAAGGCAAGTATATTCTTCCTTAAATAAGGGGGCCAAATAAATAAATAACCTAAAATTTATTAGGGTCCGGAGTGCAGCTGCAGGAATAGCGGAGTCGTCTGTTCTTGGTGTTGCCATGGAGATGGAATGATGAGTCGCTGCAGAGACTCCCCATGGCGGGAGGGGGGTGTGGAGGGGAGGGGAGTGGGGGGGGGCCTCACTGGAAAAGGTCAAAATTAAACAGGGAAAATTACTCAGTGTACGTCAGAATGGAAAAGAAATTCCCAGACGCAGATAATGAGGCAACGAGGGGAAAAAAAATAAATACAGGAAAGCGGAAGCCTGGGCCAGCAGTCATGGACTCCACATATATTTATGTACACGGTCGTTGAAGCCAGTTTCCAATTCCCTGGAGGATGAAAAATAAGCAGAGTCTAAAAAAAGACTTGCATTTATATAGCGCCTTTTATGACCTCAGGACGCCCCATAGCCCTTTGCAGCCAATTAAGTACTTTTTGAAGTGTAGTCACTGCTGTGTAGGAAATGCATCAGCCAATTTGTGCACAGCAAGCGCCCAAAAACAGCAACGTGATAATCTGTTTTAGTGATACTGGTTTAGGCAGTGTCAGCTGTGGCTCAGCTTAAGTCCCACTCCAGAGACTTGAGCACATAAATCACAGAAGAACCACAGAAACCCCACAGTGCAGATAGAGGCCATTTCGGCCCATCGAGCCTGCACCGACACATATCCCACCCGATCCCCGTAACCCCTACACCAACACATATCCCACCCTATCCCCGTATTTAATCCCCCTAACACTAAGGGTCAATTTATCATAGCCAATCAACCTAACCCGCACATCTTTGGACTGTGGGAGGAAACCGGAGCACCCGGAGAAAACCCACGCAAACACGGGGAGAATGTGCAAACTCCACACAGATAGTCACCCGAGGCCGGATTCGAACCCGGGTCCCTGGCGCTGTGAGGCAACAGTGCTAACCACTATGCCACCGTGCTGCTAGGCTGACACTCCCGGTGCAGTGCTGAGGGAGCGCTGCACTGTCAGAGGTGTCGTCTTTCAGATGAAATGTTAAACCGTCTGCTCTCTCAGGTGGATGTAAAAGATTCCATGGCACTATTTCGAAGAAGAGCAGGAGAGTTCTCCCTGGTCAATATTTATCCCTCAATCAACATAACAAAAACAGATTATCTGGTCATTATCACATGGCTGTTTGTGGGAGCTTGCTGTGCGCAAATTGGCTGCCGTGTTGCCCACATTACAACAGTGACTCCAATTCAAAAAATACTTCTTTGGCTGTAAAGCGCTTTGAAACGTCCGGTTTTCGTGAAAGGCGCTATATAAATGCAAGTCTTTCTTACTTAGGGATAAATATTGGCCCAAGACACCGGGGAGAACTCCTCTGCTCTTCTGAGAGGGCAGACGGGGCCTCGGTTTAACGTCTCGTCTGAAAATGGCACCTCTGACAGTGCAGCGCTCCCTTAGTACTGCACTGGGAGTGTCAGCCTAGGTTTTGTGCTCAAGTCGCTGGAGTGGGACTTGAACCCACGACCATCTGACTCAGAGGCAAGAGAGAGTGATACCCACTGAGCCATGGCTGATGCAACATGTCTTTTGCTCTCTCGCTCTTTCTCTTTCAGTGTGACCCGTATGTGAAAGTTTCTCTAGGCAAGAAGTCGATCAGCGATCAGGATAACTACATCCCGTGCACCCTTGATCCAGAGTTCGGAAGGTACAGTACCCTTATTCTCTGATAACATTCTCGCTGTGACACACGATTTAGAACCAGCCGCATCAATCAGAGGTTGCACCAACTCCCACCTTGGACCGCAAGAAATGTAAAAGCGAGTCTCGACGGCGAATGCCACTGGGCTCTTTGACCGTGGCGGGCACCACAACCCGATTCCGTTCTCAGCCGACCGCTCCCTTCCCAGCACAAGTCGCTGGGCGGTGACCACGAGCAGGAGAGCCAAGTTCTAAACATAATGCACGTCCCGCAACCTATCCCAAGGGTGGTGAGGTCAGATATAATTCCAACTAGAACACTCATCTCAGCACAGACCGGTGAGGGGGGGGGGGTGTGGCGTGATTGTGGCGTTAACCATGGTGGGGTGGGGTGTCTTCTGGTCTGGACTGCGTGCCAAGTGGGCCCTAACGCACTTCACTGGGATGTTCACACGGGATCTGTGAGGATTGGGTTCTGACGCAAGAACCAGAACCCGTGTGAACCAGAGCACGTGCCTTCCTGCCCCTTGTCCCTCAGGATATTAATCCTGACTTTCTCTTTTGCGAATCTTAAGAGTGTTTAGGATTCAGTGAGTGCTCTGCCTCCCACACGTAGGATGTACCCCTTGGCTCAGTCTCACCTACCCTTGGCTGCCCTGTACTAGCTCCACTACCTGCCAATTTAAACATTCGCAGATTTGTAAGTTGGCTCGCAACAGAGACTTGGGAGTCTTCAGTTTGAAAGGCCTCTAACCAATGAGGCACCAACAGGCTTATTTAATTATTATAAAGGTTTGAAGGAGTTTTTTGTTTGACCATTCATTCATTTTCTACATGGAAAACAGCATACTATTTTTAAATATATTTTGTTCTCATCAAGGTGGGGACGTAACTGCTAGACGCTTGCTGTACTTTTTCCATTTATAGTTCCCAGTGTCAGCATCAAACACTCCCAGGGCAGGTACAGCATGGGTTAGATACAGAGTAAAGCTCCCTCTACACTGTCCCATCAAACACTCCCAGGGCAGGTACAGCACAGGTTAGATACAGAGTAAAGCTCCCTCTACACTGTCCCATCAAACACTCCCAGGGCAGGTACAGCATGGGTTAGATACAGAGTAAAGCTCCCTCTACACTGTCCCATCAAACACTCCCAGGGCAGGTACAGCATGGGTTAGATACAGAGTAAAGCTCCCTCTACACTGTTCCATCAAACACTCCCAGGGCAGGTACAGCCTGGTTAAATACAGAGTAAAGCTCCCTCTACACTGTCCCATCAAACACCCCCAGGGCAGGTACAGCACGGGTTAGATACAGAGTAAAGCTCCCTCTACACTGTCCCATCAAACACTCCCAGGGCAGGTACAGCACGGGTTAGATACAGAGTAAAGCTCCCTCTACACTGTCCCATCAAACACTCCCAGGGCAGGTACAGCACGGGTTAGATACAGAGTAAAGCTCCCTCTACACTGTCCCATCAAACACTCCCAGGGCAGGTACAGCACGGGTTAGATATAGAGTAAAGCTCCCTCTACACTGTCCCATCAAACACCCCCAGGGCAGGTACAGCACGGGTTAGATACAGAGTAAAGCTCCCTCTACACTGTCCCATCAAACACTCCCAGGGCAGGTACAGCACGGGTTAGATACAGAGTAAAGCTCCCTCTACACTGTCCCATCAAACACTCCCAGGGCAGGTACAGCACGGGTTAGATACAGAGTAAAGCTCCCTCTACACTGTCCCATCAAACACTCCCAGGGCAGGTACAGCACGGGTTAGATACAGAGTAAAGCTCCCTCTACACTGTCCCATCAAACACTCCCAGGGCAGGTACAGCACGGGTTAGATACAGAGTAAAGCTCCCTCTGCACTGTCCCATTAAACACTCCCAGGGCAGGTACAGCATGGTTAGATACAGAGTAAAGCTCCCTCTACACTGTCCCATCAAACACTCCCAGGGCAGGTACAGCATGGTTAGATAGGGCAGGTACAGCCTGGTTAGATACAGAGTAAAGCTCCCTCTGCACTGCCCCATCAAACACTCCCAGGGCAGGTACAGCATGGGTTAGATACAGAGTAAAGCTCCCTCTACACTGTCCCATCAAACACTCCCAGGGCAGGTACAGTACGGGTTAGATACAGAGTAAAGCTCCCTCTGCACTGCCCCATCAAACACTCCCAGGGCAGGTACAGCACGGGTTAGATACAGAGTAAAGATCCCTCTACACTGTCCCGTCAAACAGTCCCAGGGCAGGTACAGCACGGGTTAGATACAGAGCAGGTACTAATAATGCAAAGTATAACCGATCTACTCCTCCCACTGGCCATCGTTGTAGGCTACAGGTTTTTTAAAGCATGAGTAATGTTTCTGCAGGATGTACGAACTGACTGGAATGCTGCCCATCGAGAAGGATCTGAAGGTCACCCTCTACGATTATGATCTTCTCTCCAAGGATGAGAAAATTGGAGAAACTATCATTGACTTGGAGAATCGCTTCCTCTCCCGATTCGGAGGCTGTTGTGGGTTGCCTCAAACCTACTCCATGTAAGTTCTTTCTTTCTCTCCATTGATCTTTTCACCCTGATCTCCTGAGGTAGAAGTCCACAGGTGTCAGCTGCACTCTGATATCTCTTGCAACAACAGCTACAACTACTTGTATTTATATAGCGACTTTAATATAGTAAAACATCCCAAGGCGTTTCACAGGAGTGTCATCACTCAACATCCCCAGCATCGAAGCTTTGACCACGCTCGATCAGCTCCGATGGATGGGCCACATCGTCCGCATGCCCGATACGAGACTCCCAAAACAAGCGCTCTACTCGGAGCTCCGACATGGCAAGAGAGCCCCAGGTGGGCGGAAGCCAAGCGCAAACAGCGGAAGGAGCACACGTCAACCCAAGCACCCCACCCACCCGCCCCCTTCAACCACCGTCTGCCCCACCTGTGACAGAGACTGCAGGTCCCGCATTGGACTCATCAGTCACCTGAGAACTCATTTTTAATGTGGAAGCAAGTCATCCTCGGTTCCGAGGGACTGCCTAAGAAGAAGAAGAAGATATTCCCGCTCTCTCCCATGCTGCTTGATGCCTTTTGTGTCAAACCAGACAGCCCTCTCTAAAGCCTCAATATCTTCTCTCAATGGTTATAACAGTGTTTGTGCCTCTTTCAGATCGGGACCAAACCAGTGGCGTGACCAGCTCAGACCGACCCAGTGCCTTCACATCTACGCACAAAGGCTTGGCTACAAGCTCCCTGTGTACAAGGAGAATAAAATCTCATTCAGAGGGGAGGAATTTCTTCTGTCAGATTTCGGTAGTTATATTTTCTCTCTCGCTTTTCTCTGACCTTATTCTCTGAGCTTGGGCTGCGCGAGCTGAGGGATGATAGGACTCGGGGGAAACTGTTCACCCTCTGAGAAGCAACAGCAATGAAGAGAACGACTCACAACTCTTTCACAGGCACGATGGGCCGAATGGCCTCTTTCTGTGCTGTGTGATTCTGCGACACAGGAATTCCATACACAGAAGAGTGCCTTTCAAGGCCTTAGATAGGCACAGGAGGAGGCCATTCGGCCCCTCGAACCTGTTCCACCATTCAGTTAGACCATGGCTGTCCTGTACCCCAAATCCATTTACCCGCCTTTGCTCCATATCCCTTGATACCCTTACCCATCAAAGGTCTAACGATCTCGGTCTGCAAAATTACAATTGACCCCCCCAAGCATCCAAAGCCTTTTAAGGGGTTGAGAATTTCACGACCCTTTGTGTGAAGAGGTACTTCCTGATTTCACTCCTGTAGCTCTCATTTTAAGATGGTGTCCCCTTGTTCTGGACTCCCTCCACCAGAGGACACAGTTTCTCTCTGTCTACCCCATTGAATCCTTGTAAACACCCTGATTAGATCACCCCTCATTTACTGGGCTTTATCCCATATGTGGTGGGTATCTGAAATGAAGATTGCTCCACTCCCCAGCACTAACATCCCGCACCTTGATAAGCAGTAAAATCTGTCAAGAAGCCGGATTCTCACCATATAGTGTTGTTCTGTATCGTGAACTCGCAGTTATTGACGTAATAAAACTCACTACACACTTGGTTTGAGTATAAAGCAAGGCTTTAATCAACTTGTTTCAGAACACGGAGGTCTAGTTGTACTTCACTAGTTCCTTGTCTTACAAAATGTCCCTGGGCAAGCTGGGCCCACGCCCGAGTATTTATACTCCTTGGACGGCGCCATCAGCTGGCCGTCCAGCGTTATTTCACGAGTAGTTTCTTGATGAACGATGAGATTTATAACAGTTATCCTTCACAGAAGTCTGGTTGACTGTACCTTTTCGTTTTAGAGGACGGAAAGCCCCTTGTCACGCACCTCGGGCCCCCTAATGAGCGTTTGGCCTTGTATGTGCTTCGCAAGCAAGGCCTGGTTCCTGAGCACGTGGAGACCAGAGCGCTGTTCAGCCCACTGCAGCCCGACATCGAGCAGGTAAGTGCTGGATTTCATTGAATAACACATGAGTGAAGCTGGACATCAGGTCACCAGGGCTCCAAACTGTCTCCACCCTTCCTACAAGTCAACTTCGTCCCACCACGGGACCCCTGACTTTAACTTTGGACTCTCTCCTATTGTCTCCTCCCTCTTCCCTTTCTTTTTTCCCCTCTCAGGTAGTTTGTCCAAAGCTCTGGAATTCCCTCCCACAGTCCAAAGATGTGCGAGTTAGGTTGATTGGCTATGATAAATTGACCCTTAGTGTTAGGGGGATTAAATACATGGGGTTACGGGGATAGGGTGGGATATGTGTCGGTGCAGGCTCGATGGGCCGAAATGGCCTCTATCTGCACAGTGGGGTTTCTGTGATTCTGTGATTCTCCATTTACAACCAAGACATATTTATCCTAATTACATAATATTCACAGCACAGAAACAGACCATTCGGCCCAATAGGCCCATGCCGGTGTTTATGCTCCACACAAGCCTGCTCCCACCTCTCTTCATCTAACTCCATCTTTGCCAAGCCTTTGTAACCTGATTGTATCTCTGTCCATTCGCCTGCGCATTTTGGCTGCCGCTCCGGACCCGAGCCCATCACTTCTATCGCCTTTTTTCTTTCTCTTCTCTTATCTTTACCCCTCGAGCTCTTCCCTGCTGTCTCCTCCCCCTCCTGTTACCCAGTCACGCCACCTTTCTTTTTTCCCCTCTCAGGTAGTTTGTCCTAAGCTCTGGAATTCCCTCCCTAAGCCTCTCTACCCCTCCCTCCTCCTTTAAGATGCTCCCTTTTTGACCAAACTCCTGGCCACCAGTCCCAATGTCTCCTCCTTTGTCTCAATTTGTGTCCAATTTTTTTGTCTGATAGCGCTATCGCGAAGTGCCGCGGGATGTTTTAATACGTTAAAGGCTCTTTAGAATGCCAGTTGTTGTTGAGTTACTGTGGTGATTGGCGAGCGTTGGCTGAATTTTGCAGTGAAGTTATGCGACTAGAAGGACCACTTTTCCTGGCTCACAGTGACTTTATTTGCAAAGGCAATGTCCTGGGAACATTAGGGGTTTGGAAGCCTGCTGACATGTTGTGGGAAGATTCTGCCGCTGCCAAGATCTCGGGGCGGTCTCCAGTGACAGATCGCCATTGGCGGAGTCCTGAACGTCGATTGCCTGCCCGCCATCTTTCTCAGAGATCTTCGGCACAAGAAAGAAAGAACTTGCATTTCTACAGCGCCTTTTACAACCTCAGGATTTCCCGAAGCACTTTACAGCCAATGAAGTACTTTTGACATGTGGCTCAGTGGGTAGCACACTCACCTCTGAGTCAGAAGGTTGTGGGTTCATAGTCCCACCCAGAGACTTGAGCACATAAAGCTAGGCTGACATTCTAGTGCAGTGCTGAGGGAGTGCTGCATTGTCGGAGGTGCCGTTGTTCCGATGAGATGTTAAACCGAGGCCCCGTCTGCTCTCTCAGGTGGTCGTAAAAGATGCCATGGCGATATTTCGAAGAAAAGCAGGGGAGCTGTCCCTGCTGCCCTGGTCAATAATTATCCCTTAATCAACATAACAAAAACAGATTATCTGGTCATTATCACGTTACTGTTTGTGGGACCTTGCTGTGTGCAAATTGGCTGCTGCGTTTCCCACATTACAACAGTGACTACATTCCAAAAAAAAAGCGCTTTGAGACGTCTGGTGGTCGTGAAAGGTGCTATATAAATGTAAGTCTTCCTTTTTATTTAGAGCACAGAAACAGGCCATTCGGCCCAACTGGTCCGTGCCGGTGTTTATGCTCCACACCAGCCTCCTCCCACCCCTCTTCAACCCCATCACCATATCCTTCTATGCCTTTCTCCCTCATGTGTTTATCTGGCTTCTCCCTCGATCAGGTCACCCCTCAGCCTTCTCTTTTCTAAAGAAAAGAGCCCCAGCCTGTTCAGTCTTTCCTGATAGGTAGAACCTCTCAGTTCTGGTATCATTCCAATAAATATTTTTTGCACCTTCTCCAGTGCCTCTGTATCCTTTTAATAATATGGAGACCAGAACTGTTCACAGTACTCTAAGTGTGGTCTAACCAAGGTTCTAGACAAGTTTAACAGAACTTCTCTGCTTTTCAATCTAGAAATGAACCCCAGTGCTTTGTTTGCTTTTTTAATGACCTTATTAACCTGCGTCACTACTTTTAGTGATCTGTGTATCTCTATCCCCAGATCCCTCTGTTCCTCTACCCCACTGAGAACCTTATTTTCCAAGGAGTATGTGGCCTCCTTATTCTTCCCACTAAAATGTACCACCTCACACTTTTCTATATTGAAGTTCATTTGCCAATTACACCCGCATTCTGCAAATTTAAAAATATCTTCCTGTATTTTGCTGCAGTCCTCCGCCGTATTAACTACACCCCACATTTGGGTGTCATCTGCAAATTTTGAAATTGTACTTCCAATTCCCGAGCCCAAATCGATTAAAATAGTGAACAACAGTGGTCCCAGCACCGATCCTTGTGGAACATCACTTCCCGCCATTTGTCAATTCGAGTAACTCCCTTTAACCCCCCTACTCTGTGGTTTCTGTTTTGTAGCCAGCTTGCTATCCACACAGCAAGTCACTGCTGTAACGTAGGAAAAGTTGCAGCCAATTTGCGCACAGCAAGCTCCCACAAACACCAATGTGATAATGACCAGATCACCTGTTTTATTAGTGATGCTGGTTGAGGGATAAATATTGTCCAGGACACCGGGGAGAACTCCCCTGCTCTTCTTCAAGTATTGCCATAGGATCGTTTACATCCACCTGAGAGGGCAGATTGGACCTCTGTTTAACGTCTCATCTGAACCGCTGTTCCTAACCAAAAGATTGAGCTTGACTCGGTGAATCAAAACAATAAAGTTTAATGAACAAACGAAGCTAGGTAACAAACTACAGGATAGAGCACAAATAGGTCTGGTCTGCTTGGAAGCCTCTCTGGAATGCCAGAAGGTTCCGAGCTCTGACGTCATGATGTCATCACGTTTTCCCGCCATTGAGGAGTCACGTGATGGACGGCGTGACATCATCACGCAGAGTACAGGAGAGAAGCCTGAGTGCAGTAACAGATACATTTAAAGGTACATCGTCAGACTATCTAACAAAGCTGTGAAAAGTAATTATATACAATTGTCCATAGTCTTATGGTGGCTCTGCCACAGTATCATAGATTATGGGCTCAAGTCTCTGGATTGGGGCTTGAACCCATGACCTTCTGAGTCAGAGGAGAGCATTTTTTAAAAATTATTCATTTACATGATGTGGGCATGGCTGGCAAGGCCGGCATTTATTGCCCATCCCTAATTGCCCTTGAGAAGGTGGTGGTGAGCCGCCTTCTTGAACCACTGCAGTCCGTGTGGTGAAGGTACTCCCACAGTGCTGTTAGGGAGGGAGTTCCAGGATTTTGACCCAGCGACGATGAAGAAACAGCCGATATATTTCCAAGTCAGGATGGTGTGTTACTTGGAGGGGAACTTGGAGGTGGTGGTGTTGCCATGCGCCTGCTGCCCTTGTCCTTCTTAGTAGTAGAGGTCGCGGGTTTGGGAGGTGTTATTGGAGGGCTCCGAAGGGTTCAGTACTGGATCCTTTACTTCTTGTAGTACACATCAATGATTTAGACTTCAATGTAGGGGGCATGATTAAGAAGTTTGCAAATGAGAAAAAAATTGACCGTGTGGTTGATAATGAAGAAGAAAGCTGCAGACTGCAGGAAGATATCAATGGACTGGTCAGGTGGGTAGAAAAGTGACAAATGGAATTCAATCCAGAGAAGTGTGAGGTAATGCATTTGGAGAGGGCCAACAAGACAAGGAATACACAATAAATGGTAGGACACTGAGAAGGTGGTTAAGAAGGCAGATGGGATACTATCCTTTATTAGCCGAGGCATAGAATATCAGAGCAGGGAGGTTATGCTTGAACTGTATAAAACACTAGTTAGGCCTCAGCTAGAGTACTGCGTTCAGCTCTGGTCACCACATTACAGGAAGGATGTGATTGCACTAGAGAGGGTGCGGAGGAGATTTACGAGGATGTTGCCTGGGCTGGGGAATTTTAGCTATAAGGAAAGATTGGATAGGCTGGGATTGTTTTCTCTGGAACAGAGGCGGCTGAGGGGAGACTTGATTGAGGTGTATAAAATTATGAGGGGCCTAGATAGAGTGGATAGAAAGGACCTATTTCCCTTAGCAGAGGGGTTAATAACAGGGGGCATACATAGAAACATAGAAGATAGGAGCAGGAGAAGGCCATTCAGCCCCTCGAGCCTTCTCCACCATTCAATGAGATCATGGCTGATCATCCAAATTCAGTACCCTGTCCCTGCTTTCTCCCCATATCCCTTGATCCCTTTAGCCTTAAGAAATATATCTAACTCCTTCTTGAATATATTTAGTGAATTGACCTCAACTGTCTTCTGTGGTAGAGAATTCCACAGGTTCACCACTCTCTGGGTGAAGAAATTCCTCCTCATCTCAGTCCTAAATGGCTTACCCCTTATCTTTAGACTGTGACCCCTGGTTCTGGACTCCCTGCCATCGGGAACATCCTTCCTGCATCTAGTCTGTCTAGTCATGTTAGAATTTTATAAGTTTCAATGAGATCCCCTCTCATTCTTCTAAACTCCAGCGAATATAAGCCTAATTGACCCAATCTCTCCTCATATGTCATTCCTGCCATCCCAGGTATCAGTCTGGTGAATCTTCGCTGCACTCTCTCCATGGCAAGAACATCCTTCCTCAGATAAGGCGACCAAAACTGCACACAATACTCAAGGTGTAGTCTCACCACGGCCCTGTACAACTGCAGCAAGACATCCTTGCTCCTATACTCGAATCCTCTCGCTATGAAGGCCAACATACCATTTGCCTTCTTAATCGCCTGCTGCACCTGCATGCTTACCTTCAGCGACTGGTGCACAAGGACACCCAGGTCTCGTTGCACTTCCCCTTTTCCCAATCTATTGCCGTTCAGATAATAATCTGTCTTCCTGTTTTTGCCACCGAAGTGGATAGCCTCGCATTTATCCACATTATACTGCATTTGCCATGCATCTGCCCAATCACCCAACCTGTCCAAATCATACTGGAGTTTCTGTGCATCCTCCTCACAGTACATATGCCCACCCAGCTTTGTGTCGTCTGCAAACTTGGAGATATTACATCTAGATGTAAAGTAATTGGTAGGAGGTTTAGAGGGGAGTTGTGGAGAACTTTTTCACCCAGAGGGTGGTGGGGGTCTGGAACTCACTGCCTGAAAGGGTGGTAGAGGCAGAAACCCTCATCACATTTAATTTACAACATGGATTTACAAAAGGTAAATCGTGCTTGACTAATCTACTGGAATTTTTTGAGGATGTAACTGGTAAAATAAATAAGGGAGAACCAGTGGATGTGGTGTATTTGGACTTTCAGAAGGCTTTTGATAAGGTCCCGCATAAGAGATTAGCGTGTAAAGTTAAGGCACATGGGATTGGGGGCACGGTATTGACTTGGATAGAGAACTGGTTGGCAGACAGAAAGCAAAGAGTTGGAATAAACGGGCCTTTTTCCGAGTGGCAGGCAGTGACTAGTGGGGTACCGCAGGGATCGGTCCTTGGACCCCAGCTATTCACAATATATATTAATGATCTAGACAAGGGAACTAGATGTAATATCTCCAAATTTGCAGACGACACAAAGCTGGGTGGGCGTGTGTGCTGTGAGGAGGATGCCGAGAAACTCCAGTATGATTTGGACAGGTTGGGTGATTGGGCAAAAGCATGGCAGATGCAATATAACGTGGATAAATGTGAGGTTATCCACTTTGGTGGCAAAAACAGGAAGGCAGATTATTATCTGAATAGCAATAGATTGGGAAAAGGGGAAGTGCAACGAGACCTGGGTGTCCCTGTGCACCAGTCACTGAAGATAAGCATGCAGGTGCAGCAGGCGGTTAAGAAGGCAAATGGTATGTTGGCCTTCGTAGCGAGAGGGTTTGAGTACAGGGACAAGGATGTCTTGCTGCAGTTGTACAGGGCCTTGGTGAGACCACACCTTGAGTATTGTGTGCAGTTTTGGTCGCCTTATCTGAGGAAGGATGTTCTTGCCATGGAAGGAGTTCAGCGAAGATTCACCAGGCTGATACCTGGGATGGCAGGAATGACGTATGAGGAGAGATTGGGACGATTGGGCTTGTACTCGCTGGAGTTTAGAAGAATGAGAGGGGATCTCATTGAAACTTATAACATTCTGACAGTACTGGACAGACCAGATGCAGGAAGGATGTTCCTGATGGTCGGGGAGTCCAGAACCAGGGGTCACAGTCTAAGAATAAGGGGTAGGCCATTTAGGACGGAAATGAAGAGGAATTTCTTCACCCAGAGAGTGGTGAACCTGTGGAATTCTCTACCACAGAAGGCAGTAGAGGCCAATTCATTAAATATATTCACGAGGGAGTTGGATATATTTCTTAAGGCTAAAGGGATCAAGGGGTATGGGGAGAAGGCAGGGACAGGGTAATGAAATTGGATGATCAGCCATGATTGCACTGAATGGCGGAGCAGGCTCGAGGGGCCGAATGGCCTACTCCTGCTCTTATCTTCTATGTTTCTAAAAAGTACTTGGATATGCACTTGAAGTGCCGTAACCTACAGGGCTACGGACCAAGAGCTGGAAAGTGGGATTAGGCTGGAGAGCTCTTTTTTCGGCCGTCACCGACACAATGGGCAGAATGGCCTCCTTCTGTGCCGTAAATTTCTATGACTCTATGAAGCCTTGGCGAGTTGCTGCAGTGCATCTTTCAGATGGTACACACTGCAGCCATGTTGTGCCAGTGGTGGACAGGGTGGATGTTATCCACTGAACCACGGTTGATACAATAATGGAGAGGGGAGTCTTTTTATTCTTTTGGAAAACTTGACTGAAGTGTGAAGGTCCTTGGTGGAGGACATTACAAAACCTAACATAAAGCAGGAGATAAGAAGATGTAAATAAAAAGGAAGTAGAGTTGGGGGAATGTCCGTCTCATGGAATCAACACTACGTAACATGTAATTAAAGTCTCACAGTGTGTGTCTGCTTTTTCCATCCTTGCTCTGTAGGGTAAGATCCAGCTCTGGGTGGACATCTTTCCAAAGTCACTTGGACCACCAGGACCCCCATTCAACATAACTCCTCGCAAAGCCAAGAGGTGAGATTCCTTCTCTTTCCCCCCTCCACCCCCACCCCATATCTCCTGAAGGAGCAGGTATGCAGGCCCTCTCTCTTCCTCAAACGCTTGTGGATGCTGGAGTTCAATTAAAACTTTCGGGATGGAGGGGGATAGATTTTTGTTGGGTAAGAATATCAAGGGATATGGAGCAAAGACGGGTAACTGGAGCTGAGGTACAGATAAGCCACGATCTAATTGAAAGGTGGAACAGGCTTGAGAGCCTGAATGAGCTACGCCTGCTCCTGTGTTGCTGTGTAACTCTCAACGCTGCAGGTAAGGGTTTTCACCAGTGCAAAACAGCATCAGTGCTCCAACACCAGACTCTCCCCCTCACTGTCCACACTGTCCCATCAAATTTCTGGTACGGAAAATTAAACATTGGCCCAGAAATTTGGGTCGGGGGCTTCCCGCGGGTGCAAGCCCCCGACCTGCACTTACCTACCGCGCCGGCTGTTGAGCTGTGGGCCCGCGTGGGATTCTGATCCTGGGCCTGCTCCAACTGCCGGCGCACAGTGCTTGCGTATCCCAGGGGCGCAGTTAGTTCGAAGCGTCCCCTGGGATCACGTGGGCCACGGACAGCCAATTGTAGCAGGGAATGCCCATTCATAAAATTGACAGGAAGAGGTGTCTAAACCATAAATACCATAAGCCCCAAAACATCACTAAAACTTTAAATCACATTTTTAAAATAACTATAAATTATATAAAATAACTATTTCAAACAATAATTTAAATTTTTGAAAAAATGAATTACATTTTCTAACGGGGCTAAAAATAAACTTACCTTTCTTTTAAGTATTTAAAAATAATAAACCTGTGAAAAAAAAGTTTTAATTTTAATTAATTCACCACTTACGTTGTTAAAAGCAGGCCTTGCGCCTGCTTTTTACATGTGTGTCTCCTGGAGACTTACCCTCACGGAGAAACCTACAAAAAAAAGGGAAGTTCCAGGCGTACGCGCTGCCTCTCTGGCGCACTCGTTTGACCTGTGAACCCCTTCTTTCAAGGGAACGGAAGTTCCGGTTTCCCGCGCATGCGCAGTGCATGCACGAAACCGGCACTTTCGTTGGGCCTACGCGTGAGTACACAGCGCGTACTCACGCGTGGGGATCCGAATTTCGGGGCCAACATGTTAAAGGCATTTGGTATTTCTGCAATATCATGTTCAACTGCAGTTAGGGTAATGCACACATTTGGGACAGTGTAGAGGGAGCTTTATTCTGTATCTAACCCGTGCTGTACCTGCCCTGGGAGTGTTTGATGGGACAGTGTAGAGGGAGCTTTACTCTGTATCTAACCCGTGCTGTACCTGCCCTAGGAGTGTTTGATGGGACAGTGTAGAGGGAGCTTTACTCTGTATCTAACCCATGCTGTACCTGCCCTGGGAGTGTTTGATGGGACAGTGTAGAGGGAGCTTTACTCTGTATCTAACCCGTGCTGTACCTGCCCTGGGAGTGTTTGATGGGACAGTGTAGAGGGAGCTTTATTCTGTATCTAACCCGTGCTGTACCTGCCCTGGGAGTGTTTGATGGGACAGTGTAGAGGGAGCTTTACTCTGTATCTAACCTGTGCTGTACCTGCCCTGGGAGTGTTTGATGGGACAGTGTAGAGGGAGCTTTACTCTGTATCTAACCCGTGCTGTACCTGCCCTGGGAGTGTTTGATGGGACAGTGTAGAGGGAGCTTTACTCTGTATCTAACCCGTGCTGTACCTGCCCTGGGAGTGTTTGATGGGACAGTGTAGAGGGAGCTTTACTCTGTATCTAACCCATGCTGTACCTGCCCTGGGAGTGTTTAATGGGACAGTGTAGAGGGAGCTTTACTCTGTATCTAACCCGTGCTGTACCTGCCCTGGGAGTGTTTGATGGGACAGTGTAGAGGGAGCTTTACTCTGTATCTAACCTGTGCTGTACCTGCCCTGGGAGTGTTTGATGGGACAGTGTAGAGGGAGCTTTACTCTGTATCTAACCCGTGCTGTACCTGCCCTGGGAGTGTTTGATGGGACAGTGTAGAGGGAGCTTTACTCTGTATCTAACCCGTGCTGTACCTGCCCTGGGAGTGTTTGATGGGACAGTGTAGAGGGAGCTTTACTCTGTATCTAACCCGTGCTGTACCTGCCCTGGGAGTGTTTGATGGGACAGTGTAGAGGGAGCTTTACTCTGTGTCTAACCTGTGCTGTACCTGCCCTGGGAGTGTTTGATGGGACAGTGTAGAGGGAGCTTTACTCTGTATCTAACCTGTGCTGTACCTGCCCTGGGAGTGTTTGATGGGACAGTGTAGAGGGAGCTTTACTCTGTATCTAACCCGTGCTGTACCTGCCCTGGGAGTGTTTGATGGGACAGTGTAGAGGGAGCTTTACTCTGTATCTAACCCGTGCTGTACCTGCCCTGGGAGTGTTTGATGGGACAGTGTAGAGGGAGCTTTACTCTGTATCTAACCCGTGCTGTACCTGCCCTGGGAGTGTTTGATGGGACAGTGTAGAGGGAGCTTTACTCTGTATCTAACCCGTGCTGTACCTGCCCTGGGAGTGTTTGATGGGGACAGTGTAAAGGGAGCTTTACTCTGTATCTAACCCGTGATGTACCTGCCCTGGGAGTGTTTGATGGGACAGTGTAGAGGGAGCTTTACTCTGTATCTAACCTGTGCTGTACCTGCCCTGGGAGTGTTTGATGGGACAGTGTAGAGGGAGCTTTACTCTGTATCTAACCCGTGTTGCACCTGCCCTGGGAGAGTTTGATGGGACAGTGTAGAGGGAGCTTTACTCTGCCCTGTGAGTTTAGAGCATTGCCTTCCAGCAGCACGCAATGCAAATGATGCCGTGAATTGCCGACAGTTTTGCTGATCCTGAATTTCTGAGGTGCGTTTCTGCTAAGGTGCCTGGCACACCGACAGTGCAAAGTGGTAAAATTACCACTTGCATAGTACAGTTAAATGGCAAAGTAACCAACATGTGTTGTGGAGAAACTGTTGTGCTGTAATTCCCCTCTATCTGTTCCAGGTACTACTTGCGCTGCATAGTATGGAACACTAACGACGTGATCTTAGATGACCTCAGCATCACAGGAGAGAAGATGAGTGATATTTACGTGAAAGGGTCTGTACTTTTATTAATGCTGTCTTTTTCTGAATCTATGTTCACGGAGTGCTACATGGAATCTCATTGAGTCTACAGCACAGAAACAGAACATTCGGCCCAATAGGCCCATGCCGGTGTTTATGCTCCACACAAGCCTGCTCCCACCCCTCTTCATCTAACTCCATCTTTGCCACGCCTATATAACCTGATTGTAACTGTGTCCATTCACCTGCGCATTTTGGCTGCCGCTCCAGACCCGAGCCCATCACTTCTATCGCCTTTTTTCTTTCTCTTCTCTTATCTTTACCCCTCGAGCTCTTCCCTGCTGTCTCCTCCCCCTCCTGTTACCCAGTCATGCCACCTTTCTTTTTTCCCCTCTCAGGTAGTTTGTCCTAAGCTCTGGAATTCCCTCCCTAAGCCTCTCCGTCTCTCTACCTCTCCCTCCTCCTTTAAGACGCTTCTTAAAACCTCCCTCTTTGACCAAGCTCCTGGCCAGCAGTCCCAATGTCTGATAACGCTATCGCGAAGCGCCGTGGGTCATTTTAATATGTTAAAGGCTCTTTAGAATGACAGTTGTTTATGCTTCACACGAGCCTCCTCCCACCCTTCTTCATCAAAACGCATAACCTTCTATTCCTTTCTCCCTCATGTGTTTATCTCGATTCTCCTTAAATTTATCTATACTATTCACCTCAACTATTCCCTGTGGTAGCGACTTCCACATGCTCACCATTCTCTGAGTAAAGAAGTTTCTTCTGAATTCCCAATTGGATTTATTAGTGACTATCTTATCTTTGTCGACCAGAGTGTATTTCTGTAATGGTTGCCATGGCACCCCACTGGCACCATAATCTGTTTATTTTAGTGATGTTGGTTGAGGGATAAATATTGGCCAGGACACCGGGGAGAACTCCCCTGCTCTTCTTCGAAACAGTGGCCGTGGAATGATTTACATTGAAACTCATTGAAACTTATAAAATTCTAACAGGACTAGACAGACTAGATGCAGGAAGGATGTTCCCGATGGTCGGGGAGTCCAGAACCAGGGGTCACAGTCTAAGGATCAGGGGTAGGCCATTTAGGACTGAGATGAGGAGGAATTTCTTCACCCAGAGAGTGGTGAACCTGTGGAATTCTCTACCACAGAAGGCAGTAGAGGCCAATTCATTAAATATATTCAAGAAGGAGTTGGATATATTTCTTAAGGCTAAAGGGATCAAGGGATATGGGGAGAAAGCAGGGACAGGGCACTGAATTTGGATGATCAGCCATGATCGCATTGAATGGCGGAGCAGGCTCGAGGGGCCGAATGGCCTACTCCTGCTCCTATCTTCTATGTTACATCCACCTGAGAGGGCAGACGGGGCCTCGGTTTAACATCTCATCTGAAAGACGGCACCTCTGACAGTGCCGCTCTCCCTCAGCACCGCACTGGAGTGTCAGCCTAGATTTTTCTGCTCAAGTCTCTGGAGTGGGACTTGAACCCACGACCTTCTGACTCAGAGGCGAGAGTGCTGCCCACTGAGCCGCGGCTGGCACTTGAGGGCGAATTTCCTGATTCCAAGTTCCTGCCACACAGCGCGTGACCATGATATCCCCCAGACAAGCTCCAGACAGGTGAGGATCCGTAACAGGAGGAGGGTGTCAGGAAAGTCTTACATCCGTGGGGTTGTTCTCCTTAGAGCAGAGAGGGTTAAGGGGAGATTTAATAGAGGTGTTCAAAATCATGAGGGTTTTTGATAGAGTAAGTAAGGAGAAACTGATTCCACTGGCAGGGAACCAGAGGACACAGATTTAAGTTGATTGGCAAAAGAACTAGAGGGGAGACAAAGAAAACATTTTTTACGCAGCAAGTTGTGATCTGGAATGCGCTGCCTGAAAGGGTGGTGGAAGCAGATTCAATAGTAACTTTCAAAAGAGAATCGTAAAAATGGTTAAAGGTGAAACATTTGCAGGGCTCTGGGGAAAGAGCAGGGGAGTGGGACTAATTGGATAGCTCCTTCAAAGAGCCAACACAGGCACGATGGGCTGAATGGCCTCCTTCAGTTTATCCAAAACACTGCTACCCGTATCTCAACCCGTGCCAAGTCTCATTCACCCATCACCCACTGTGCTCGCCGACCAACATTTTCTCCTGGTCCGGCAGTGCCTCCAATTTAAAATTCTTATTCTCTTGTTCAAATCCCTCCAGGGCCTCGCCCCCTCCCTATCCCTGTAATCTCCTCCAGCCCTACAACTCTCCGAGATCTCTGTTATCTTCCAAATCTGACCCCTTGTGCAGCCCCGATTTACTTCACCCCACCATTGGCAGCTGTGCTTTAAGCTGCTTAGGCCCTAAGCACCAGAATTCCCTCCCTAAACCTCTCCGCCTCTCTACCTCTCTCCTCCTTTAAGATGCTCCTTAAACCCTTCCTCTTTGACCTAGTTTTTGGTCATCGGTCCTAACAAACCCAGAACTGATAGAGGTCTTTAAAATTATGACGGGGTTCGATCGGGTAGACGAAGAGAAGATGTTTCCACTTGTGGGGGAGTCCGAAACTAGAGATAATAAATATAAGAGAGTCACTAATAAATCCAATCGGGAATTCAGGAGAAACTTCTTTACCCAGAGAGTGGTGAGAATGTGGAACTCGCTGCCACAGGGAGTGGTTGAGGCGAATAGCAGAGATATATTTAATGGGAAGTTAGATAAACACATGAAGGAGAAAGGAATAGAAGGATATGCTGATGGGGTGAGAAGAAGAGGGGTGGGAGGAGGCTCGTGTGGAGCATAAACACCAGCATGGTCCAGTTGGGCCGAATGGCCTGTTTCAGTGCTGCAGACTTGATGTAACATGTCTCTATGTGGTTCGATGTCACATTTTGACTGATTGTACTCCTGTGAAGCACCTTGGGACGTTTTACGATGTTAAAGGCGCTATCTAAATGCAAGTTGTTGTAAGATTATATGAATCGCAGGGACGTGCAACCTGGTACATGTTTTCTTGGGCGCCCTCTGTAAAATGTGGCCTTTTACGGAGAGACTCCAGACTCTGGTTGGTCATTAGTGGTGAATGGCTCTTGACTCTGGCTCTCACTCTGTCTGCAGGTGGCTTCTGGGCCATGAGGGTAACAAGCAGAAGACAGACGTTCACTACAGGTCAATGGGGGGAGAAGGAAACTTCAACTGGAGATTTGTCTTGCCTTTCGAATACTTGCCCACCGAACAAGTCTGCTCAATTGCCAAGAAGGTGAGTGAGAGGCAGCAGCAAGTGTGGGCGGGAGAATGTTTCATATCATTTACAACCTGCCTCATCTTCAGTTGCAAACCCGGTCTGGCCACTGTGAAATTGGTTCTTCTGTTTCTGTTTCTGTTTCCCTCACAATTCTGTCCTCTTCCCCAAAAGCCCTGGGAGGTTTTGATGGAACACAATATCGAGCTTTATTCTATATCCAGCCCATGCCGTACCTGCCCTGGGAGTGTTTGATGGGACAGTGTAGAGGGAGCTTTACTCTGTATCTAACCCGTGCTGTACCTGCCCTGGGAGTGTTTGATGGGACAGTGTAGAGGGAGCTTTACTCTGTATCTAACCCCGTGCTGTACCTGCCCTGGGAGTGTTTGATGGGACAGTGTAGAGGGAGCTTTACTCTGTATCTAACCCGTGCTGTACCTGCCCTGGGAGTGTTTGATGGGACAGTGTAGAGGGAGCTTTACTCTGTATCTAACCCATGCTGTACCTGCCCTGGGAGTGATTCATGGGACAGTGTAGAGGGAGCTTTACTCTGTATCTAACCTGTGCTGTACCTGCCCTGGGAGTGTTTGATGGGACAGTGTAGAGGGAGCTTTACTCTGTATCTAACCCGTGCTGTACCTGCCCTGGGAGTGTTTGATGGGACAGTGTAGAGGGAGCTTTACTCTGTATCTAACCCCGTGCTGTACCTGCCCTGGGAGTGTTTGATGGGACAGTGTAGAGGGAGCTTTACTCTGTATCTAACCCGTGCTGTACCTGCCCTGGGAGTGTTTGATGGGACAGTGTAGAGGGAGCTTTACTCTGTATCTAACCCGTGCTGTACCTGCCCTGGGAGTATTTGATGGGACAGTGTAGAGGGCGCTTTACTCTGTATCTAACCCATGCTGTACCTGCCCTGGGAGTGTTTGATGGGACAGTGTAAAGGGAGCTTTACTCTGTATCTAACCCGTGCTGTACCTGCCCTGGGAGTGTTTGATGGGACAGTGTAGAGGGAGCTTTACTCTGTATCTAACCCGTGCTGCACCTGCCCTGGGAGTGCTGTTGGAACAGTGTACTGGCTGAGGTCAGCGATGTCAACACGGATCAGGGATCAAACCTGGGACCTTCTTGTTGCGTTTGGTTTGGTTGCACTTTGTGAACTTTCTGAGCCAGTAGACAACCTTACCATGCCGAAAAAATCCACAAAACTCAAGTCTCTTTCTGTGGTTTTCTTACAGGAACATTTCTGGAGCCTGGATAAGACCGAGACTAAAATCTCGCCACAGCTTATCATTCAAATCTGGGACAATGATAAATTTTCCTTTGATGATTATCTGGGTAAGCTGTCTCAACCTCTCCTTTCAGGAATATCGCCACCGGTGTTTACCCTTACACGGAAGTTGTGGGACGTGATGGATATACATCACCCGTGTGTCCGATTTTTGAAACTCGCGCTCCCAACGCAGAGCCTTGCCCACCGAGAGTGCGCTGCGGATTTGAGCACAGAGGATCAGCTGATCCTAGTTAATCCCGAGAGTCCCGCTGATCTCCATGCTCGATATCCCGCGCACCGGAATTTCCTGCGGAGGCTGGTGAATGTTTGGAATGAACTGCCGAGTGGGCTGATTTTATCGGCTCTTTTAAGAGAGAGTTGGATAAGAACCCGAAGGAAGATTCGATCAAGGGGTGTATGAGAAGGATCTGGGATCTGTTATTTCCCAGACATGGAAACCAGCCAGATGGACTGGGATGGCCTGTTCCAGACCTGCACGTTCTTACACTCCTAGTTTTTTGTGATTTGTACTTGGTTTGAATAGGTAGAATCTTACAAAGTATTTACAGCACAGAAACAGGCCCAGCTGGTCCATGCCGGTGTTTATGCTCCACACGAGCCTCCTCCCATCCCTCTTCATCTCCCCATCATCAGCATATCCTTCTATTCCTTTCTCCCTCATGTGTTTATCTTAGCTTCCCCTTAAATGCATCTCTACTATTCGCTACAACCACTCCCTGTGGTAGCAAGTTCTCCATTCTTACCACTCTCTAGATAAAGAAGTTTCTCCTGAATTCCCTTTTAGATTTATTAGTGACTGTCTTATATTGATGGCCCCTAGTTCTGGTCTCGCCCGCAAGCGGAAAAATCTTCTCTACATTTTACCCGATTAAAGCCCTTCATAACCTTGAAGACCTCGGGGTGAAAGGATGGATTGCGTACATAAAATCTGGAAATAAAACTGGCCTCAGTAAAAGTGAACGTGAAGCTGTCAGATTGTGGTTAAACACCCCAACTGGTTCACTGATGTCTCTTTGGGAAAGGAAACCTGCCGTCCTTACCCGGTCTGGGCCTGTACGTGACTCCAGTCCCACTCATAGAATCATAGCATGGTTACAGCATGGAAGAAGGCCATTCGGCCCGTCGAGCCCGTGCCGGCTCTCTGCAAGAGCACTTCAGCTCGTCCCACTCCCCCAGCCCTTTCCCCGGAGCCCTGCAAATTTTTTCTTTGAGGTACTTATCCAACTCCCTTTTGAAAGCCGTGATTGAGTCTGTCCCCACCACCCTCTCAGGCAGTGCATTCCAGATCCTCACCACTCGCTGCGTAAAAAAGTGTTTCCTCATGTCGCCTTTGGACCTTCTGCCAATCACCTTAAATCTGTGACCTCTGGTTCTCGACCCTTCCGCCAATGGGAACAGTTTCTCTCTATCTACTCTGTCTAGACCCCTCATGATTTTGAACACCTCTATCAAATCTCCTCTCAACCTTCTCTGCTCTAAAGAGAACGACCCCAGCTTCTCCAGTCTATCCACATAACTGAAGTCCCTCATCCCTGGAATCATTCTCGTAAATCTTTTCTGCACCCTCTCTAAGGCCTTCACATCCTTCCTAAAGTGCGGTGCCCAGAATTGGACACAATACTCCAGTTGAGGCCGAACAAGTGTTTTATAAAGGTTCATCATAACTTCCTTGCTTTTGTACTCTATGCCTCTATTTATGAAGCCCAGGATCCCGTATGCTTTTTTTAACCGCTTTCTCAATCTGCCCTGCCACCTTCAACGGTTTGTGCACATATACCCCCAGGTCTCTCTGTTCCTGCACCCCCTTTAGAATTGTACCCTTTAGTTTATATTTCCTCTCCTCATTCTTTCAACCAAAATGTATCACTTTGCACTTTTCTGTGACTCCAATGTGTTGACTCTAAACTGCCCTCTGAAGTGACCTAGCTGGCCACTCAGTTTGTGTCAAATGGCTAGAAGAAGATGCACCACCACCTTCTCAAGTCAACTAGGGATGGGCAATAAATGTCGCCCATGCCAGCGTTTCCCACATCCCGAGAATAAATTTTTAAAAATATATCGGCGACAGTGCAATGCAGAGCTAACAGGGTTAAATTATGAGGGCAGGTTGCACAGACTAGGCTTGTATTCACAGGGTCAGAACGGCACAGGAGGCCATTCGGCCCATTGAGTCCGTGCCGGCTCTCTGTAGAGCAATCCAGTCAGTCCCATTCCCCCGCTCTATCCCCGTAGCCCTGCAAGTTTATTTCCCTCAAGTGCCTATCCAGTCTCCCCTTGAAAACATCGAGTGTCTCCGCTTCCACCACTTCCGTCGGCAGCGAGTTCCAGGTCCTCACCACTCGCTGCGTAAAAAAGTTTTTCCTCACGTCCCCCCTGTATCTCTTGCCCAAAACCTGAAATCTGTGTCCCCTAGTCCTTGTATCATCAACTAGTGTGAACAGCCTTTCCCCGTCTAGCCTATCCAAACCCGTCATAATCTTGTACACCTCTATCAAATCACCCCTCAACCTCCTTTGCTCTAATGAAAACAAATCCAGCTTCTCCAACCTGTCCTTGTAGCTAAGATCCCCCATCCCTGGAACCATTCTGGTAAATCTCCTCTGCACCCTCTCAAGGGCCTTCACATCCTTCCTAAAGTGTGGTGACCAGAACTGGACGCAATACTCCAGTTGTGGCCTAACCAGCGCTTTATAAAGGTTCAGCATAACTTCTCTACTTTTGTACTCAATACCTCTATCTATGAAGCCCAAGATCCCATATGCTTTGTTAACCACTCTCTCAATATGTCCTGCCACCTTCAGGGACCTATGCACATTAACTCCCAGGTCCCTCTGTCCCTGCACACTCTTTAAAACTGTGCCATTAAGTGTATATTGCCTCTCCCTGTTCCTTCTGGCAAAATGCATCACCTCACACTTCCCTGTATTAAATTCCATCTGCTACTTGTCTGCCCATTCTGCTAGCCTTTCTATGTCCTGTTGCAGTCGATTGGTATCATCATCACATAAGAACATAAGAAATAGGAGCAGGAGTAGGCCAATCGGCCCCTCGAGCCTGCTCCACCATTCAATAAGATCATGGCTGATCTGATCCTAACCGCCAATCCACTATCACAGAACCATCTCCTGAATCTAACAGAATTAGACACATGAAATGGAGCAGGATCAGGCTACACGGCCCCTGGGCCCGCTCCGCTACCCACAGGGCCATGACCGATCCGAACCTAGACTCATGTCCAAATTCCTGCCCGCTCCCCGTAACCCTTAATTCCCTTTACTTCTAGGAAACTGTCTATTTCTGTTTTAAATTTATGTAATGATGTAGCTTCTACAGCTTTTTGGGGCAGCATATTCCATGGACCTACCACCCTCTGAGTGAAGTAGTTCCTCCTCACCTCAGTTTTGAAAGAGCAGCCCCTTATTCTAAGACTATGCCCCCTAGTTCTAGTTTCACCCATCATTGGGAACATCCTCACCGCATCCACCCGGTCCAACCCCTTCACAATCTTATATGTTTCAATAAGATCGCCTCTCATTCTTCTGAACTCCAATGAGTAGAGTCCCAATCTACTCAACCTCTCCTCATATGTCCATCCCCTCATCCCCGGGATTAACCGAGTGAACCTTCTTTGTACTGACTCGAGAGCAAGTTTGTCCTTTCTTAAGTATGGACACCAAAACTGTACGCAGTATTCCAGGTGCGGTCTCACCAATACCTTGTACAACTGCAGCAATACCTCCCTATTTTTATATTCTACCCCCTAGCAATGAAAGCCAACATTCCATTGGCCTTCTTAATCACTTGCTGCACCTGCATACTAACCTTTTGAGTTTCGTGCACCAGGACCCCCAGATCCCTTTGTACTTCAGTACTTTCCAGTTTCTTGCCATTAAGATAATAACTTGCTCTACGATTTTTCCTGCCAAAGTGCATAACCTCACACTTTCCAGTATTGTATTCCTTCTGCCAAATCTCTGCCCACTTACTTAGCCTGTCTATGTCCCCTTGCAGGTTTTTTATGTCCTCCTCACTCATTACTTTCCCTCCCATCTTAGTATCATCTGCAAACTTTGATATGTTGCACTTGGTCCCCTCCTCCAAATCGTTAATATAGATTGTAAAGAGTTGGGGACCCAGCACTGACCCCTGCGGAACACCACTAGTTACTGATTGCCAGTCTGAGAATGAACCATTTATCCCAACTCTCTGGCTTCTATTAGATAGCCAATCCTCTATCCATGCCAGAATATTACCCCCAATCCCGTGATTTTTTATCTTAAGCAATAATCTTTTGTGTGGCACCTTATCAAATGCCTTTTGGAAGTCTAAATACACTGTTTGCCACACCGTCAAGTTTGGTGTCATTGGCAAATTTAGAAATTCTACTCTGTATTACAATATCCAGGTCATTTATATATATCAAAAAAAGCAGCGGCCCCAGCACTGACCCTTGGGGAACACCACTGTCTACCATCCTCCAGTCTGAAAAACAGCCATTTACCACAACTCGCTGTTTTCTGTCCTTAAGCCAATTCCTTATCCAAGCTGCCACTGACCCACCTATTCCATGAGCCTCAATTTTGTTAACCAGCCTTCTATGTGGTACTTTGTCAAACGCCTTCTAAAAATCTATGTAGACAACATCCATTGCATTCCCTTCATCAATCCTCCCTGTTACTTCATCAAAAAATTCAATTTGATTAGTCAAACACGATCTGCCTTTTACAAATCCGTGTTGGCGCTCCTTAATTAGCTTAAACCTCTCCAAGTGCCCGTTAATTTTTTCCTTGATTATTGTTTCTAAAACTTTACCCACCACTGATGTTAAATTGACCGGCCTGTAGTTACTAGGATTGTCCTTAAACCCTTTCTTGAACAATGGTGTCACATTTGACACTTTCCACCTCCCCCGCATCTAGGGAAGACTGGAAAATTATGGCAAGCCCTTCTGCTATCTCCTCCCCCGATTCCCTTAGCAACCTGGGATGCAAGCCATCTGGACCAGGCGACTTATCCACTCTAAGCATACCCAGTCTTTCTACATCCTGTCTATCAATTTTCACCCCTTCCATTGCTTCTACCTTTTCCACTTGTACCGATATTTTGGCAGCATCCACCTCCTTAGTAAACACCGATACAAAGTACTCATTGAGTATTCTAGCCTTGCCCTGCGCCTCTAAGCATATATCACCTTCTTTGTCCCTAATAGGCCCCACCCCACCTCTTACTACCTGCTTATTGTTTACATGCCGGTAGAAGATTTTTGGGTACCCTTTTATGTTAGCCCCCATTCTACTCTCATATTCTCTCTTTGCCAATCTTATTTTCATCTTCACTTCCCCTCTCAACTTATTGTATTTGGCCTGGTTCTCCCTTGAAAAATTCACCTGACATTCATCATACACCCTCTTTTTTTGGTTCATCATCTTCTCTATCTCCCTTGCCATCCAAGGAGCCCTTGCTTTGGTTCCCTTACCCTTCCCTCTTGTTGGAATGTACTGTGAGTCTGTCAGTGATGCGCTATCAATTACTCATAAAAGACTGAGAGTTAAGAGAGTAACTAAAGGCTTTTATTAACAAAAGAATGAAGGTCTGCCTTGAGTGGTCGACCGGTCCAGAATACAAAGGGCTGGGGAGCAGTCACCTTTATACTAGGACTTGTGGGAGGAGTCAGCCGAGGCATGTCCAGGCATGTACACAGTGGAATACAAACAGTGGTTTACCACAGTCAGTAATGACCACTCAGAGTTCTTGGACAAGACACAAATAGGCAGCAGCCAGTATGTTTAAGCAATAGATCAGATTTATTCAGCTTACAGCGTAATCAATACTTAACATTAGGCGATAGCGACGAATTGCTCGCAGCCCTTGTTCTCTGGAGCCCTTCGGACACAGGCAACGACGTCGCAGGTCTGTTCCTTATCCTCGCAGCAAATCTCTGTGTGAAACTGTTCTTTGAATCTCGAGGTTTTAACCCATTCCTTATCAACAGTTTGGTTGGCCAGTGTCCATATATGGTCTTTAACAAAATCACCTTTTTTAATTGGTTCTAATGGTCAAAATACCATTGTCACTCAGGTTAAGGCTGGCCACTCCTTTTCCAGGACATTTCCATTAACCCTGTCTTGCTGTCGTGTTATCTTGTTTATAGCTTTTCACCCCATTGGAATTTACCATATCTCTTTCATTTCATGTCTCAAGCAGTACAAGTCCTTTCTATACCAAGGGCCCAGATCATTTCAGTGCTATTTCACTAGTCTTGATGTATCCAGACTATCTCACTTTAATCTACCAGATAAATACCTTAACTTCCATGATCTCTCTCATTTTATCTCCTTATTCTAATTATTGGTTCTAATTATTGTTGCAATTAGTTTTGTTAAGCGAATTCTAAGTTCTAACAGCATTATACAGTAATATGTTTTTCTTAGCAATTTCATGATTTGACCTTCACTTGCAGTCTGTGGCTGTTTGTTACCAAAACTTAGTCAAAACTGCTTTTGAACTGTCTGCAGCTACATTTTGAACAAGTTCTAGTTACCCAGGAGTAATTATGGGTAATATTATTTGGTCAGTGGCTACACTTAAGTTATACATATATGATTCTCATCTACTAAATATCTTACAGTACCTAGCCTGTACTTGGAACATCTCCTCCTTAAAGATCTCCCATTGTTCCGTTACAGTTTTTCCTGTCAGTCTTTGGTTCCATTTTACCCTGGCTAGATCCTTTCGCATCTCATTGAAGTTAGCCCTATTCCAGTTTAGAAGTTCCACTCTAGATTGTTCCTTGCTCTGCACCATTGCTAATCTAAACCTTATGATATCCCTCGAGTATAGAAGTTTTCACTCAGAGGGACCTGGGTGTCCTTGTACATGAATCACTGAAAGTTAACATGCAGGTACAGCAAGCAATTAGGAAAGCAAATGGCATGTTAGCCTTTATTACAAGAGGATTTGTGTATATGAGTAAAGATGTCTTACTGCAATTATATCGGGCCCTGGTAGGACCACACCTGGAGTATTGTGTACAGTTCTGGTCTCCTTACCTAACGAAAGACATACTTGCCTTAGAGGGAGTGCAGCGAAGGTTCACTGGACTGGTTCCTGGGATAAGGGGATTGCTCTACGAGGAGAGATTGAGTAGACTAGGCCTATATTCCTGAGAGTTTAGAAGAATGAGAGGTGATCTAATTGAAACATATAAAATTCTTAAGGGGCTTGACAGGGTTAATGCTGGGAAAATGTTTCCCCTGGCTGGGGAATCTAGAACATGGGGTCACAGTCTTAGAATAAGGAGTCAGCCATTTAGGACTGAGATGAGGAGAAATTTCTTCACTCAAGTGGTTGTGAATCTTTGGAATTCTTTACCCCAGAAGGCTGTGGATGCTCAGTCATTGAATATATTCAAGACAGAGGTTGATACATTTTTGGGATTGAAGGGAATTAAGGGATATGGGGATAGTGCGGAAAGGTAGAGTTGAGGTAGAAGATCAGCCATGATTTTGTTGACTGATGGAGCAGGCTCGAAGGGCCAAATGGTCTACTCCTGCTCCTATTTCTTATGCTCTTATTAAGGATGATCTAATTGAGGTGTTTAAGATGATTAAAGGATTTGACTGGATAGATAGTGAGAAACTATTTCCTCTGGTGGGGGGAGTCCAGAACAAGGGGCATTACCTTACTATTAGAGCCAGGCCGTTCAGGGGTGATATCAGGAAGCATGTCTTCACACAAAGGGTAGTGGAAATCTCACCCCCTTAAAAGGCTTTTCTTTCCAGAGCCACAAGATTGACCCAACTGCAGAGGTCCCTGGCTCCGACCTCCCTCGCAGACATTGGACGGCGCTCCACCCAATCCGCGCAGCGTACGGACGGTGCGGCCACCTGCTCCACCAGTGGAAGACGAGGAACGACCCGAAGTGCGACTGTGGCCACGAGTCCCAGACCGTGGAACACCTCACATCAACCTGCCCACTGAGATCTGTTGCAGGAGGCACCTCATTTCTCCATTCGGCATCTCAGGAGGCCATCGGATGGACAGCCAAACTCGGCATCCCATTGTAGGCTTTTCCCGTCATACGAAAGCAGTAGTAGTAGTATGGCGGAACAGGCTCAAGGGGCTGAATGGCCTCCTCCTGTTCTTGTGTTCCTAAAGCAACAAGAACGATGGCAAGTGGAAAGGGGACAGGCGATGAGGGAAGATTGGAGAAGCACAAACTGGTTCAAAAGAGGGAACCTGGCTCTGGTCCATCAATATTAAATGGTATAGAAAAACTAAACCCAGGATATTGCTTCAAATAAGATGCGAGGACAAACATTTAAAAGAGTGAAAAGCAACCATCGCCACTGAAAACAGATTGACTGACCATTCATCTCATCGCTGTTTGTGGGATCTGGCTGTGTGCAAACTGGCCGCTGTGTCTGTTGACATAACATCAGTCACCAATCTTCACAGTGGCTCACTGTGTGCGAGATGTCATCAGCTGTTGCATCCACGCGGGTATTTTGCTTTTGTAAATCTCTCGATTGAAATTCTTCCCTGTTGTTTTTAGGCTCTGTTCAGATGGATCTTAACAAGATGCCCAAACCGGCCAAGTCGGCTGAGAAGTGTGGTCTGATGATCCTGGAGGGTGATACATACGTCTCCCTGTTTGAGCAGAAGTCGGTGAAGGGCTGGTGGCCGTGCGTAGCCGAGACAGATGGGCAGAAGATCCTTGCTGTAAGAGTTCACCTCATCCTTGCTGGATTTAATTTGCTGATAACCTTCGGGTACAACCGCAACGACGTGTATTTATATAGCGCCTTTAACATAACAAAACATCCCAAGGCGCTTCACGCGAGCGTATTCAGATAGAAATTTGACAGCGAGCCAAAGAACTTTAGGACAGGTGACCCAAAGCTTGGGCCAAGAGGTAAGTTTTAAGGAGGGGAAAGAGATGGTGGCGGAGAGGTTTAGGGAGGGAATTCCAGAACTTGAAATGGTGAGACGAAGGGAGTGGTGGATGCGCAAGAGGCCAGAATTGGAGGAACGCAGAGATCTCAGAGGGTTTCTTTTTATTCATTCACAAGATGTGGCATCGCCGGCAAGGCTGGCATTTATTGCCCATCCCTAGTTGCCCTTGAGAAGGTGGTGGTGAGCCGCCTTGAATACAACTGAGCGTTTTGCTCGGCCATTTCAGAGGGCAGTTAAGAGTCAACCACATTGCTGTGGGACTGGAATCACATATCGGCCAGACTGGGTAAGGACGGCAGATTTCCTTCCCTAAAGGACGTTAGTGAACCAGATGAACCCATGTCTCGGGATCATTAGTCCAGGCCTCTGGATTACTAATCCCGTAATATAACCACAACGCTACCGAACCCCACATCCAGATCTGGAGGGGGTTGCAAAGCTAGGGTGGGGTGAACATAAAAACATAAGAATTGGGAGCAGGAATAGGCCACTTGATCCCTCGAGCCTGCACCGCCATTCAATGAGATCATGGCTGATCTTGGGTGAGGCCATGGAGCGATTTGAATACAAGGATTCGAATTACAAAATCGAGGCATTGCCGGACTGGGAGCCAATTTAGATCAGCGAAAATAGGGGCGATGGGTGAATGCGACTTAGTGTGAATTAGGATACGGGCAGCAGAGTTTACGGAGGGTGGAAGATGAGAGGTCGGCCAGGAGAGCATTGGAAGAGTCGAGTCTGGAGGTAACAAAAAACATAGATGTGGGTTTCAACAGCAGATGGGCTGAGACATGCGATATTGCAGAGGTGGAAGTAGGCAGTCTTGGTGATGGAGCGTCTGTGTGGTCAAAAGTTCAGTTCAGGGTCAAGTAGAACGCCGAGGTTACAAACGGTCTGGTTCAGCCTGAGACAGTATCCAAGGAGGAGGATGGAATCGGTGTCTGGGGAACAGAGTTTGTGGCGGGGACTGAAGACAGTGGCTTCTGGCTTCCCAATATTTAGTTGGAGGAAATTTCTGCTCATCCAGTACTTGACGCCGGACAAGCTGCGTGACAAATCAAAGACCGTGGAGGGGTCGAGAGAGGTGGTGGTGAGGGTAGAGCTGGGCATCGTCAGGGTACATGTGGAAACTGACACTGTGTATACGGATGATGTCGCCAAGGGGCTACATGCGGATGAGAAATAGGAGGGGGCCAAGGATAGGTCCTTGGGGGATACCAGAGGTAATGGTGTGATGGGGTAGATCATTAACTCAGCCCTGTGCAGTCACTTGCTCCTGCACCCCCACCCCACCTCGTCACAAACTTACTGGAAAGCAACTCAACGTGCTTCTGTTAAATGCTTATTATTACTTCTTTTTAATCTCTCACTCTCTTGCCCACTCCTCCATAAAAGCTGAGCTCCATCAACAGTGCCTAGGAAGCTGATATTTCAGTGCAGTACTGAGGGAGTGCTGCACTGTCGGAGGTGCCGTCTTTCGGATGAGATATTAAACCGAGGCCCCGTCTGCCCTGTCAGGTGGAGGGTAAAAGATCCCATGGCCACTATTTCAAAGACGAAGGTGGGTGGGGGGAGTTATCCCTGGTGTCCTGGGCCAATATTTATCCCTCAATCAACATATTCTCTGGTCATTTTCACATTGCTGTTTGCGGTTCCCTTCACTTCAGGAGTATTCCGCTGGCTGAAAAAAGTGCTTTGGGACGTTGTGAAAGGTGCTATAGAAATGCAATTTGTTTCTCTTTCTTTCTTCTATTGACAGTCTGCCATTCCCCAACTCTTAAAGCCCCTTATGAACTGTATTTACTTTCCTTTGCAGTGGGGTACTAGTAGAATAGTGGTTATATTTTTGTGGGGTGTGGGCAAAGCCAGCATTTATTGCCTGTCCCTAATTGCCCTTGCGAAGGTGATGGTGAATCACCTTCTTGAACCGCTGCAGTCCATGTAGTGTTTTTCAGCAATTTGTCACAACTGAGTGGCTTGTGTGGCCATTTCAGAGGGCAATTAAGCATTAATCAATTTGCTGTGGATCTGGAGTCATATATCGGCCAGACCGGGTAAGGGCAGCAGATTTCCTTCCCTAAAGGGCATTAGTGAACCAGATGGATTCTTACAACAATCCGATAGTTTCACAGTTACCATTACTGATACTAGCTTTTTATTCCGGATTTATTTAATTAACTGAATTTAAATTCCCCAGCTGCTGGGGTGGAATTTGAAATCACGATTGCTGTCTCTGGATCAATAGCCCAGGCCTCTGGATTACTAGCCCAGTGACATTACCACTACACTACTGTTCCACTCGTAATCTAGAGCCCTGGACTAATGATCCAGCAGACATGAGTTCAAATCCCACTACGGCAGCTGGGGAAGTTAAATTCAAATTTTCTAGAGCGGGGGAATGGGACTGACTGGATTGCTCTACAGAGAGCCGAATGGCCTCCTTCTGTGCCGTTATGACTTTATGACTCTCTTACCCTGCTCTTAGATGTTATCAAACCCCCCTTTTTTTTTTGCCTTTCCGTACCCCAGGGCAAAGTGGAAATGACTCTGGAGATCGTGTCAGAAGAGGAGAAGGAGGAGCGGCCTGCAGGACAGGGTCGCGACGAGCCCAACATGAACCCCAAACTCGAGGAGCCAAAGTAAGCCTGTCTCACTTACATGTGGGTACCGCTGGCACTGTGCAATTGCAACTCACCCAACCTTTAGCCCTTGGTACTTGGAATTTTGACAAGTACACTCGACAGAAAAACTGTCATATTCATTCTTGGGAGGTGGGTGTCACTGGCATTTATTGCCCACCCCCAGTTTCCCCTTGCAAAGGTGGTAGTGAGCCTCCTTCTTGAACCGCTGCAGTCCGTGTGGTGAAGGTGCTCCCAACGTGCTGTTAGGGACGGAGTTCCAGGATTTTGACCCAGCGACGATGAAGGAACGGCCGATTTATTTCCAAGTCAGGATGGCATGTGACTTGGAGGGACCCCTGTTAGCAATATTGATGGATGAACACTTAGTGTGTTGCTATGTTTAGGGTCGGGTCAGGTTGGAGCACATATATGGACTTTATTGTACAAAATTAAGGAGAAGGTGCAGTGTAATTGCAGTTGCATGATGCCAGGGAAGAAGGGATACAGGTCTCGTGAGAGACTGGGCTGTATTCATGAAGCAGTGAAGGTTAAGGAGAGATCTAATAGAGCTGTTCAAAATTACAAACGAATTTGACAGAGAAAGATTATTTCAACTAATCAGTGAGTCAGTAACAAAATGGCATGAACTCAGGATAAGTGAAGCACAAAGGGGGAGGTTAGATTGAACGATTGACACACCGTGTTATTTGTCACTTATTCTTAGGCATCACTGGCTGGCATTTATTGCCCTTTACTAGTTACTGATGGTGATGTAGCAGTTTTGATGTAACTGAGTGTCTCGCTTGGCCACTTCAGAGGGCAGTTAAGATTGAACCACATTGAGTGTGTGGGTCTGGAGTCACATACAGGCCCAGACTGGGTAAGGACGGCAGGTTTCCTTCCCTCAGTGAACCAGTTGGGTTTTTGTGACAATCCCACAGCGTCACGGTCACTTTTGCCTGGGTCATTGTGGGTTAACACATCGTGCCTCGACAACTTCACCGATTCCTCACCAATCATTCCATCCTTGTATGGCAGGCGGCCGGACACTTCCTTCCTGTGGTTCACCTCCCCCTTCAAGACCATGAAGTACATCCTCTGGAGAAGGTACCGCTGGATGATTCTCGGGCTCTTCCTGCTCTTCCTCCTTGTGCTGTTTATCATCATATTCCTGTACTCCTTCCCGGTAAGTTGCGAGATGCCCGGCTGCAGCTACTCTGTGGAGTTTAGGAGAATGAGGGGTAATCTCATTGAAACATACAAAGATTCTGAGGGGGATTGACAGGGTAGATGCTGAGAGGTTGTTTCCCCTGGCTGGAGTGTCTAGAACTAGGGGGCATAGTCTCAGGATAAGGGGTCGGCCATTTAAGACCGAGATGAGGAATTTCTTCACTCAGAGGGTGGTGAATCTTTGGAATTCTCTGTCCCAGAGGGCTGTGAATGCTGAGTCGTTGAGCATATTCAAGGCTGAGATCGATAGATTTTTGGACTCTAGGGGAATCAAGGGATATGGAGATCATAGAAACATAGAAGATAGGAGCAGGAGTAGGCCATTCGGCCCCTCGAGCCTGCTCCGCCATTCAATGAGATCATGGCTGATCATCCAAATTCAGTACCCTGTCCCTGCCTTCTCCCCATATCCTTTGATCTCTTTAGCCTTAAGAAATATATCCAACTCTTTCTTGAATATATTTAATGAACTGGCCTCCACCGCCCTCTGTGGCAGAGAATTCCACAGGTTCACCACTCTCTGGGTGAAGAAATTCCTCCTCATTTCAGTCCTAAATGGCTTACCCCTTATCCTTAGATCGGGCGGGAAAGTGGAGTTGAGGTCGAAGATCAGCCATGATCTTATTGAATGGCAGACCAGGCTCAAGGGACCGAATGGCCAACTCCTGCTCCTATTTCTTACGGTCTTACGAGTGTTCGTACATTGCGAGAAAGGGTATTCGCACTAGATATTATGAGCCATCAGCAGCGTTTCTGCAGCTGTCAGATCTTAGAATCATAGATTCATAGAATGATACAGCATAGAAAGAGGCCATTCGACCCAATGCGCCTGTGCTGTCTCTAAGATCTTAGAGAAGTATTAGAGTCAGAGCTCCACAGTCCTTCTGGCACTTACAGAGAAGCTATTTCCTCTGGTTATGGAGTCCAGAACAAGGGGATCACAACCTTAAAATTAAAGCCAGGCCGTTCAGGGGTGGAAGCACTTCTTCACACAAAAGGCCGTGGTGGAAATCTGGAACTTGCTCCCCCAAAAAGCTGTGGGTGCTGGGGGTCAACTGAAACTTTTAAGAGTGAGCTAGATAGATTTTTGTTAGGTAAGGTTATCATGGGATATGTAACAAATGGAGTTGAGGTGATCAGCCATGATCTAACAGAATTGAGCAGATATGAAAGGCTGAATGGCCTTCTCCTGTAACCTCCTCCAGCCCTACAACCCTCGAGATCTCTATAACCTCCTCCAGCCCTAAAACCCTCGAGATCTTTATAACCTCCTCCAGCCCTACAACCCTCGAGATCTCTATAACCTCCTCCAGCCCTACAACCCTCGAGATCTCTATAACCTCCTCCAGCCCTACAACCCTCGAGATCTCTATAACCTCCTCCAGCCCTACAACCCTCGAGATCTCTATAACCTCCTCCAGCCCTACAACCCTCGAGATCTCTGTAACCTCCTCCAGCCCTACAACCCGTGAGATCTCTATAACCTCCTCCAGCCCTACAACCCTCGAGATCTTTATAACCTCCTCCAGCCCTACAACCCTCCGAGATCTCTGTAACCTCCTCCAGCCCTACAACCCTCGAGATCTCTGTAACCTCCTCCAGCCCTACAACCCTCGAGATCTCTGTAACCTCCTCCAGCCCTACAACCCGTGAGATCTCTGTAACCTCCTCCAGCCCTACAACCCGTGAGATCTCTATAACCTCCTCCAGCCCTACAACCCTCGAGATCTCTATAACCTCCTCCAGCCCTACAACCCTCGAGATCTCTGTAACCTCCTCCAGCCCTACAACCCGTGAGATCTCTATAACCTCCTCCAGCCCTACAACCCTCGAGATCTTTATAACCTTCTCCAGCCCTACAACCCTCCCTATCTCTGTAACCTCCTCCAGCCCTACAACCCTCGAGATCTTTATAACCTCCTCCAGCCCTACAACCCTTGGGATCCCTGTAACCTCCTCCAGCCCTACAACCCTCGAGATCTCTATAACCTCCTCCAGCCCTACAACCCTCGGTATCTGTGTAACCTCCTCCAGCCCTACAACCCTCGAGATCTCTGTAACCTCCTCCAGCCCTACAACCCTCGAGATCTCTATAACCTCCAGCCCTACAACCCTCGAGATCTCTATAACCTCCTCCAGCCCTACAACCCTCGAGATCTCTGTAACCTCCTCCAGCCCTACAACCCTCCGAGATCTCTGTAACCTCCTCCAGCCCTACAACCCTCCGAGATCTCTGTAATCTCCTCCAGCCCTACAACCCTCCGAGATCTCTGTAACCTCCTCCAGCCCTACAACCCGTGAGATCTCTATAACCTCCTCCAGCCCTACAACCCTCGAGATCTCTATAACCTCCTCCAGCCCTACAACCCTCGACATCTCTATAACCTCCTCCAGCCCTACAACCCTCGGTATCTCTGTAACCTCCTCCAGCCCTACAACCCTCGAGATCTCTGTAACCTCCTCCAGCCCTACAACCCTCGAGATCTCTATAACCTCCTCCAGCCCTACAACCCTCGAGATCTCTATAATCTCCTCCAGCCCTACAACCCTCGAGATCTCTCTAACCTCCTCCAGCCCTACAACCCTCCGAGATCTCTGTAACCTCCTCCAGCCCTACAACCCTCCGAGATCTCTGTAATCTCCTCCAGCCCTACAACCCTCGAGATCTATGTAACTTCCTCCAGCCCTACCAACCTTGAGATCTCTGCGCTCCTCCAAGTCCCAGCTTACACTGGGATTTGTGAATGACCCTCTAAGAGGTCTCCATTGACCCCTTATAAGGCCATTGATGTGATGTGGGGTCAGGAGCGCTGACTCCCTATATTGCGAATCCCTGCGTCCTTGTCCTCTTTGTGGACTGGTACGTCAAGAAGGAGGAGGCATTCGGCCTTATTGACATTTGTTGGGGTACATTGGGGCTACAGGTCTTGCATTATGGGAGAGGAGGTAAGCCATAAATATTTCAATGTTTTTAGAGTGATCTCCTTGGCAAGAGGAAGCGATAGATGGAGAGAGGAGTGAAGCATGTATAGAGGGGTGGAGGGGAGATGGGTGGATAAAGGAGTGGAGAAGCGATGGATGGATAGAGTGGAGAAGAGAGGCGGATGGATAGAGTGGAGAAGAGAGGTGGATGGATAGAGGAGTGGAGGAGAGATGGAGCTTAATGAATGGGGTAAGAGATGGAGGAGAGGTGGTTGGCTAGAAGAATAGGGGAGTAGTCAATTGATATGGGTAGAGAAGAGCTGAATGGATGGATAGCGGACAGATGGATAACGAGATGGAGGAGGTATGATTGGTTAGAGGAGTGGAGCAGGGATGGAAATTGATAGATGGTGAATAGAGTAGAAATGTATGGATAAGGGAATCAAAGGGGGATGGATGGATAGCGGAGAGATGGTTTGATAAAGAGGTGGTTGGTTAGGAGAATAGAGGAGAAATCGATGGATGTGGGTGGAGGGGAGCAGCAGTAGAAGCTCCTGAGGATGATTGTAGAGATAGATAAATTGATACGATGGTTGATGGTCAGAATCTGGCAGGGCCACATTCACTCCACTCCCAACTTCATGCGATAGAGAGATGAGACAGTGATGGTGTCTAACTCTTGCTCTTTCACCCCCACAGGAATTTGCTGCTATGAAGTTGGTGAAGCCTTTTAACTGAGACCTTCCCAGTAGAAAATGGCTGTACGAGATGGAGGTCCCTATCGCGAGTCGCGTCACCGCTTCACCGTGAAATGGAAACCTGACCTTACAGGAAACAGTATAGCCTTTGAATATAAAATTACCGGCAAGACACGAAGAGCTTGCGGCTGGTCGCGAGTGCCTCGCAGGTGCTAGGCTACCTGGGGTTCCGCTGCTTTCACCCGCTGTCGGCACCTGGCAGGAGCTTGGCGGAGCTCCTCAGCTTGCACGCCAGCTCTGCTCGCGCTGATCTCCGCGGACTCCGCTGTCCTTTCCCTCTCTCCCTTTCTCTCTCACTCGCCGAGCCCACACTTAGTGGCTTCATCGCCAGCTCCTTTATATTTTACAAGAGCTCGCGAAAAGGAAATGTAGGTGGATTGCTGGATTTGGTCTTGGGGGTGGGTAGCAGCGTGACACGGGCGATGGCGGGTTCGGTCGCCCGTTTTACACCCTCTGCATGGATTTATTTCCCGTTGAAGATTCGCCATGGCCTGGGGGTTTCTTTTTGTGTTGTGCTAATGCCCCCCGACACCGATTTCGCATCCAGTGGTCGAAATCAGAGACAGAGACAAAGAAAACCTAGCGGTCGTTAAACAAGCCCTCCCCTTCCATCCCCCCCCCCCACCCACCCCCAGCTCCCGCCCGTGATGATCCAATGCCACAAAAGGCACGAGCCAAGATCTTCCATCTCAAAGATGCCTTGCATATTATCAGAAGCTACACTGTGTGCTCCCAACAAATACACCACTCAGACACCCGGCCCTTGCGTTAACGTGCCGAGTGGGTGCCTTCGTTAGATTCGAATCGGATAAAGGGTCTACGCCCGAAATATTCACCTGCATTTTCTCTTCTTCAGACCAGCTGACTGCCTATTTTCTCGCATCTTCTGTGGTTTTTTTTCTTCCAGATTTCTATCATTTGTGTTATTTTTTTTGTTAGTCTATTTCAGTCCAACTGTAGGCCATCAAAGGGTTAGTGACCTTACTGATACAGCTTGAAGGAACGCGTGGCAAATGGAGGTGAATCTTGCTTATTGGCCAACACTGAATGCCAATGTATTCAGCTATGCAGCATAATGGGTCGGTATCATAGCAACCGCAAAATACACTGCTTACAGCCTCTGTACAAGGTAGATAAATCTCAGTTAAATGAAACCCTCAGAAAGCAGGAACCAAAAATTATTTGTACCTAGAGACAGGGCCTGGAGATTGCCCTCCACACTGGGGCCCAGAGATCGCCCTCCACACTGGGGCCTAGACATTGCCCTCCACACTGGGGCCTAGAGATCGCCCTCCGCACTGGGGCCTAGAGAGCTTCCTCCGCACTGGGGCCTGGAGATCGCCCTCCGCACTGGGGCCTGGAGATCACCCTCCGCACTGGGGCCTAGATATCGCCCTCCGCACTGGGGCCTAGAGATCACCCTCCGCACTGGGGCCTAGAGAGCTTCCTCCACACTAGGGCCTGGAGATTGCCCTCCGCACTGGGGCCTGGAGATCGCCCTCCACACTGGGGCCTGGGGAGTGCCCATCACACTGGGGCCTAGAGAGCTCCCTCCACACTGGGGCCTAGAGATCGCCCTCCACACTGGGGCCTAGAGATCGCCCTCCGCACTGGGGCCTAGAGAGCTTCCTCCGCACTGGGGCCTGGAGATCTCCCTCCGCACTGGGGCCTGGAGATCACCCTCCGCACTGGGGCCTAGAGATCGCCCTCCGCACTGGGGCCTGGAGAGCTTCCTCCGCACTGGGGCTTGGAGATCGCCCTCCGCGCTGGGGCCGAGAGATCACCCTCCGCACTGGGGCCTAGAGAGCTTCCTCCACACTAGGGCCTGGAGATTGCCCTCCGCACTGGGGCCTGGAGATTGCCCTTCACACTGGGGCCTACAGATCACCCTCTGCACTGGGGCCTAGAGAACTTCTTCCACACTGTGGCCTGGAGATTGCCCTCCGTACTGGGGCCTGGAGATTGCCCTCCACACTGGGGCCTGGAGATCGCCCTCCACACTGGGGCCTGGAGATCGCCCTCCGCACTGGGGCCTAGAGAGCTCCCTCCACACTGGGGCCTGGAGATCTCCCTCCACACCGGGGCCTGGAGATCTCCCTCCACACTGGGACCTGGAGATCGCCCTCCGCACTGGGGCCTGGAGAGCGCCCTCCACACTGGGGCCCAGAGATCGCCCTCCACACTGGGGCCTGGAGATCGCCCTCCACACTGGGGCCTGGAGAGCTCCCTCCGCACTGGGGCCTGGAGAGCTCCCTCCGCACTGGGGCCTAGAGATCGCCCTCTGTACTTGGGCCTGGAGAGCTCCCTCCACACTGGGGCCTAGAGATCGCCCTCCACACTGGGGCCTGGAAATCGCCCTCCACACTGGGGCCTGGAGATCGCCCTCCACACTGGGGCCTGGAGAGCTCCCTCCGCACTGGGGCCTGGATGTGTTTCTCTGTAGGAAGCCTCCATTGGGCCTTAACCACTCTCCATTGGGTCATCTTTACATTAGTCCCAGTGAATCTGTACAGAAAGGAGGTTGTAGAGGAGGCATTCTATAGGGTTTCTGCCGCAAGAGCCATTATAAGATCAAAGTTAGTACAATATCAGAGCGTGTTACCCAGTAAAACCTGGGGGGAGACTTGTCTCTTCTGTGTAGCTGGTGCTATTTATAGTCAGTTCTCTTTTTTGCTATACATGTCACTGTGTTTTTATAAATGCATTTGCCACAGTACCTCTGGAATAACAGTGAACCTCCTCTACATCTACACTGGCCCTCATATTCCCTATGTGTGTCGAGGATGGATCCAACTAAAGGCTGCACGATCCTTGACACTATCTCTCATTGAATGGAGGAGAAGAATCACATTTGCATAGAATTACACAGCATTGACAGCACAGAAACGGGCCATTCGGTCCAAGGGGTCAGTGCCGGTGTTTATGCTCCACACGAGCCTCCTCCCAGCCCTCTTCATCTCACCCCATCAACATATCCTTCTATTCCTTTCCCCCTCATGTGTTTATCCAGCTTCCCATTAAATGCATCTGCTCTGTTCACGAGTTCCCCATTCTCACCACTCTCTGGGTAAAGAAGTTTCTCCTGAATTTCCCATTGGATTTATTAGTGACTCTCTTATATTGATGACCCCTAGGTCTGGTCTCGCCCACAAGTGGAAACACCTTCTATACATCTACCCTATCGAAACCCCTTCATAATCTTAAAGATCCCCATCAGGTCACCCCTCAGCCTTCTAATTTCTACAGAAAAGAGCCCCAGCCTGTTCCATCTTTCCTCATAGGTATAGCCTCTTAGTTCTTGCACTGTCCCAAGAAGAGCAGGAGAGTTCTCCCCGTGACCTGGCCAACATTTAACGCTCAACCGACATCGGAAAACAGCTTATCTACTCATTTATCTCATAGCTGTTTGTGGGATCTTGCTGTGCGCAAAAAATAGCTGCCCCGTTTCCTACATTACAAAAATTGACTACACTCCAAAAAAGTTCATTATTTGGCTGTGAAGCGATTTGGGATGTTCTGAGGTTGTGAAAGGCGCTATGTAAATGCAAATTCTTGCGGGCAGGTACAGAGATGCTATTCCCTCTGGCAGGGGAGTCCAGAACAAGGTGGGCGCAATCTTAAATATAGAGCCAGGCCGTTCAGGAGCGAAATCAGGAAGCACTTTTTCTCTCAAAGGGTAGTGGAAATCTGGAATTCTTTCCCCCCAAAAGGCTGTGGATGCTGGGAGTCAATTGGAGCTTTTATGACTGAGGTTGATCGATTTTTTGTTGGGTAAGGATATCAAGGGATATGGAGCAAATGGAGTTGAGGTGCAGATCAGCCATGATCGAACAGAATCGAGCAGACACGAGAGGCTGAATGGCCTTCTCCTGTTCCTAATGTTCCTGTGATCGTGTAACCTCCTCCAGCCTTACAACCCTCCAAGATCTCTGTCCTCCTCCAATTCTGGCCTCTTGAGCAGCCCTGATTTTAATCGCTCCACCATTGGCGGCCGTGCCTTCAGCTGCCGAGGCCCTAAGCTCTGGAAATTCCCTCCCTAAACCTCTCTAACTCTCTCTCCTCCTTTAAGACTCTCCTTAAAACCTACCTCTTTGACCAGGCTTTTGGTCACCTGTCCTAATATCTCCTTCTGTGGCTCGGTGTCAGATTCTGTTTGATAATCGCTCCTGTGAAGTGGCTTGGGACGTTGTACTGCGTTAAAGGCGCTGTATAAATGCAAGTTGTTGTTGTTGTGTTCCTGTGCCCCGAAATACGGAGGCACCAATTGGGTTACCACGGTTTTCAATGGCTTTTCAACAGCAGCGACTCAAACATCGGGACCCGAGCTCCAGTCCTGCCCACCCCTTGTCTCAACAGTGTTCAGTCCTTCTTGTAGTGAGGGGAAGCTAGCTACTCTAGGTTGTGGTGAGACCCAGCACGAGAGGAATGTTCCGAGTGTTGGTTGAAGTGAAGGAATAATTGAGTTTTTGTGGTTGGATTTTGCTAGAATATGAATCTTGGTATGTTTGAATTTAAAAAAAAATAAATATATATTTTAAAAACATTGCGATCTCCATGATTTCAAATTTCTTCAGTAACACCCTACAGTGCTGCACCTGGTCTCTGTTTCAGATATTCTCGGTCTGTCCCGTAAGTGGACTCTGTGTCCCTTACAATCAGGAGTTCACCCTTACCATCCAATAGCTAATCATACAACAGCATGGCCTGGGCTCATAACAGTGAAACCTCTGGTCATGTGAACTGGATACTGTAACCTCACGTGCCCCCAACTTTTATGTGAGCTGGGCTCCTATCATCCAGAGTGCTCCAGTGAAACGAGCCCAATTGTAAAGCAACAATCTTAATTTATTTATTTATTCACAGGATGTGGGTGTTGCTGGCAAGGCCGGCATTTATTGCCCATCCTTAATTGCCCTTGAGAAGTTGGTGGTGAGCCACCTTCTTGAACCGCTGCAGTCCTGTGTGGTGAAGGTACTCCCACAGTGCTGTAAGGGAGGGTGTTCCAGGATTTTGACCCAGCGACGATGAAGGATCGGCGACATATTTGAAGCATAATTTCCATTTTAGGTGCACACGGGGTGGTCAGCAGGCAGAGTGAACCCGTTGTTATTGCTGTGAACCCAAACCATTCGGAGGCATGGCCTCGTTCACATGCTGTCGCTGAGATGAGGGAGGGGAGGAGGTCATTTTTGGTGGAGGGGGACACACATGGGCCATCAATGGTCTGGAGCAGGAAATTGCCTCCCAGCCCCACAAAACTTATAAAGCAACTTTGGCCCGTTTATTGAGTTAGGCCTTATTGAAGTTCTGCCCAGTTCCAGGTTTTCTACAGCACCGCTGTGGAAACGATATCAGCCGTGGCTCAGTGGGTAGCACTCTTGCCTCCGAGTCAGGAGGTTATGGGTTCGAGCCCCACTCCAGAGACTTGAGCCTATAATCCAGGCTGACACTCCCAGTGCAGTACAGAGGGAGTGCTGCACTGTTGGAGGGGCAGTGCTGTGGGAGTGCTGCACTGTCGGAGGGGCAATGCTGAGGGAGTGCTGCACTATCGGAGGGGCAGTACTGAGGGAGCGCTGCACTGTCAGAGGGGCAGTACTGAGAGAGTGCCGCACTGTTGGAGGGGCAGTACTGAGGGAGTGCCGCACTGTCGGAGGGGCAGTACTGAGGGAGCGCTGCACTGTCAGAGGGGCAGTACTGAGGGAGCGCCGCACTGTTGGAGGGGCAGTACTGAAGGAGTGCTGCACTGTCAGAGGTGCAGTACTGAGGGAGTGCCGCACTGTCAGAGGGGCAGTACTGAGGGAGTGCTGCACTGTAAGAGGTGCTGTCTTTCGGATGAGCCTTTAAGACCTTCTCTGGTGGACGTAAGATATCCCACAGCACTATTTCGAAGAAGAGCAGGGGAGTTCTCCCCGGTGTCCTGCGGCTAATATTTATTACTCAACCAACATCACTAAAACAGATGATCTGGGTCATTATCACATTGCTGTTTGTGGGAGCTTGCTGTGTGCTAATTGGCTGTAGAGTTTCCCACATTACAACAGTGACCACACTTCAAAAAGTACTTCATTGGCTGTGAAGCTCTTTGGGACGTCCTGAAGTTGTTAATGAAAGAAAAACTTGCATTCAGATAGCGCCTTTCACGACCACCAGACGTCTCAAAGCGCTTTACAGCCAATGAAGTATTTTTGAAATGTAGTCACGGTTGTAATGTAGGAAACGCGGCAGCCAATTTGCGCGCAGCAAGCTCCCACAAACAGCAATGTGATAATGGCCAGAGAATCTGTTTTTGTTATGTTGGTTGAGGGAGAAATATTGGCTGGAACACTGGGGATAACTCCCCTGCGCTGCTTCGAAATAGTGGCCGTGGGATCTTTTACGTCAACCTGAGAGAGCAGATGGGGCCTCAGTTTAACTTCTCATCCAAAAGACGGCACCTCTGACAGTGTGGCGCTCCCTCAGCACTGCACTGGAGTGTCAGCCTAGCTTTATGTGCTAAAGTCCCATGGAGTGAGGCTCAAACCCACAACCTTCTGACCCAGAGGCAAGAGTGCCACCCACTAAGCCAAGACTGACATTGAAAGGCGCAATAGAAATGCAAGTCTTTCTTTGCTTGGCTGCTTCATCAGACTCAATTGCTCAGCTTAATATCATTTGTAAATCAAATTAATTTGCTTAGGCCCCAAAATCTACGGGGTTCCGCTAACCCGGGCATAAGTGCCGGACGGAATGCACCCGCCCGAAGTCAGCATCACCGACCTTGCCAGGGTTCATGGGGTCACCGCTGGGGGTCAGCGGGCTGACCCAGGTGTAGCAGGGCTTTGGTGGTGCGGGGACATGTCTGTAGTGCCCCTCGGAACACCTTGCCCAGGCAGCCATCACCCTCCCCTCCCCCACCGAAAAATAATATGGGTGCCCCTGCAGCCTCCTTACACAGGGGGCCACTTCAAGCCTCCTCCGCAACCGCCCCCCACTCTCCACCTAAAAAAAACTTCTGGGCCTCTTTACTGGGGTATTTGTGCCAATGAGGTCACAACTGAGGGTTGAGGAGTGGAACCTCCTGACCTAGAGAGTCGCCGAACCCCCATTCCCTCCAGGCCATCCCAGATACCTCCACGCAAGGGCAGGACTGGGTGTAGCCAGATCCCCGTCGAGCTTGTGTCCCGTCCCAGCAGAATCCGCCAGAATAGACACACATCTTTGGGGGTGATTATGTTTCTGAAACCAGGTTATTTATGGCAATCAACAACCTGCATTGATAAAGCACCATCAACGTAGAAAAACATCCCGAGGAGCGTCACAAAGGCATAAGTAAACAGTGGACACCGAGCCAAGAGGAGATATTAGGAGGGTGACTAAAAACTTCCTTCGCTCCACCATCGGTGGTCGTGCCCTCAGCCGCCTGGGCTCTGGAATCCCCTCCCTGAACCTTTCCATCTCTTTACCTCTCCTCCTTTAAAACCTCATTAAAACCTCCCTCTTTGGCCAAGCTCATGTGGCTCGGCGTCAGATTTTGTTTGATAATCGCTCCTGTGCCGCGCCTTGGGACGTCTTACCACATTAAAGGCGCTATATAAATGCAAGTTGTTGCTGCTCGCCCAATTTCTCTCCTGCAACATTCAGTGCATCAAAGGACCTTTAGAACTGTGAGTTGTCGTTGCAATTTCCCCTTCGAGACGCTGACTGATGTCCTATTTAAATGGAGAGAGATTACAGAACGCGACGGTACAGAGGGATCTGGGGGTCCTCGTACATGAAACACAAAAAGTTAGCATGCAGATACAGCAAGTAATTAGGAAGGCAAATGGCCTTTATTGCAAGGGGGATGGAGTATAAAAGTAGGGAAGTCTCGCTGCAACTGTACAGGGTGTTGGTGAGACCACATCTGGAGCACTGCATACAGTTTTGGTCTCCTTATTTAAGGAGGGATATATTTGCATTGGAGGCAGTTCAGAGAAGGTTCACGAGGTTGATTCTGGGGATTAAGGGGTTGTCTTATGAAGAATGGTTGAGCAGGTTAGGCCTATGCTCATTAGAGTTTAGAAGAATGAGAGGGGATCTTATTGAAACATATAAGATGCTGAGGGGGTTTGACAAGGTAGATGCTGAGAGGATGTTTCCCCTCGTGGGGGAATCTAGAACTCGGGGGCATAGTTTCAGGATAAGGGGTCGCCCTTTTAAGATGGCGAGGAGGAGGAATTTCTTCTCTCAGAGGGTCGTGAATCTTTGGAATTCTCTACCCCAGAGAGCCGCGGAGATGGAGTCATTGAATATATTCAAGGCGGAGATTGACAGATATTTGAACTACAGGGGAGTCGAGGGGTACGGGGAGCGGGCGGGAAAGTGGAGTTGAGGCCAAGATCAGATCAGCCATGATCTTATTGAATGGCGGAGCAGGCTCGAGGGGCCGAATGGCCTGCTCCTATTTCTTATGTTCTTAAGTTCTGTGTATTTCTGATTTTGGTTTTTGTGTCAGATTCCCCACATTTTCTGTGGCCTTTCCCGTTCGCCTTCCTGTCCCTATAACGTGCTCAATGCCTTTGCATTGGATCATTTACCTCCAGGACGTTGCTGGGAGACTAATCATAGGGATATTTAAAAAAATATCATTTTTCTTGCAACCCCTCTGCTTATTAATTATAAAAATGTTGGTTGGTGATGGGAAAGGAAATGCTGTTTGACTTGGACAGTCAAGAGTCACCCACGAGGCTGGCGCAGAGCCTGTCTGCTTTCCGATTGGCTGTGGGACGCCGCGGGGGCGCCGCGGGGTTGGCCGTGTTAGGTGGCCAATGGCGGGGAGCGTTGGAAGGAGCAGCTCATGTGATGAAAGCTACAGGAATACGTCCCGCCGTAGTTGGTGGCCCGATCCCATCCGCTGCTGGTGTGTGTCACACTGACAGGAACAGACACAGACAGACACAGAGGTCACCCCAACCCTACCCCCAGAAAAATAATGTTGCTAAAATTACCTGCACGGATACAAGAAACGGTCCCAATTGGTTCCAGACTCTGACAGCAGATTATCTTCGCACGGAAACCCTGTTAGGTCAAGAACTGGCTAGCCAGATGGCTTGCTTTAGACTGCGCCTTGTCACCTTAATAGCAAAGATTAACAAAAATTGCTCAGAGATGTAGAAACAGACACTGATTATTATTTCTGAACCAATTTTCTGCCTTCTGCTCCTGGCAGACTTGATGCCGATTGAAGGGGCTTCCGCACACAACAGTTGCTCCCCTCCCGTCTCATTCAACTGGCCGTGGCTCGGCAGCTAGCGCGCTCGCTTCTGAGCCAGAAGGTTGTGGGTTCGTAGTCCCACTCCAGGAGCTTGAGCACAAAAAATCTAGGCTGACAATCCAGGGATGAGGGAGTGCTGCACTGTCGGAGGTGCCGTCTTTCGGATGAGACGTTAAACGTTAAAAACGTCTGCTCTCTCAGGTGGACTAAAAGATCCCACGGCCACTATTTCGAAGAGCGGGGCGAGTTGTGTCCTGGGCCAATATTTATCCCTCAACCAACATCACTAAAAACAGATCATCTGGTCATTTCTAGAATCACAGAATTGTACAGCACAGAAAGAGACCATTTGAATATAAGAAAGAGGAGCAGGAGTAGGCCATTCGGCCCCTTGAGCCTGCTCTGCCATTCAATAAGATCATGGCTGATCATCGACCTCAACTCCACTTTCCCGCTCTCTCCCCACACCCCTCGACTCCCCTGTAGTTCAAATGTCTGTCAATCTCCGCCTTGAATATATTCAGTGACTCCGCCTCCACAGCCCTCTGAGGCAGAGAATTCCAAAGATTCACGACCCTCTGAGAGAAGAAATTCCTCCTCATCTCCGTCTTAAATGGGCGACCCCTTATTCTGAAACTATGCCCCCAGTTCTAGATTCCCCCACGAGTGGAAACATCCTCTCAGCATCCACCCTGTAAATCCCCCTCAGAATCTTATATCTTTCAATCGGATCACCTCTCATTCTTCTAAACTCCAATGAGTATAGGCTCAACCTTTCATCATACGTCAACCCCATCAACCTAGTGAACCTTCTCTGCACTGCCTCCAATGCAAGTATATCCTTCCTTAAATATGGAGACCAAAACTGTACGCAGTACTCCAGGTGCGGTCTCACCAGTGCCCTGTACAGTTGCATCAAAACTTTTATACTCCATATCCCTTGCAATAAAGGCCAATATTCCATTAGCCTTCCTAATTACTTGCTGTACCTGCATGCTAACTTTTTGTGTTTCATGTACTAGGACCCCCAGATCCCTCTGTACCACAGCATTTTGTCGTCTCACTCCATTTAAATAATAATTTGCTTTTTCATTCTTCCTTCCAAAGTGGATAACCTCACATTTTCCCACATTGTACTCCTTCTGCCAAATTATTGCCCACTCACTTAACTTATCTATATCCCTTTGCAGGCTCTTCGGGCTGGATTTTCATTGAGGAGTTGGGTAGGAGGCGGGACTACAACTTTCGGGGTTGTAGTCCCGCCTCCATCGAGTTCTAGCCAACCTACGCGATTTTCACTTGATTGACCTTGTTGAGCCCGCCCAGTGGGTTCAGCAGGCCAATTAAGGGTCACCCGGCAACAGGTGATGTCACAGATTGACATTTCATCTGTCAAGACCTTTTGACAGATGAAATATCAGTGTTTCACAACTGTTTGAAGCTGTCAAACACTGACAATCTGTACTCCAGGTTAATTTCTTCCTGTCAGGATGATTTAGAGATCTCCCTGGAACAGTAAGCTGAATGCTGCAATTTTTGACTGCTCGCGGCCATTCTGCTTTCTGTGAGATGAGGGACTCCTGAGACCTGAAGGAAGGAAGGCTGTAAAGGTAAGTTTGGGTAATTAAACTTCTTTAAACACTTTACACACACCAAACACACTTACCTCTGCACTCATGCACCCATCACTCACCTGAACACCGAACATCTCGACCCCTCCAAGCCCTTCATCCCGACGGTCTGCCTCCTTTAACTTGGTGTGGTTTGGAGCCATCGGGAATCCCACACTTCAAGCTTTAAAATAAGGATTAGGCTAAAAACTGCCAGTTAACTACCTGTTAACAGGCAGTTAATTGGCACTAATCCCCTTCCTGCCTTGGGTAGGCGGGTCCCAGTGCAGGGCGGGTAACCGCCTCCTTTGAAACTGGCATGGAGGTGGGTTGGGGCGGGATGAGGTTGGGACCCCCGATTTCAGGATTTTAACCCCCACACACCTCCAATCCTGCCTCCACAGCCCAATGAAAATCCTGCCCTTTGTGTCCTCCTCACAACTTGCTTTCCCACCTATCTTTGTATCAGCAAATTTGGCAACAGTACACTCGGTCCCTTCATCCAAGTCATTAATATAGATTGTAAGTAGTTGAGGCTCCAGCACTGATCTCTGTGGCACCCCACTAGTTACTGATTGCCAAACGGAAAATGACCCATTTATTCCGACTCTCTGTTTTCTGTTAGTTAGCCAATCCTCTATCCATGCTAATATATTACCCCCCAAACCCCGTGAGCTCTTATCTTGTGCAGTAACCTTTTATGTGGCACCTTATCGAATGCCTTCTGGATATCCAAATATGCTACATCTACTGGTTCCCCTTTATCCACCCTGTTTGCTACATCCTCAAAGAACTCTAGCAAATTTATCAAACATGATTTCCCTTTCATAAAACCATGTTGACTCTGCTTGATTGTCTTATGATTTTCTAAATGTCCTGCTATTACCTCCTTAATAATGGACTCCAGCATTTTCCCAATGACAGATGTTAGGCTAACTGGCCTATAGTTTCCTGCTTTCTGTCTCCCTCCTTTCTTGAATAGGGGCATTACATTTGTGGTTTTCCAATCCGCTGGGACCTCTCCAGAATCCAGGGAATTTGGCCCATCATGCATTTGTGTGAAAGCCTCTCCTCTCTCTAACCCCCTCTCTCTCTCTCACCCTCTCTCTCTCACCCTCTCTCTCTCACTCTCACTCTCTCAACCTCACTCTCTCTCTCACCCTCTCTCTCACCCTCACTCTCTCTCTCACCCTCTCTCTCATCCTCTCGCTCTCACCCTCACTCTCTCTCACCCTCTCTCTCTCACTCTCACTCTCTCACCCTCACTCTCTCTCTCACCCTCTCACCCTCTCTCTCTCACCCTCACTCTCTCTCTCACCCTCACCCTCTCTCTCTCACCCTCACTCTCACCCTCTCACCCTCTCTCTCTCTCACCCTCACTCTCTCTCACCCTCACTCTCTCTCTCTCACTCTCTCTCTCACTCTCTCTCTCACCCTCACTCTCTCTCTCTCACTCTCTCTCTCTCACTCTCTCTCACCCTCTCTCTCACCCTCTCTCTCTCACCCTCACTCTCTCTCTCACCCTCACCCTCTCTCTCTCACCCTCACTCTCACCCTCTCACCCTCTCTCTCTCTCACCCTCTCTCTCACCCACACTCTCTCTCTCTCTCTCTCACCCTCTCTCTCACCCTCTCTCTCTCACCCTCACTCTCTCTCTCACCCTCACCCTCTCTCTCTCACCCTCACTCTCACCCTCTCACCCTCTCTCTCTCTCACCCTTTCTCTCACCCACACTCTCTCTTTCTCTCTCACCCTCTCTCTCACCCTCACCCTCACTCTCTCTCTCACCCTCTCTCTCACCCTCACTCTCACCCTCTCACACTCTCCCTCTCTCACCCTCACTCTCACTCTCACCCTCTCACTCTCTCTCTCAATTCAATTCAATTCAATTCAAATCGCTTTATTGGCATGACAAGGTACATCTTATGTTGCCAAAGCATCGAAAAACATTCATGGTTAAACACAAAAAATACAGATCTATCCATGCAGTGTATAAACAGATATATCCCTGAGTGTATAAATATACATTCATATAATTTGTATATACTCTTTTCTTATATTTAGTGGTTGTCCCTCTGTTTATGGCAAGCTGTAACATAGTGTGCCGCTAAGGTTACACAGTTTCTCTCTTCCCCTAGTAGGTATGGGAGTTTTTGGTTGTCATTCAAATTTCTGAATTCCGGGCATATGTTTGTGAATTTTGGGTAGAAATTCTCCCTTATGCCCTGATATTTTCTACAAGCTGTGAGGAAGTGCATCTCTGTCTCCACCACTCCCTGACTGCAGTGAGAGCATATCCTGTCCTCTCTTGGTAGCCGGGTCTGTCTGTGTCTACCTTTTTCGATCGCCAGGCTATGTTCACTAAGTCTGTACATTGTCAAGGTTTTTCTCAGTTTGCTATCCTTTACCATGGTCAGGTAATCCGCCATGCTGTATTGTCTGTTTAGGGCCAAGTAGCAATTGAGTTTGTTTTGGGTTTTTGTTGTTTCTGCCCAATATGACAGATATTTTTCCTTTTGCTTAGTGACCCTCTCTCTCTCCTCTCTCTCATCCTCTCCCTCGCTCTCTCACCCTCACTCGCTCTCTCACCCTCACTCTCTCTCTCACCCTCTCTTTCTCTCTCTCTCTCACCCTCAAACTCTCTCTCACCCTCTCTCTCCCTCTCTCACCCTCTCTCTCTCTCTCTCTCTCACCCTCTCTCTCTCTCTCTCTCTCTCACCCTCTCTCTCTCACCCTCACTCTCTCTCTCATACTCTCTCTCTCACCCTCACACTCTCTCACCCTCTCTCTCACCCTCACTCTCTCTCTCTCTCACCCCCTTTCTCTATCACCCTCTCTCTCTCGCCCTCACTCTCTCCCCCTCTCTCTCCCTCCCTCACTCTCTCTCTCATCCTCACTCTCTCTCCCTCTCCCTCTCTCACACCCTCACTCTGTCTCTCTCTCACCCCCTCTCTCCTCTCACCCTCACACTCTCTCTCTCTCTCACCCTCTCTCTCTCTCTCTCTCACTCTCACCCTCTCTCTCTCTCTCTCACCCTCACTCTCGCCCTCACCCTCACCCTCTCTCTCTCACTCTCACCCTCTCACCCTCTCTCTCTCTCACCCTCTCACCCTCTCTCTCTCTCTCTCTCTCTCACCCTCTCTCCCCCTCTCTCACTCTCTCTCCTGCTCTCTCTCTCTCCATTACTTGCCCACTGGTTGACAGGGGAACACTCCCTGTGTGATGCCCCACTCCAGCAAATTCTGCGCCACTGTTTCCACAGATTAGTTTTGAAATTTCCCTCCTTCAAGCGCAGGCCGTGTCCTCTGGTTCAACTGTTCGGGACACGGTGGAACAGCCCGTCATGGTCGGCCTTATCTAGTGTCCTTCGAATCCTGAATACAGCAATCACACCAACTCTCAACCTTCAGAATCAGGGGAATTTATAATGGGGAACAAAGAAATGGCAGACCAATTAAATCCATATTTTGGTTCTGTCTTCACAAAGGAGGACACAAATAACCTCCCAGAGATGTCATAGAAACATATAAACATAGAAGATAGGAGCAGGAGTAGGCCATTCGGCCCTTCGAGCCTGCTCCGCCATTCAACGAGATCATAGCTGATCATCCAAACCCTAGCACCCGGTCCCTACACCGACAGCCATCCCACCCAAGCCCTATCTCCGTAACCCCGTAACCCCACGTATTTAATCCCCCCTAACACTAAGGGCCAATTTTTATCATGGCCAATCAACCTAACCCGCACATCTTTGGACTGTGGGAGGAAACCAGAGCACCCGGAGAAAACCCACGCAAACATGGGGAGAATGTGCAAACTCCACACAGACAGTCACCCGAGGCCGGATTTGAACCCGGGTCCCTGGCGCTGTGAGGCAACAGTGCTAACCACTATGCCACCGTGCAGTCGGGGAACATAGGGTCTGATGAGAGGGAGGGACTGAAAGAAATCAGTATTTGTAGGGAAATGGTGTTAGGGAAATTGACAGGATTGAAGGCCGATAAATCCCCAGGGCCTGATAATCTCCATCCTAGGGTACTTAAGGAAGTGGCCCTAGAAATAGTAGATGCATTGCTGATCATCTTCCAACATTCGATGGAATCTGGAACAGTACCCATAGATTGGAGGGTAGCTACTGTTACCTCACTATTTAAAAAAGGTGGTAAGAGAGAAAACGGGGAATTATAGACCAGTAAGCCTGACATCGGTAGTGGGGAAAATGCTAGAGTCCATTATAAAAGATATAATAGCAGAGCACTTGGAAAACAGTGACAGTATCGGATAAAGTCAACATGGATTTACAAAAGGTAAATCGTGCTTGATTAATCTACTGGAATTTTTTGAGGATGTAACTGGTAGAATAGATAAGGGAGAACCAGTGGATGTGGTGTATTTGGACTTTCAGAAGGCTTTCGATAAGGTCCCGCATAAGAGATTAGCGTGTAAAGTTAAAGCAAATGGGATTGGGGGTAAGGTACTGACTTGGATAGAGAACTGGTTGGCGGATAGAAAGCAAAGAGTTGGAATAAACGGGTCTTTTTCCGAGTGGCAGGCAGTGACTAGAGGGGTACCGCAGGGATCAGTGCTAGGACCCCAGCTATTCACAATACAGTATATATTAATGATCTAGATGAGGGAACTAGATGTAATATCTCCAAATTTGCAGACTACACAAAGCTGGGTGGGTGTGTGTGCTGTGAGGAGGATGCCGAGAAACTCCAGTATGATTTGGACAGGTTGGGTGATTGGGCAGATGTATGGCAGGTGCAGTATAATTTGGATAAATGTGAGGTTATCCACTTTGGTGGCAAAAACAGGAAGGCAGATAATTATCTGAACGGCAATAGATTGGGAGAAGGGGAAGTGCAACGAGACCTGGGTGTCCTTGTGCACCAGTCGCTGAAGGTAAGCATGCAGGTGCAGCAGGTGGTTAAGAAGGCAAATGGTATGTGTAATGATCAATAACATGTCATTCTATAGTGGACACTAGGTGGAGCTGTAGAGCTGTATATAGCTGTATGTATAAGACTACACTACCCAGCTGTATGTATATTAAGACTACATTACCCATGAGGCACTAGGCTACCCACAAGGCAGCAGTCAAGATGGAAGCCTCTACAGATACTGTACCTAGTCCACATGTGCTCAATAAAGTAACTAGCAAAAGCTAGCTGTGTTCATAATAAGAATGTCTATTTATTAATGAACATAAGATGGTACCAGGATGGTGAAGATCTGCTGAAAATTGTGAAAAGAGACATGGAGAATTTGAAGCCACCAGAGCATTTGAAACTCACAGGAAACATCGACTACAATTGGCAGACTCTTAAACAACAATTCGAACTTTACATTGCAGCCATCGGATTCGGTACGAAGCCAGACGCAAGGAAGATAGCGTTGCTGCTTATGGTTGCAGGCCCACAGGCGATAGAGATATTTAATACATTTGTATTTAATCCAGAGGAGAACAGAGAAAAATTAGAAGATGTGCTAAAAAATTTGATGCACATTGCTCTCCCAAAAAGAATGAGACCTATGAAAGATACATGTTCTTTTCAAGGACACAGCAGCAAAATGAGACTTTTGATAGCTTTATAACTGATCTGAAACTGAAAGCACAGACATGTAATTTCTCTGAACTGAAATCACCCATGATTCATGACCAGATTGTGTTTGGTATTCATGATAAAAAAGTCAGGGAACGTCTGTTGAGAGAAACCAAACTAAATTTGGAAAATGCAGTGAAAATATGCCAAGCCAGCGAGCTAGCTCGAAAGCACACGAAGACTTTCAGTGAAATCAATAATGATGTGATTGTAATGAGTGATAATGCTGCTGTCGGTGTTGTGTCCTCCAAGGGGAAGAAACGTGGGCAGAACAGAAATGAAAAGCAATCGGAGGATGACATTTTTAATTGTACACGCTGTGGTTACAAACACCAGTTAAGACAATGCCCAGCATTTGGAAAAATGTGCACAAAGTGTAATGGAAAGAATCACTTTGCCAAACAATGCTTTTCAAAAGTACAAACTAAGAAAGGGCAACGAGTTAATGTAATTGAGGACACTGATTTAAGTGAGACATTTTTTGTAGGAATGGTGTCATGTGACAATATCAAAAAGGATACAGAAAATGTGCAGCCCTCAGAAATGGACAATGCTAAACATAAAGTTAATGCAGTAAAAGAGGACAAATGGATGATCCCACTGCAGGTAAATGGAGCATTAGTTACCTTGAAACGAGACACTGGGGCAAAAGCAAACTTAATCAGTATGAGTGACATTAACAATATGAAAGAAAAGCCCAAAATACAGAAAAAGTCAGTACTACTGAAGGACTATAATGGACAGAAAATAGATAGCTTAGGTGTATGCAGACTTAAAGTGACAGTCAAAGGCAAAGTGCATCATCTCATGTTTTCTGTTGTGGCTGAAAGACTTGATTCACTATTAGGTGACAAAGCTTGTGAAGACTTAGAACTGGTCAAGAGAGTCTACCGTATAAACTGTGCCATAAGCAGACCAGATGACTCAGTGGATTCTGTAGTGAGTAATTTGCAGGATGTGTTCAAAGGATTTGGAGTTCTACCATTCACATACAAGATCCAGCTAAAGGAGGATGCTCAGCCAGTGGTACATGCTCCACGAAGAGTTCCAGCACCCCTGCGTGACCGGCTCAAGAATGAACTGGACAGAATGACCACACTAGGAGTCATCAGGAAAGTCGAAGAGCCAACAGACTGGGTTAACTCCATGGTATGTGTAAAGAAAAAGAACAATGCATGGATCCAAAGGACTTAAATGCAAACATAAAACGTGAACACTACCAGATTCCCAAACGAGAAGAAATCACCAGTGAAATGTCAGGTGCCAAATACTTTACAAAGCTCGATGCCTCACAAGGATTTTGGCAATTAAAACTGGATGAAGAGAGCACCAAATACTGTACCTTCAACACACCATTTGGCAGGTATTGTTTCCTCAGAATGCCTTTCGGGATAATATCTGCATCTGAAATCTTTCATAGAGCGATGGAACATATAATTGAAGGTTTGGAAGGAGTTCGGGTCTATGTTGATGACATCATCATCTGGGGCTCCACACTGAAAGAACACAATGAGAGACTGACTAAAGTGCTACAGAGCATACGCCGGAATGGACTGAAGCTCAACAAAGCCAAGTGTCAGTTTGGCGTCCAGGAAGTCACTTTCCTAGGAGATAATCTATCTGGTAAAGGAATAGAGCCAGGTATGGAAAAAGTAAACGCCATACTCAAAATGCCCCGACCCACTGACAAAAAAGGAGTGCTATGCATCATGGGGATGATAAACTTCATTGGAAAGTTCATTCCTAACTTGTCAGCCAAGACAGCCTGTCTGCGAGATCTGCTACATAAAACAAATGAGTACGCATGGACAGAAAGACATGAACAAGAGTGGATAAACCTCAAAACAGTGCTGACAACCACACCTGTACTCACCTTCTTTGACCCAACAAAAAGAATCAAAGTGTCAACGGATGCATCAAAAGATGGCCTAGGTGCGGTCTTGCTACACGCAGAGGGTGAAGATTGGAAGCCTGTTGCCTATGCCTCCGGGTCTATGACTGATACTGAGTGTCGATATGCCCAGATTGAAAAGGAATGTCTAGGCTTGGTAGTTGGACTAGAAAAGTTTCATGGCTACATATATGGACTTCCCACCTTCACAGTTGAGACAGACCACAGTCCTCTGGTTGCCATCATAAAAAAAAACCTGAATGAGATGTCTCCAAGGATTCAACGTGTAGGGAGTTTGCAAAATTCCCCCACCTCGCCTGCTTTCTGAATCAAACAAAGTTGGCCACTTTTTAAACGTACAAAATGGAGTTCTGGGACACGTGACCAGAAAGCTGCTGGAAGTGAGTCATTTTTCTCCCCAGCAACAAGACTGGAGACAGGGCCTGGAATTCCACAGTCCCTATGTAGATTCCAGGCCAGACATGGAATTGAATATGTAATAGCAAGTCGCCAGTAGGCCGGTAAGAACAATGAACCTGGTTGAACTGCAATCAGGGTTAAGCTAGTTAAAACCATCATCGGGCCCATCCTAACAGATCCAATCATATCAGAAACCATTTTAGAGGACTAGGCACCAGAGACACCATTGTGAGACTGAAACCAAAAACAATGAGGGCCGCTGATAAGGCCGTTAGTGGGAAATCGGCCGTTTTGCAGCCATTTACAGTTAACAAAGTAACCAGGGACACCTCTCGATCTGGGGGAGGCAAGGCAGATCGAGAGAGTATAACTGTTTTTAGTAAGCAGACAGAAAGAGCAGTTGGAGACACTTCGACTTGGAACACACTTCGGGAGAGATAGCTTCTACATTTCACTTCGATTTCACCCTGGGACTTCGCTGCAAAAGGGAAACTTCAAGGACTCTACTGGGAGAAGCAGTCTCCAAGACGGGGAAGGCTATGCGCAGCAGGCCCATGCTTTGGTAAGCAGGCGAAGCTCCCGGTCCGTACTGCCTTCCGATTTAAACCTGACTGTTCCCCCCCCCTCGTGCCCACCACCTCAGGCAGGGATTCAGAGTGGAACCAGGAAGACACGGGACAGATTGCACCATCCCGGTATGGACCGGAGCCCAGAGCGGGCCTCGCTAAACGGCGCAGCCCGACCCAGGAGGGAAGCCTTTTCGCCCAGCCAAGGAGGAAGATCCACTACCTGACTGACGGGAGAGTGTGTGGCCAGTGCACACTGAACTTTACCAGGCCAGACCAACTAAAGCTGCAGTCCCAGGACAACCTAAAGGCCTTTGTTCCAATGCGTTGGGTGAGCATGAGAGTCTGACCCCCCCTTTAGTTCGACCTAGGTTAGGGATAGTGTAGGAGGTGGGGATAAGGCTAACGGGAGTGTTAATGTGTGATACCCCTCGATGTGTCGTACTCCTTCCCGCACTCGCGTGCCCTCTGTTTTGAATATATAGTATTCCTTTTTTTTCTTTTTAAAGTGTATAGAGCTGTAGCCTTGGTTTAGTATCGTTGAACCAATTAATTTCTCTGCTTGCTTGTTTTGTTTTATTTTTCTCTCAATAAAACCGTTATTATTTTAACCTTTCACCTGCTTGTCTGTCTCGAGCTTATTATTCTGCGCATCAGCTGCCTGGTAGGATCCCAGTGTCAGAACTAAGTGGGAGTGTGGGGACGCCTCGAAAACATCCACTGGGTCAGGCCCGGGCCAAACGACCACCCAACCAACAACCCCTACAAACGACTCATGATGAAGCTGCAAAGATATGACTTTGAACTGATCTACACACCAGGCAAATACATAGTGTTAGCAGATGCACTATCCCGAGCACCCACAATGAGTCATGTGAGCTCTACTGAAGAAGACGTGGATGTTCATATGAGTATGGTCACTGCTGCGCTGCCCGTGTCAGACACAAAATCAAAGCAAATAGCAGAAGAAACAGTAAATGATACAGTATTACAAACAGTAATAGAGAACATTCATCATGGTTGGCCAAAAGTTTCCTGTCCAAATTATTTTCACATAAGGTCAGAATTGAGTGTCGCAAGTGGACTATTACTAAAACAGAACAGAATAGTCATTCCACAGGCTCTACGTCAAGACATGCTCAAAAGGATTCATGAGGGACACCTCGGAATTGAAAAATGCAAAAGGAGGGCAAGAGACACTGTTTATTGGCCTGGCATAAATAAGGACATTGAGAACATGATAGGCAAATGTGAGACATGTCAGAAACACCAAAACAAACAAGCAAAGGAACCAATGATAGTAGCTGACATACCAACAGCACCATGGCAAAAGGTTGGTATGGACCTTTTTCATTTAAATGGTAAAGACTATCTAATAGTGATTGACTACTATTCTAACTATCCTGAGATGGCGCTGCTCTCGAGCACCACAGCAAGCAGTTTCATAATGCATGTGAAATCCATCTTCGCCAGACATGGAATTCCCAGGATTGCTGTTAGCGACAATGGTCCGTGCTTCAACTGTAAGGAGTGGCAACGGTTTGCAGCACATTATGACTTTCAGCACATCACATCCAGTCCTTTGTATGCTCAGTCAAATGGTAAGGCAGAGAAAGGTGTTCAAGTTCTCAAGCAGCTACTGAAGAAAGCGACAGAAAGCAAGTCTGATCCTTATCTCGCCCTGCTGAGCTACCGAGCCTCACCTTTAGACTGTGGTTCTTCACCTGCTGAACTACTAATGGGTCGCAAGTTGCGCACCACGCTACCCTGCTGTGCAAAAGAACAGCAAAGTGAGGAACTGAGACAGAGACTTCAACTGTTAAAGCTGAAACAGAAATCATACTATGACAAGTCATCCAAAACTCTAAAACCATTGACAAGGGATGATGTTGTCAGGATTGAGGATCCAGATGCATGGAACAGGAAAGCTACAGTTCTTGAGGAAGTAGGACCAAGGTCATACACTGTTAGAACTGAGGAAGGACAGATTCTCAGGAGGAACCGCCGTTCCCTCCTAAAAACACAAGAGACTATTCAAGACCAGATTGATGACAATGCCGCAACTGCATCTTGTCATTCACCGCCAGAACAATCTCATGAAGACACATCAGACTTACACGTGTTGAGAAGATCCACATGTGAAGTAAAAAAGCCTGATAGACTTAATCTTTGAGTACAATGTAAAGCTTTGAAAATGTGTTGACTGTTTTGAAAATGTTTATGTTTATAGAGCACTAACAAAAGTGTTACTGATATTATCTTTATTGTTTTCTTGAAAGTTGATTGATATTGATTTTGTTAAACCTCAAAGAAAGGGGGATGTAATGATCAATAACATGTCATTCTATAGTGGACACTAGGTGGAGCCGTAGAGCTGTGTAGAGCTGTATATAGCTGTATGTATTAAGACTGCACTACCCAGCTGTATGTATATTAAGACTACATTACCCATGAGGCACTAGGCTACCCACAAGGCAGCAGTCAAGATGGAAGCCTCTACAGATACTGTACCTAGTCCACATGTGCTCAATAAAGTAACTAGCAAAAGCTAGCTGTGTTCATAATAAGAATGTCTATTTATTAATGAATAGGGAGAGGATTCGAGTACAGGAGCAAGGATGTCTTGCTGCAGTTGTACAGGGCCTTGGTGAGACCACACCTTGAGTATTGTGTGCAGTTTTGGTCGCCTTATCTGAGGAAGGATGTTCTTGCCATGGAGGGAGTGCAGCGAAGATTCACCAAACTGATACCTGGGCTGGCAGGAATGATGTATGAGGAGAGATTGGGTCGATTGGGCTTATACTCGCTGGAGTTTAGAAGAATGAGAGGGGATCTCATTGAAACTTATAACATTCTAACAGGACTAGACAGACTAGTTGCAGGAAGGATGTTCCCGATGGCGGGGGAGTCCAGAACCAGGGGTCACAGTCTAAGGATAAGGGGGAAGCCATTTAGGACTGAGATGAGGAGGAATTTCTTCACCCAGAGAGTGGTGAACCTGTGGAATTCTCTACCACAGAAGGCAATTGAGGCCAATTCATTAAATATATTCAAGAAGGAGTTAGATATATTTCTTAAGGCTAAAGGGATCAAGGGATATGGTGACAAAGCAAGGACAGGGTACTGAATTTGGATGATCAGCCATGATCTCATTAAATGGCGGAACAGGCTCGAGGGGCCGAATGGCCTACTCCTGCTCCTATCTTCTATGTTTCTATGTTTCGATATTTCTCTTTTCCAGTGAGAACATCACCAATTTACACAATCGCTCTTCATAATCCAATCCCTCCGTCCCCTCCATCATTCTGTTTGCTCTCCTCTGTATCCTGTCGATAGCTGCAATATCCTTTCTGTACTGTGGCGACCAGAACTGTGCACACTATTCTCAGTGCAGCTGCACCACTAATGTAAATGTGGCAGGATTGATCGGCTCAACAGCCCGGCTCAAAAGTGACCTTTTAATACAGCCCCAACATTTCCTATGTTAGATTTCAAAAGGGAATTGGATTATCTACTTGAAAAGGAAAGATTTGCAGGGCACTGGAGTCAGTGCATTTAAATTTAAATTAAACTTGCATTTAAATAGTGCCGTTCACGACATCCCAAAGCGCTTTACAGCCAATGAAGTACTTTTTGAAGAGCAGTCACTGTCACAGCAAGCTCCCACAAACAGCAATGTGATAATGACCAGATAATCTGTTTTAGTGATGTTGATTGAGGGATAAATATTGGTCAGGACACTGGGGAGAACTCCCCTGCTCTTCTTTGAAATAGTGCCGTGGGATCTTTTACAACCACCTGTGAGAGGAGACGTGGCTTCGGTTTAACATCTCATCCGAAAGACAGCACCTACGACAGTGCGGCACTCCCTCAGCGCTGCCCCTCCGACAGTGCGGCGATCCCTCATACTGCCCCTCCGACAGTGCAGCGCTCCCTCAGTACTGCCCCTCCGACAATGTGGCGCTCCCTCAGTACTGCCCCTCTGACAGTGCAGCACTCCCTCAGTACTGCCCCTCCGACAGTGGGGCGCTCCCTCAGCACTGCCCCTTCATCAGTGCAGCACTCCCTCAGTACTGCCCCTCCGACAGTGCCGCACTCCCTCAGTACTGCCCCTCCGACAGTGCAGTGCTCCCTCAGTACTGCCCCTCCGACAGTGCAGCACTCCCTCAGTACTGCCCCTCCGACAGTGCAGCGCTCCTTCAGTCCTGCCCCTCCGACAGTGTGGCACTCCCTCAGTACTGCCCCTCTGACAGTGCAGCGTTCCCTCAGTACTGCCCCTCTGAGAGTGCGGCGTTCCTTCAGTGCTGCCCCTCCGACAGTGCAGCACTCCCTCAGTACTGCCCCTCCGACAGTGCAGCGCTCCCTCAGTACTGCCCCTCCGGCAGTGCAGCACTCCCTCAGTACTGCCCCTCCGACAGTGCAGCGCTCCCTCAGTACTGCCCCTCCGGCAGTGCAGCACTCCCTCAGCACTGCACTGGAGTGTCAGCCTGGATTTTTGTCTCAAGTCCCTGGAGTAGGATTCATACCCACAACCTTCTGATTCAGAGGCAAGAGTGCTACCCACTGAGCCACGGTTGACACCTGATTCTATCGATGATTCTAGATAAATGCAAATTGTTTAATCCCATGAGAACACGTTTCGTTCCTTATTGAGTACATCTTGAGTATTGTGTGCAGTTTTGGTCACCTTATCTGAGGAAGGATGTTCTTGCCATGGAAGGAGTTCAGCGAAGATTCACCAGGCTGATACCTGGGATGGCAGGAATGACGTATGAGGAGAGATTGGGTCGATTGGGCTTGTACTCGCTGGAGTTTAGAAGAATGAGACGGGATCTCATTGAAACTTATAACATTCTGAATGACTGGACAGACTAGATGCAGGAAGGATGTTCCAGATGGTTGGGGAGTCCAGAACCAGGGGTCACAGTCTAAGGATAAGGGGTAATCCATTTAGGACAGAAATGAGGAGGAATTTCTTCACCCAGAGAGTGGTGAACCTGTGGAATTCTGTACCACAAAAGGCAGTGGAGGTCAATTCATTAAATATATTCAAGAAGGAGTTGGATATATTTCTTAAGGCTAAAGGGATCAAGGGGTATGGGGAGAAGGCAGGGACTGGGTACTGAATTTGGATGATCAGCCATGATCGCATTGAATGGCGGAGCAGGCTCGAGGGGCCGAATGGCCTACTCCTGCTCCTATCTTCTATGTTTCTATGTTATGGCTCTTTGTTTTGTTGCTATATTGAGTTAAGACCTTGTACCATCCCTCTCGCTGACCTTTGAATTTGGTTCAAAGCCCCAGACTCTTTTGTTGCCTGCAGAAACAACAGCCGTTGGCACCTGTGGCTCTTGTTAAATGGGTTCAGGAGGCAGCGTGGAAACCAGCTCTTGAGGGTACGCTGGCAAAGCAAGCGCCATGCTGCCACTAGCTGGACATATAAACCAAAGAACCGCAACAGCACCAACTGACGGAGGCTCACCCTGCAAGAGAGGATCTGGCTCTACAACGTCTTCAGGCAGAAGTCAAGCTGTTGTAGGAATTCATAATGAACCTTTCTGGGTCTTTCAGAAGGTCATAGGTTCAAGTCCCACTCCCACTTCCTTAGGTCTCTTTACCGAAGGAAGGATATACTTGCCATCAAGGGAGTGCAACGAAGGTTCACCAGACTGGTTCCTGGGACGGGGGGATTGTCCTATGAGGAGAGATTGAGGAGACGAGGCCTATATTCTCTAGAGTTTAGAAGAATGAGAGGTGATCTCATTGAAACGTATAAAGTTCTTAAGGGGCTTGACAGGGTAGATGCAGGGAGGATGTTTCCCCTGGCTGGGGAGACTAGAACCAGGGGTCACAGTCTCAGAATAAGGGGTCGGCCATTTAGGACTGAGATAAGGAGGAATTTCTTCACTCAGAGGGTGGTGAATCTTTGGAGTTCTCTACCCCAGTGGGTTGTGGAGGCTCAGTCGTTGAGTATATTCAAGACAGAAATTTTTGGTTATTAAGGGAATCAAGGGATATGGGGATAGTGCAGGAATGTGGAGTCGAGGTCGAAGATCAGCCATGATCTCATTGAATGGCGGAGCAGGCTCGAGGGGCTAAATGGCCGACTCCTGCTCCTATTTCTTGTGTTCTTGTGTTTTTGAGACTTGAGCAGAAAAGCTAGGCTGGCACCCCAAGTGCAGTACTGAGGAAACGCTGCACTGTTGGAGATGTGACGTTAAACCGAGGCCCCGTCTGCCTTTGCACGTTCATGTAAAAGATCCCATGGCACTATTTGAAGAGCAGGGGAGTTCTCTCCAGTGTCCTGGGGCCAATTTTTATCCCTCAATCAACATCACTAAAACAGATTATCTGGTCATCGTCACATTGTTGTTTGTGGGAGTTTGCTGTTCACAAATTGGCTGCCGCATTTCCCACATTACAACAGTGACTCCACTTCAAAAAGTACTTCATTGGCTGGAAAGCGCTTTGGGACGTCCTGAGGTTGTGAAAGACGCTGTATAAATTAAGTCTTTCTTTCTGTTTCCTGTTTTTTTAAAACTTGGTAGCCGGAATCCCTCCAGGAACCCGGGCACGCATAATCAATGATCACCGCCCACTACCCCCTCCCGCAATCCGGGGAAATGGGTCGGGGTCAGGGTGGCGGGCGGAAATCTCACCCCAGCGCGAGTCCACTCCAACAAGGAGAATCCCGGCCAGAGTGTCAAGGACATGATCTGGGAAACTGACAGCAGCCACAGAGATGTGAAGGAGCAGCCTTAACGTCCATGATGGCCGGCTGTCAACCTATCGGGGTTTCCGTTCGAATAGTGTGTAGGTTACCTCAGCTTCCGTGAACTCCTGGGCAATTTGCTTGCTGACGTCACAAGAACATAGGGATTGCTGGACGCGAGTGGATCATCACCGGTTATAGAACGTAGGGATTGCTAGAGCAAGATGCATGTAGCTCGCCTTCTACCATCCTGGTAGTCACATGATAATGAAGCTATTGAATGCGGGGTCAAAATTGGAGACAAACGCACCGATTTCTTCACCCAGAGAAGAGTCGTCGTTTGCTGCATGCTGCACAGCCTGGCTATCTGCAGGACTCAGGCACTGCCACCTCACGTTGGACCCCCACCTCAGGAGGAGGAGCAGGAGGAGCATGAGGAGGAGGAGGACGAGGAGTACCAGCCCAGGAGGGACGCACAAGGTCCAAGGGCCGCCCGTCGGCGGCTTATTGAACGTCACTTCTAGGCCCCCTGTCAGGGAATGGCTTGTGCCAATGAAAGAACATGATTGCAGCCGCTCCGCAAGCCCTCAGCCGGTTAAGGCAACAAACACTTCAAAGATCAAACATGGACAATGTTAATAAATAAAATGCTTTATTGTACAAACTCAGGGCCCTTCCCACATGAAAACCAAAAACAGACGAAACCCCCAAAAAACACTCAAAACACAGTACTCGCTCCCACAACCTGGAGAGGATTAACAAAACAGTGCAAATAAAATCGCCGTCATCCTCGGCCTTCGTAAAAAACAAACATCACATCCTCGTCCTTCAAAAAACAAACATCCAATTCTCGGCCTCAAAAAACAAACACAACTGGCCACACATTCGACTTTTTGGCCCGCTAGGTCGATGCCTTGGCCATCTTTGTGTGGCCCCTGCCCGCCCTGCTGCTCCTCCTCAAAGTAAGGCCATTGGCTGCTGCAAAGCTGGGGGCAGGCTCCAGAGGGGCACATGTCGTGACGGCAGATGCCCTTGGGGGTCGGCCTAGTCGAGGTCTGGCCGTTGAGCGGGCGGCTGTTGAATGCTGCAGCTGTGGCTGGCCAGCATCAGTCGCTGCAGCAGCTCCTGGCAGCTCCACTGGGGGAGTGGCAGTGGCGGCTGGAGGAATGGGGGCAAGCTGGCGGATGGCAGGCGCTCGCTGGTCGCCTGAGACACTGGCACTCGCCCGGGCCAGCACTGCAGCATGCGCACCAATCTGCCGAGGGACAGACCGCTGTGCTGCTGCAGTGCGCCGGGTGCCCTGGCGATGCCTGGCTGACACAGCGAGTGTGGCAGCAGTGAGTGCCCGTGTTGACCTGTTCAGTGACCTCATCAGAGCACCCAGTGACTGCACGGCACCACTGATCAGCTGCCCACTCGCTGCCTGAGCTGCCCCGAATGCCGCCCGACTCGCTGCCTGATCTGCCCCGAATGCCGCCCGACTCGCTGCCTGCTCTGCCCCGAATTCTGCCAAACTGATGGCCTGTGAGGCCCCGACGTCGGTGACACTCCGAGAGAGGGACTCAATGGCCTCAGGCAACCGTGCCACTACCCCCATGAGCTCCGTGTGCCGGCGCTCCGAGTCCGCGGACAAGTCCTCGAGGCGTTCCATCTCCTCGGCGAAGACCATCTCCGGACTGGAGGCCGGACTCTCCCTCTGGGGAGAAGGCCGCCGAGCTGGCCGACCCTTCCTGCATTGCTGGAGGCCGCTGGGCCCAGCAATTGGACTCCCCTCCGACCCTTCCGCCCTCTGGGGAGAAGGCCACCGAGCTGGCACCCCCCTCCCGCATTTCTGCAGGCCGCAGGTCCCATGAGCTCCCCTCCCCTCCGACACTTCCGCGACGCTCCCCTCCAGGGAAGACGTGTCCCCTACATTGGCATGGGTTGCCACGGCTGAGGGTTCCCCTGATGGGCCGTCTTCCTCTTGCTCCTCCTCCTCCTCCTCCTCTGAGGGGCTGTCACTGGCAAGTTCAGGGACCTCCTCCTCACCATCTGAAAGCAGGAAGGCACAAGAGTAGCTTTAGAGTGAGGAGAGGGCGTCAGTGAGGGATGCATGAGTGGTGGCATTCAGCGCATTGGTTGGACAGTGGCAAAGGATGTAGATCTGATGCGCAAGTGGGACGAGAGAGGTCCAAACGTTGATGTCCTTACCATTGGTGCCCAGAACAGGGTCGGCATCTCCACATGCAACGGGGCCAATCATCCGGGCACCCATGATGCGCTCCACGCGATGTTGAAGCTCGGTGAGCGGCTGGATCTGGGGTCGGCCTCCCCCGGTCGCAGTCCGGCTCTTCCTATTATTTGCCAGCTTGGCCTGCAAGAGAAATGACGGCCTCTAAGTACAGTGTGTAGCCCTGATCTTGTGTGCACTGCCTCCCATGGTGGAATAGCCTGGCCAGTGTGTCGCCCTGATCTTGTGTGCACTGCCTCCCATGGTGGAATAGCTTGGCCAGTGTGTTAAGTGCAGAAAGTGCAATTGATGTTCATGCCTGTTCCATAGCTGCTGGATGAGGGCTGGCCATTAGGGCTTTCAGGTCCCTTTGCCCATAATGTGAGGTGCACATGCAAGGATGAGGAGGTCACTGGAAAGGGTACTCACCCTGACAATCCGCGTGAGGTCATTAAACTTTTTGCGGCATTGGACACCGGTCCTGGGGACCTCGCTGTTGGCTGACACCTTGCTGGCGACATGCCTCCAGGCTCTCCGGTAGGCGTGGACCGGCGCCTTCCTGCCATTGTCCGGGTACAAAATATGGCGCCTCTTCTCCACACCACCAACCAGCACACTCAGATCACGCTCTGAGAAGCGCTGCGCTCGTTCACGGGCCCCCTGCATGGCTTCAGGCGCTATTTGGGTCCAGCAGCAGTGTTCAGGCCTAGCTGGAGGGCTCCACTATCCAGGGCGTGGCAGCAGACAAAGTCGACCCTTCCCCCTTAAGAGCTGGCCGGCGCCAGGGTGTCTGCTGTCAATCACGAGATGGCCGCACCTGCGCTGCGCCCGGCCTGGGCGCTCTCGCTCAGCACCTCCGGCTTAGCGCCTAAAGAGAGGCGTCCAGCACCAGTTTTAGCGCTCGAGCAAACTCTTAGGGCGAAGCTAATGAATATCGCAGAAGTGGCCTCGATTTGGCGGCAGGCGCAAACTTTAGCGGCCGCCCGACTTTAACGCCCCAAAAGTGGCTACAATGAATTTCTAGGCCCAGATGTCCAAACTCACCTGTTCCTCCCGAGCTCGCTACACTCACCACATCGCTAAATTGGGTAGCTCTTTGAAACAGCCGGCACAGGTGTGATGGCCAAATGGCCTCCTTCTGCGCTGTAAAGTTCTATGTTTCGATGTCATGTCTCAAATTACTCATACACTGTATCCCAATATTAGTACAGAACGACCGCCAGCTGCTTGGCTGCTGACTTCGGAATAGATAGGATCTGTCTGCAGTTCTTTACAGCGAGCCCATTAGTACCACCAGAGGGCAGCAGAGGAGGTGTCCCTCGCTTTAGACTGACCTTTGACTTGTGCATAGGCCCTAGAGTTGTTGCTGTTTTTGTATCTTCCTTGGAGACCACTGTGAAGTATTCGCAGTCTGACAGCGTGGCGTATTTGTTGTTTTTGTATAAGAACATAAGAAAGAGGAGCAGGAGTAGGTCCTTTGGCCCCTCGAGCCTGCTCCGCCATTCAATAAGATCATGGCTGATCTGATCTTGGCCTCAACTCCATTTCCCTGCCCGCTCCCCATAACCCTTCACTCCCCTGTAGTTCAAAAATTTGTCTATCTCCACCTTAAATATACTCAATGACCCAGCGTCCACAGCTCTCTGGGGCAGAGAATTCCACAGATTTACGACCCTCTGAGAGAAGAAATTCCTCCTCATCTCAGTTTTATATGGGTGACCCCTTATCCTGAAACTGTGCCCCCTAGTTCTAGATTCCCCCACGAGGGGAAACATCCTCTCTGCATCGACCCTGTCAAGCCCCCTCAGAATCTTATATCTTTCAATAAGATCCCCTCTCATTCTTCTAAACTCCAATGAGACCCAACCTACTCAACCTTTCGTCATAAGACAACCCCTTCATCTCAGGAATCAACCTCGTGAACCTTCTCTGAACTGCCTTCAATGCAAGTATATCCCTCCTTAAATAAGGAGACCAGAACTGCACACAGTACTCCAGGTGTGGTCTCGCCAGATGTGGTATCTTCATGTTCTTCCCTTGGAGAACACTGTGAAGCAGTGGAAGGATTCACAGGCTAATTACCAGTCTGACAGGCCACCACATGAACCATCTTTATCCCAGCCTTCAGGAGGGGGCGGGGGGACAGTGGGTCAGCTGTATACGGCAGGAAGGTTTTTGGGATCCCACAACCCATACATTGAGGGAGAGGGGGACACCCACACCATAAGCATCCCACTGGAGGTCAACCTGGAACCCGGAACTCAGGTTTCCACTCATCTGGAGCGAGCTTTGAATCCTGGACATAAGAACATAAGAAATAGGAGCAGGAGTAGGCCATTCGGCCCCTCGAGCCTGCTCCATCATTCAATAAGATCATGGCTGATCTTCGATCTCAACTCCACTTTCCCGTACTATCCTCACCTCCTGAGGTGGAAATGCTACCACTAAGCCAAAGGACTGGCAGCTGTCTTTGGCAATGCAATGAAGGAGTGTTCCTCCCAGCTCCACATTCCGGTAAGCACGTACCATTTGGCCGGCGGACTCCAGTGTTCCCTTTAAAGCCGCATCTAGATAACACTCCAGCCCAGGGATGGAAGTTCACTACCGTAACCATCCAACCCCCCCCAAATCAATGAAGCCCTAAGCCTCTCAAGCACAGTGTGACCCCGTGCCCATTGAACATGTTCGTAGAATCGTAAAGTCACACAATCACAGAATGATACTGACATGAATCTTGTCATTCATGTGGAAGTGACTTACGAAATAATACTGGGCGGCCTGCTGGTGGCGCTGTCCAGGGAGAGTATAAACACTCAGGCACGGGCCCAGCTTGCTCAGGGACATTCTTTAACAGGAACTAGTGAAGGACACAACTAGATCTCCATGTTGAAAAAGAGTTGATTAAAGCCTTGTTTAATACTCAGACCTAGTGCCTAGAAAGTTTTCTTACGTCAGATACTGCACAGGAGGAGGCCATTCGGCCCACCGTGCCTGTGCCGGCTCTCTGCAAGAGCGATCCAGTTAGTCCCTCCCCCCCTGCTCTTCCCCCATAGTCCTGCAAACGTTGCCTTTTCAATTTAGCCAACGTCCCTTTTGAAAGTTCCTATTGAGTCTGCTTCCACCGCCCTGTCAGGCAGCGCATTCCAGATCACAATAACTCTCTGCGTAAAAAAAGAAAATGCCTCCTCATCTTCCCCCTTGGATTTTTCCGCCAATGACCTTAAATCTGTGTCCTCTGGTATATAAATTGGGGAGTTGGCTTGCTTTGTGTTTGAGGCTGCTTCTCCTGATGAGTCTGTTCTTGCTGATACTTTGGCGTTTAGCTTGGCTGCTCCTGGGTTGGCTCACGCATTGCCCTCAGGCTCAATGTTTGTTGGGATCGTTTTCTGACACTGTCAATCTTTGTAGCAATGAGCATGAAATGGAAAAATAAACTTGAAAAGGACTGGATAAATCCAATACTGAAGCAGTATGCATAATTTCAAACCTCCTACCGACTCAGCGGAACATTAAATTTAAAACAGATTTCAAATTAAGTCCATACCCGGTTATTAACCCTGCCACACTGATGATGTACAGGAGCGCCGATACAGTCTCCAAGCATTCAATTCATGGAAGGACCTAAGTACTTTAGGCTGCTGGGACGGCGGGGGGGGGGGGGGGGGTGGGGCAGGGGGCAGGGGTCAGAGGGTGTGGGATGCTGGTCACCAGGCCTGGGGAAACAAGGAGATGAAAGGAAGAAGGAGAAAGTAAAAAGGCAACTGTGGAAGGGAAGGTGATGGAGAAGAAAGCAAAGGAAAATAGGAATGATGGGAGCAGGTTCAATCGCATACTCTGCCCAACTCAATGGTCCTGCATGTAAGCATAGGAACAGGCGGAGGCCATTCAACCCCTCGAGCCAGTTCGGACATTCAATTAGACCAATTAGACCGTGGCTCACCTGTACCTCAACTCCACTTACCTGCTTTTGCTCCATATTGCTCGATACCCTTACCTAATAAAAATCTATCGATCAGGATATATTGGCCTCGGAGGGGGAGCAGCGCAGATTCACCAGAACAATACCGGGGCTAAAAGGGTTAATTTACGAGGACAGGTTGCCCAGACTGGGCTTGTGTTCCCTCGAGTTTAGAAGATTAAGAGGTGATTTAATCGAGGTGTTTAAGATGATTAAAGGAGTTGATGGGGTAGTGAGAGAGTGAAACTATTTCCTCTGGTGGGGGGCTGGGGGAGTCCGGAACAAGGGGGCGCAACCTTAAACTTGGAGCCAGGCCTGTTACGTCCGTGTGTAATTGAGACACGGACTGCAGGAGTTGGTTATAACAGGTGTTTACTGAGTGGAGACAAAACTGGAACTACTATACATAGAAACATAGAGATAGGAACAGGAGTAGGCCATTCGGCCCTTCGAGCCTGCTCCGCCATTCAATGAGATCATGGCTGATCTTCGTCTGAGATTTTAGCTGATCTTACCAGTTCAGTACCCCGTCCCCGCCTTTTCTCCGTAACCCTTAATCCCCTTAGCCTTCAGAAATATATCCAATTCTCTCTTGAAAATATTTATTGAATTAGCCTTCACAGCCCTCTGTGGCAGGGAATTCCACAGGCTCACCACTCTTTGAGTGAAGAAATTCTTCCTCATCTCTGTTTTAAATGATTTGCCCGCTATTTTTAGACTGTGGCCCCTGGTTCTGTGCTCCCCTGCCATTGGAAACATTCTCTCTGAATTCAGCCTGTCCAGGCCTGCCATAATTTTATATGTTTCGATGAGATCCCCTCTCAATCTTCTAAACTCCAGTGAGTACAAGCCCAAACTATTCAATCTCTCCTCGTAGGTCATTCCCGCCATTCCAGGTATCAGCCTGGTGATTCGCCGCTGCACTCTTTCCATGGCAAGAACATCCTTCCGCAGATGGGGCGACCAAAACTGTACACAATACTCCAGATGCGGTCTCACCAGCACCTTGTACAGCTGTAGTAAGGTATCCCTATTCCTATACTCGAACCCCCTTGATATGAAGGCCAACATACCATTTGCCTTCTTAATCGCCTGTTGCACCTGCATGCTCTCCTTCAGTGACTGGTGCACAAGAACACCCAGGTCCCTCTGCACTTCCCCATCTCCCAATCTATTGCCATTTAGATAATAATCTACCCTCCTGTTTTTACCCCCAAAGTGGATAACCTCGCATTTATCCACATTATAGTGCATCTGCCACGTATCCGCCCATTCCCCCAACCTGTCCAAATCGCACTGTAGCCTCCTGACATCCTCATCAGAGCCCACCCCTCCTCCTAGTTTAGTGTCGTCAGCGAATTTGGAAATATTGCATCCAATTCCCTGATCCAGATCATTTATATATATTGTGAACAGCTGGGGTCCCAGGACAGATCCTTGCGGCACCCCGCTGGTCACTGCCTGCCACTCCGAAAACGAGCCGTTTATTCCAACTCTCTGTTTTCTATCCGCCAGCCAGTTCTCTATCCACGTTAATACTTTGCCCCCAATCCCATGAGCCTTAATTTTGCATGATAATCTTTTGTGTGGAACCTTATCGAAGGCTTTCTGGAAGTCAAGGTACACCACATCCACTGGCTCTCCCCCATCTATTTTACCAGTTACTTCCTCAAAAAATTCCAGCAGATTAGTCAAACACGATTTACCCCTTGTAAATCCATGTTGACTCTGTCCGATCCTTTCCCCATTTGTCAAGTGCTCCGCTATTTTATCCTTAATAATGGACTCTAGCATTTTGCCCACAACCGATGTAAGGCTTACTGGTCTATAATTCCCTGCTTTCTCTCTACCCCCCTTTTTAAATATTGGGGTAACATTAGCTACCCTCCAATCCACGGGTACTGTTCCCGAGTCAATGGAGTTCCGGAAGATGATCCTTAGAGCATCTGCTATCTCCAGGGCCACCTCCTTAAGTACCCTAGGATGTAGTTTATCAGGCCCCGGGGATTTGTCGGCCTTCAGTCCCCTCAACTTACCCAACACCATATCCCTAGAGATACTAATTTCTGTCAGCTCCTCCCTCTCATTAGTCCCTATGTTTGCCGATATTCCTGGGAGGTTATTTGTGTTCTCCTTTGTGAATACAGAACCAAAGTATGAGTTTAATTGGTCTGCCATTTCCTTATTCTCCATTATATATTCTCCCGAATCGGACTGCAAGGGACCGACTTGGGATTTTACCAGTCTTTTCCTCCTGATATACCGATAAAAGCTTTTGCAGTCTGTCTTTATGTTTGCTGCAAGTTTACTTTCGTATTCTATTTTCCCCTTCCTGATTAATCCCTTTGTCCTCTTTTGCTGTATCCTGTACTGCCCCCAATCTTCCGGTCTGGTGCTTTTTTTTGCCAGTTGATATGCCCTTTTTTTGGATTTTATGCTGTCCCTAATTTCCCTCGTTATCCACGGTTGAGCCACCTTTTTAGGTTTATTTTTATGCCAAACCGGTATAAACATGTTCTGGAATTCTTCCATTCTATCTTTGAATGCTTGCCATTGTCTATCCACTGTCAATCCCCCCAGAAACACCACCCAATCAATCTTACCCAATTCCCGTCTCATACCCTCGTAATTCCCTTTATTTAAGTTCTGGACCTTAGTCTCTGATTCAATTTCCTCACTCTCCATCTCGACTGAGAGCTCGATCATATTATGATCGCTCTGACCCAAGGGGCCTCGTACAAGAAGATTGTTGATAAGTCCCTTCTCATTGCACAATACCCAGTCTAAAATGGCCTGATCTCGAGTCGGCTCCTCGACATATTGGTCCAGATAACCGTCCCGAAAACATTCCAGGAATTCCTCCTCCTCAGAATTTTTACTAATTTGGGTAGTCCAATCAATATGTAAATTAAAGTCACCCATGATGACAGCTGTGCTCTTATCGCACGCTTCTCTAATTTCCCTTTTTATGCCTTCCCTCACCTCCATATTACTATTTGGAGGCCTATATATCACACCCACTAACGTTTTCCTCCCCTTGCTATTTCTCATTTCTACCCATACAGATTCCGTTTCATCCGAGTTAATATCCTTCCTTTCCATTGCATTAATCCCCTCCTTTACCAGCAATGCTACCCCACCTCCCCTACCTTTTTGCCGATCCTTCCTAAATATTGTATATCCCTGGATGTTAACTTCCCAGCCTTGCCCACCCTGCAGCCACGTTTCTGTAATCCCAATCAAATCATACTTGTTTACCTCTATTTCCACAACTAATTCATCCACCTTGTTCCTAATGCTTCTAGCATTAAGATACAAAGCCTTCAGGCTTGCTTTTTTCACACTCTCATTATGAATTAGTTTGGCCCTTTGTGTTTCTCTCCTTTGCTTATTGCTTCTCACCTTTCTACCATCTATTTCTGACTTCATATGACTTCCCTCTTTTCCACTATCTAGGTTCCCATCCCCCTGCCAAATTAGTTTAAATCCTCCCGAACCGCCCTAGAAAATATTACCCCGAGGACATCGGCTCCCTCACAGTTCAGGTGTAGACCGTCCCCTTGGTACAGGTCACTCCTCCCCAAGAACTGGTTCCAATGCCTCAAGAATTTAAATCCCTCTCCCTTGCACCACTGCTCAAGCCACGTATTTAGCTTATCTATCTTACTCTCTCTAAACTTATTAGCTCGTGGCACTGGTAGCAATCCAGAGATTACTACCTTTGAGGTCCTACTTTTCAATTTAGCTCCTAACTCCCTAAATTCAGCTTGTAGGACCTCCTCCCTCTTTTTACCTACATCGTTGGTACCTACATGTACCACGACAACTGGCTGATCCCCCTCCCCCTTCAGAATGCTCTGCACCCGCTCCGAGACATCCTTGACCCTTGCACCAGGGAGGCAACATACCATCTTGGAGTCTCGGTCTCGGCCACAGAAACTCCTATCTATCCCCCTTACAATTGAATCCCCTATCACTATAGCCCTATTCCTCTTTTTCCTGCCCTTCTGTGCAGCAGAGCCAGTCATGGTGCCCTGAACCTGGCTGCTGGTGCCTTCCCCTGATAAGTCATCTCCCCCAACAGTACCCAAAACGGTAAACCTGTTTTGGAGGGAGATGACCGCAGGTGACTCCTGCACTACCTTCCTGCCTTTACCCTGCCTTTTGGTCACCCATTTACTGTCTGAGCTAGCCTTTACCTGCGGTGTGACCAACTCACTGAATGTGCTATCCACAACATCCTCAGCATCGCGTATGCTCCAGAGTGAGTCCATTCGCAGCTCCAGCACCGCCATGCGGTCTGCTAGGAGCTGCAGCTGGACACACTTCCTGCACACATAGTTGTCAGGGACAGTGTCCCTGATTTCCCACATGGCACAGGAGAAGCATGACACGGGTCCGAGCTGCCCTTCCATGACTTAACCCTTACAATACCCTTTTATTTACTACGATTTAGCTTAATTATTGAATTCTACTTAGTATACAAAGTTACTTCACAGGCTTATATACAGGGGTGGTCACTACTGGTACTGCAGTATACAGGGGCTGCAGAATATAGTTCCTTCTTCAAAGTACATACACTACAATTCCTCCCCTTTTAGCTAAACAGTACATAACATTCGATTAATAATTAAATAACATATTTACAATTACAGTTGCTATATACATTAGCTGAAGTTAAGCAATTATAAATTCAGTCTTTGAGGAGGCTTCCTGATTCTGTCTGGATAACGCCTCTTTGGGGTATCAGGTTCTTCTGGCAAAGTTGATTCGGGATCAACGTCGTTGTTTGGTTCGTCTGCTTCCAATATCACCGATTCTGAGGTAGATGCAATTGGTACTTCGCTTTCATCACCAGGTGTGTCGGATCGTGTTGTGGATTTGACGTTTTCCAGTGACTCTAGAATCTGGTCAGCATGGCGTCTTACAATGCTCTCTCCAACGTCCACGGTATACATTAGAGGTCCTTGCCATGTACAGGTCGTTCCTGGCTGCCATTTCTCTGTGCGGTAGTCCCGGGCCAAAACTGGTTGACCTATCTTAAAACTCCTGGTCGGCCTTTCATTCATATTCTGAAACTGCCTGTTCTCCACATCTCTTCTGATGTTTGGCTTAACCAAATCCAAACGGCATTGTAGTCTTCGATTGAAGAACATCATGGCTGGAGTTTGGTTGGTAACCGCATGTGTCGCATTCCGGTAGGCAAACAAGAAGCTATCCACCTTGTGTTGTAGGGGTATGTCTTCATTACACATTGCCTTGATAGCCTTCTTGAATGTTTGAACGAACCTCTCAGCCAATCCATTGGTGGCTGGATGATATGGGGCGGATGTGTAATGCTTAACATCATTGTTCTTTAAGAACCTCCGGAACTCTTCAGACACAAACTGTGGTCCATTGTCGGAGCAAATCTGTTCAGGCAGCCCATTTCTGGCGAATACGGTTCGAAAGACTGTGATAGTTTTTTCTGTGGTGGTTGAGGACATTTTTATTACCTCTGGCCACTTTGAATGTGCATCTGTGGTGTCGCGCGGCAGGCATCGAGAACCCGGAGTGCAGAAGATATCCTGAACTCGAAGCCTCCATCAGCAGCAGTCAGCTATCTTCCTTCTACCTCGGTGGTGGGTAAGCCGGTCAGCGACGCGAGCAGAAAGTCGGCCGCGTTGGCTGTACAGACGGGGAGGGAAGACGGAGGAATAAGGGCGGTGAGATCGATCGCGGCCGGAGATAAGGGCCGGGCCGCATTCGGGCCAAAAGGCGCAGCGCGGGAACATCGATCGCAGCTGGTGATAAGGGCCGGGCCGCATTCGGGCCAAAAAGGCGCAGCGTCTGGGGCGACTGAAGGCACGAGAGCCGCGGTGAAGGCGAACGCAGCCGGTGCTGATAACTGGGCTGCAAGAAGGGCTGCGAGGCGCGACATCGGGGAAGCGCGAATGCCCGAGGGAGCCGCGGTGAAGCGGAGACAGCGTCGGGGGAGTTACTAACCGCTGGGAAAGGGGAGCAGCAGCGGCACACCAAACGCCATTGCAGCCAGCGGGTGAAGAAGGCGAGCGCGGGAAAGACCGCCAAGCGCGGGAAACCGCCATTTTGTAGGCGGAGGATGAAGACAAGAGCGGGAAGCCGCCATCTTGGAAAAAGGGAAATCACTAAAAAAAAAAAAAAATTGCAACGATGCCTAAACATGGGAACATTAATACCTTTGATAGCGACATCGAAGATTGAGCCACGTATGTAGAACGCATACAAAATTATTGTAAAGCAAATAAAATCCCAGATGATGAGAAAGCACTAACTTTATTAAACTTAATGGGTGCGAAGACATACGGGCAATTGAAACACCTTTTATCACCAGATGAACCGGCGGAGAAGACGTTCGAGGAGATTGTTACTGTCCTGAGAAATCATCTAAACCCCACGCTGCTGATGCTAGCAGAACGATTTAAATTTTACAACAGAAAGCAGCTGAAAGATGAAAGCAATGCTGAATATTTAATGGAATTGCGTAAGCTAGCAAAGTACTGTCAGTTTGGAACGGGACTAATAGATGCGCTAAGAGATAAATTTGTGTGTGGATTATTAAAAGAAGATACACAAAAGCGACTGCTCGAGGAGAATGAGCTGACGCTTGAGAAAGCGGTCACTATGGCAGCATCACACGAAGCCGCAGCGAGAGGCACGGCAGTACTGCAGCTACGGTCACCGGAACTCAGTACAAATCAATTGGTTTTGAGTACTGTAAAATGTTATCGTTGTGGAAAGACAACGCACGATCAGAACCAGTGTTGGTTTAAAAACCAAGAATGCAGAACATGTGGCAGGCTTGGCCACATAGCTAAAGTATGCCGGTCAGGAAAGAAGACCAGCAACAAAAAGTCACCGCAAGGAAAATACATAAAGGTACACAAGGTGACAAAGAACAGTTCGAACGAACAGAAGTCAGATTCAGACGCCAGCAGTAATGAACTGGGTAGCTTAAGAGTACACAACGTTGGTAAGGATGCAGATCTCCAGACAATTTGGGTCACTCTTCAGATAGCAGGAGTCCAAGTAAAGATGGAATTGGACACTGGATCGGCATTGACGGTCATGAATAAGAAAGATTACAAAAGGTTATTCCAACATATTCCCCTACGGGATACGGAGATTATATTGAAAACATACACGGGGCAAAGAGTGTACCCCGTCGGAAAGATAGAGGTAAAAGTGGTCCACAAGGGCAAAGAAAGCCAAGTAATGGACTTATATGTGCGACCTGAAGGAGGTCCACCACTACTGGGACAGGAGTGGATTAGGAAAATGAATATGGACTGGCACTCCTTGAAGGCACTAACGGTAGATTCCGGGGAAACAGATGTCAAACCTAAACAATTGTCCAGAATATTGGATGATGCTAAAGAGGTGTTCCAGCAGGGACTGGGAACACTGAGAGGAATTACGGCAAACATCAAGATTGATGAACATGCACACCCAAAATTTTTCAAAGCCAGACCGGTACCCTATGCAATACGACCTGCTGTAGAAGCGGAACTGGAAGCGCTAGAACGTTCAGGTGTACTGTCTAAGGTAGATTGGAGTGAGTGGGCTACGCCCATTGTTCCCGTTATGAAACGTCCTTCGAGCAACAAGCCAGGAGAACCAGGGAAGGTTCGCATCTGTGGAGACTTCAAGATCACCGTTAATCCGGTGCTTCACACGGTGCAGTATCCGCTTCCGCGGATTGAGGATATTTTTGCTTCGTTGTCTGGCGGGAAACACTTCACCAAGATAGACCTGGCGCAGGCGTACTTGCAGATGGAGGTTGAAGAAGAGTCACGCCAGTACCTCACGATCAACACGCATAGAGGTTTGTACCGGTATAATAGGCTGGTTTTTGGAGTGGCATCGGCTCCAGCAATTTGGCAGAGGGCCATGGAGCAGGTATTAAAGGGAATTCCAGGCACACAATGTTACCTGGACGATATTCTGATTACAGGAGATGGTGATGAAGAACACCTCGCAAACTTGGAACTGGTGCTCAACAGACTGAAAGAGTATGGACTTCGAGTTAATCGGCAGAAATGTGAGTTCTTTCAGAAGCGGATCTCGTACTGTGGTCATGTCATTGACCGGGAGGGGCTTCATAAGTCTCCTGACAAGATAGAGGCAGTTGTAAAGGCTCCTGCTCCGGATAATGTCTCTCAGTTGAGGTCGTTTCTAGGATTGATTAACTATTACCATAAGTTTCTACCGAATCTATCTACGGTACTGCACCCGCTGAACGCTCTTTTACAGAAGGGGGTACCATGGGAATGGAGCGAAAACTGTAAGAAGGCATTTCGCAAAAGCAAAGAATTGATCACCTCAGAGGAAGTGTTGGCTCACTTCAACCCGACACTGCCTATTCGGTTGGCTTGTGATGCTTCTCCATATGGTATTGGGGCAGTACTCTCACACAAGTTGCCAAATGGCACGGAAAGGCCAGTCGCGTTTGCATCCAGATCATTGACCTCCGCTGAGCGCAACTATGCGCAGATCGATAGGGAGGCTCTCAGCCTTGTATGAGGAGTGAAGAAGTTTAATCATTACCTGCAGGGCCAAAAATTCACACTTCTGACAGACCATCAGCCGTTGGTATCCATTTTTAACCCTAAGAAGGGTGTTTCGGTGATGACAGCGCAGAGACTCCAGAGATGGTCCCTTTTCCTAGGGGCACATCAATATCAAATAGAATTCAAAGGTACAAAGCAGCATGGCAATGCTGATGGGCTGTCGCGCCTGCCACTACCTGAAGAAGAAGAGACGACGAAAGTTGACCCTGTTGAGTTATTTCATTCGACCATCATCGAGTGTTTACCAGTCACCAATGCAAGTATTGAAAGAGAAACCAGGAACGACCCGACACTGTCCCGAGTCTACGAGGTGACAGTGAAGGGATGGCCAACACATGGTGATCCTCTGTTACCGGCATTCTCGGCAAAGCGAGACCAGCTGTCCGTCTGCCATGGTACTTTGATGTACGGGACAAGAGTGATTATTCCTCCCAAGTTAAGGGAAAGAGTTCTAAAGGAACTGCATGAAGGTCATCTGGGGGGAGTTAAGATGAAAAGTCTTGCTAGGGCTTATGTATGGAGGCCGGGTATTGACCAACAGATAGAGGAGTTGACGAAAAGCTGCGCTGGGTGCCAAAAAGTACAAAATGCACCCCCGATCGCACCGCTACACCCATGGGAATGGCCTTCGGCCCCATGGCAACGCGTACACATTGACTTTGCTGGTCCATTCATGGACTCCATGTTCCTAATTGCGGTGGACGCACATTCCAAATGGCCAGAAGTGATCAAGATGAATACCACTACTTCAGAAAAGACAATTGCGGTGTTAAGAACAATATTCGCAAGGAACAGATTGCCAGAACAGATATGTTCGGACAACGGACCACAGTTCGTGTCGGAAGAATTCCAAAACTTCTTAAAGAAGAATGGGGTGAAACATTATACCTCTGCCCCATATCATCCGGCGACAAACGGGTTGGCCGAGAGATTTGTCCAAACATTCAAAAAGGCAATAAAGGCCATGAACGATGATCAGGTTCCGCTACAACACAAGGTGGACAATTTCCTAATGGCATATCGAAACGCCGCTCATGCGGTGACTAACCAAAGTCCTGCCATGATGTTTTATAACAGGAGGTTGCGGTCCAGGTTGGACCTGTTAAAACCAAATGTGCGGAGGGAAGTGGAAAACAAACAGTTCCGGCATATTAATAACAAGACAACTCGAAGTTTTGACGTAGGACAACCAGTGTTGGCAAGGGACTATGGAAACGAAAAATGGCAGTCCGGAACAATTCGGGCCAGACAAGGACCTCTGATGTACACAGTAGATATTGGTAACAATGTGATAAGGCGTCATGCAGATCAACTGGTAGAATCGAGAGCAAGGGTCGAACCCATGGTTGCGACAGAGACAACTGTGGAAGACGTTAATGAACCTGAAGCATCTACCTCGGCAGGGAATGTACCTGATGATGACGTCCAATACATAGGAAACCAACTAGAGGAGTCACCTCAGCAACAAGAATCAGAGACCACTGAAAGGCGTTATCCAACCCGAATCAGAAGGCCTCCTGAGAGACTGAACCTTTGAACTGTTTATACCTGAAGTTATATATGTATATATGTTATTATGTTATGTTAAATGGGGATATGACTGTTAAGCTAAAAAGGGAGGATTGTGGTGTATGTAACCTGTTCCACCTTAAGAGAACTTAAGCCTGTTCCACCTTAAGAGATGTACTACTTTCTCTGGCTGCTGTATACGTAATACCGGTGGTGACCACCGGTATATAAGTACCATGTAGTGATATTGCTGTTAGTATAGGCCTGACCTCCAACTAGTAAAGACCTGTTGAAACGTTATTCTTGTAGTCTGTGTCAGTAATTAATCTTAAATACAACTAGAACACACAGACTTAACAGCATCCACCGGAATTAAAAACATCGAGTCCATAAATGGACCAGCAAAATCAATGTGCACCCTTTGCCATGGAGATGAGGGCCACTCCCATGGATGTAGAGGGGCTTGTGGTGGGGCGTTTTGGACCTTCTGGCATCTTGTACAGCTCTTGGTCATCTCGTCGATTTCTCTATCGATTCCCGGCCACCACACAAACGCTCTGGCTAAGTTCTTCATTTTTACCCCTCCCAGATGACCCTCATGAAGCTCATTGAGCACTCTATCCTTCAATTTGGGCGGAATTACTACTCTGGATCCACACATCAAGGTTCCTCGGCACACTGACAGCTGTTCTCTTCTCGGCGAGAATGCTGGCAACAGTGGTTCGCCATGTGCTGGCCATCCCTTCGCCGTTAAATCATAGACCCTGGAGAGTGTCGGGTCATTTCGTGTTTCCTTTTCTATGTTTGCATTCGTCACAGGTGGACATTCGACTATGGTCAAGTGGAATATCTCCACAGGATCCCCTGCAGGTGCTTCTTCCACCGTCGGTAACGGTAGGCGCGACAATCCATCAGCATTCCCATGCTGTTTAGTTCCTTTGTACTCGATGTCATATTGGTGTGCCCCTAGGAAAAGGGACCACCTCTGTAGCTGTTGTGCTGTCATTATCGGAACTCCCGTCTGAGGGTTGAAAATGGAGACAAGAGGTTGATGATCAGTTAGTAGAGTAAATTTCTGACCGTACAGGTAGTGATTGAACTTCTTCACCCCCCACACCAAGCTGAGGGCCTCTCTGTCAATCTGGGCGTAGTTACGCTCGGCTGAAGTTAACGAGCGTGACGCAAAAGCTATCGGCCTCTCTGAACCATCAAGGAATTTATGTGACAGTACCGCTCCAATGCCGTAGGGAGACGCATCACACGCCAGTCTTATTGGTAGTGATGGGTTGTAGTGAGCCAATACTTCTCTTGAAGTGATTAGGTCTTTACTCTTCTGAAAGGCCCTCTTACATTCATCGCTCCATTTCCATGCTACTCCAATTTGCAGTAGGGCGTTCAGTGGGTGCAGAATTGTGGACAAATTCGGCAAAAACTTATGGTAGTAATTCACCAATCCGAGGAATGACCTCAGTTGCGACACATTTTCAGGCGCTGGAGCCTTAACTACCGCTTCAATTTTGTCAGGGGAGTTATGTAACCCCTCTTCATCAATCACGTGGCCACAATACGATATCTGTTTCTTAAAAACTCGTACTTGGGGCGATTGGCTCGTAGCCCATGTTCTCTTAGTCTAGTGAGCACCTGCTCTAGGTTGGCAAGGTGTTCACTGTCATTTTCACCTGTCACTAGGATGTCGTCCAAGTAACACTGAGTCCCCGGAATCCCTTGCAGGACTTGTTCCATCGCTCTTTGCCATATCGCCGGAGCTGATGCTACTCCGAATACCAGTCGATTATACTGGTATAATTATTTGTGTGTATTTATCGTGAGATATTTCCTAGAGGATTCTTCAACCTCCATCTGCAAATATGCTTGTGCTAGGTCAATTTTTGTAAAACGCTTCCCTTCAGATAGTGAGGCGAAAATATCTTCTATCCTCGGGAGAGGATACTGTACTGTGTGAAGGACTGGGTTCACCGTCACCTTGAAGTCCCCACAGATGCGAACCTTCCTTGGCTCCTCAGACTTATTGTTTAACATTTTCTTCATGACAGGAACGATGGGTGTCGCCCACTCGCTCCAGTCTACCTTAGATAACATGCCTGCATTCTCCAGATTCTCCAGCTCTGCCTCGACGGCTGGACGAATTGCATATGGTACCGGTCTTGCTTTGAAAAACTTGGGAATTGCATTCTCTTCTATTTTTATCGAGGCGGTTACGCCTTTAAGAGTTCCCAGTTCTTGTTGAAATACCTCTTTAGCGTTAGCTAAGATTTTTGACAATCGTCCAGGTGTGACGTCGTCATCCTTTTTACCAGCCACAGTCAGTGCCTGAATGGAGTGCCAGTCTAAACTTATCTTTCTGATCCATTCACATCCCAATAACGGTGGTCCACCATCTTGCAGTATGTACAGATACAATTTCTGTATTTCCTTGCCGTTGTATTCGACAGGCACCCTTATTTTCCCTCTGGGGTATACTTTCTGCCCCGTATACGTCTTCAAGACAACGGATGTGTCTTTCAAGGGTATGTGTGAGAATAGCCGCTCGTAGTCTCGTCGATTCATGATGGTCAGGGCTGATCCTGTATCCAATTCCATTTTGACTTGGGACCCTGCTATCGTGAGGGTGACCCAAATGGTTCAGTGATCCTCTTTTGCGATTACGTTGTGAAGTTTGAGACAGCTTATTCTCTTGTTCCCGGATTCACTATCGCTCTTCTGGTCTTCGGAACTACTGTCCGTCATCTTTTGTACTTTCCTGTACTGTTCCTTAGTAGCCTTTTTGTTGTCGTTAGTCTTCTTCCCGGACCTGCAAACTCGTGCAATGTGTCCCATCTTTCCACACTGCCTGCATATTTTGTCCTTGGACCAGCAGTCCTTCTGGTCATGGGTTGTTCTGCCGCAGCGATAACATTTTTCAAATCCCCGTGTCATTTTGTGGGTGCCGTATTCCTGTGGCTTTTGCTGTATTTCCGCAACTCCCCTTGCTGCTGCTTCGTACGATACTGCCATGCTGAAAGCCTTATCTAGCGTCAGCTCTTTCTCTGAGAGTAATCTCTTCTGGGTTCCTTCACTCAGGAGTCCACAGACAAATTTGTCCCGTAGGGTATCTGCCAGTCCTGCTCTGAACTGGCAGTGCTTTGATAGCTTGCGTAGTTCCGTAAGGTAATCAGCATTGCTCTCATCTTTATGCTGATTTCTCTTGTGGAATTTAAATCTTTCTGCTATCAGCAGCGGTGTAGGATTTAGGTGTTCCTGTAGGATATCAACAATTTCGTTAAAACTCTTCGCCATCGGTTTGGCTGGAGTGATCAGGTTCCGCAATAGGCCCTACGTTCTTGCGCCCATTAAATTTAGTAGTACCGATGCCTTTTTCTCATCGGTACTTCATTTGCCTTGCAATATACTTCGACTCTTTCCACATACGTGGTCCAGTCTTCTATTGCATTATCGAAGGCAGTGATATTGCCAGTCTTCGGCATCTTGGAGATCTAAGATGGCGCCTTCTTCCCCGATTGAACAAAATGGCGCCTCCCACGCTTTGCCTTCTTCCCCGCTGGATTAAGATGGCGCCTCCCGCGCTTTCTGTCTTCTCCACTGCTGCTAGCGCTGTTGCTGGCGTTTTTATGCCTTGATGGCGACGCCCTATGGTCTTTGCGCACTTCCCCCCCGCGCTGCTGCTAACGCCGCTCTCCGCGGTCCCCGTGGCAAACTGCAGCTCCTCGCGGCTTTCTGCGCTTCTAATTTCTTTTATTTTAATTACTGTTCCCGTCGTCAGAGCAATTCCTACAGGACACTTTCCTCCCTCTTCTCGGGTCTGTACGCTGCCCGGCTTCATAGCACCGGCCGCGCCCTGTGTACTCCACCCTCTCTCTCTCTCTCCTCTTCCCGACAACGCTGCTCGTGTTGTGTATGTAATAAGCGGATAGAGGACATATTCGCATCGTTAGCTGGGGGTAGACACTTTACGAAGATTGACCTTTGTCAAGCTTATTTACAGATGGAGGTGGAGCAGGACTCGAAAAAGCTCCTAACGATTAACACACACAAGGGATTGTACCAGTACAATCGCCTGGTATTTGGTGTGGCGTCCGCCCCGGCAATATGGCAGAGGACCATGGAACAGGTCCTACAGGGCATTCCAGGAACGCAATGCTACCTGGATGACATCCTGGTGACAGGACAAACGGATAACGACCACCTCGCTAACCTGGAGCGAGTACTTCTGCGGTTACAACAATACGGACTCAGGGCGAACAAGCAGAAGTGTGAGTTTTTCCAGGAACGTATCTCATACTGTGGTCACATTATAGATAAGGAAGGCCTGCATAAGTCCCCGGAAAAGATCGAGGCAGTAGTGAAGGCCCCGCCCCCTGAGAATGTATCTCAGTTACGATCATTCTTAGGCCTTATAAACTATTACCATAAGTTCCTCCCGAACTTATCGTCCATTTTACATCCACTAAATTCATTGCTGCAAAAGGGAGTCTCCTGGAATTGGGACGAAGCGTGTGAGGCTGCTTTTAAAAAGGGTAAACAAATCATTACATCAAAGGAAGTGCTCGCACACTTTGACCCAAAAATGCCAATGAGGTTGGCATGTGACGCCTCCCCGTATGGTATAGGGGCAGTGTTGTCACACAAATTTCCCAACGGGACGGAGAGGCCAATAGCATTTGCCTCAAGGTTGTTAACTACAGCCGAAAGAAACTATGCGCAAATCGACAGGGAGGCCCTCAGTCTGGTGTGGGGTGTAAAAAAATTCCACCACTACCTGCATGGGCAACGTTTCACACTACTGACGGATCATCAACCGTTGGTGTCGATATTTAATCCAACAAAAGGGGTGCCCCTGATGACGGCCCAAAGGCTACAGAGATGGTCACTGTTCTTAGGAGCACACCAGTACCTTATCGAATATAAGGGTACCAAACAGCATGGCAATGCGGATGGCCTGTCGCGGCTACCCTTGCCTGCCGAGATCGAAGAGATAGTACAGGATCCCGTGGAAATATATCATACGGCTGTTATGGAACACTTGCCCATCACCAGCCAATGTATCGAGCGGGAAACACAGAACGACCCGACATTGGCAAGGGTTTACGAGTTAACCGTGAAAGGCTGGCCGGCGCAGGGTGATGCATCATTGCTGGCGTTTTCGGCAAGGAAGGACCAGTTGTCCGTCTGCCGGGGCACATTGATGTGCGGAGCCAGGGTGGTGGTCCCTCAAAAATTACAACATAAAGTGTTGCAGGACTTACACGAAGGTCATCTGGGGGGTGTCAAAATGAAAAGCCTCGCCAGAGCCTAGGTCTGGTGGCCCGGCATTGACAGGGACATTGAGGAAGTAGCAAAAGCGTGCCAAGGGTGCCAGATGGTACAGAACGTACCACCACAAGCCCCACTACATCCGTGGGAGTGGCCTTCAACGCCGTGGCAAAGGATCCACGTGGACTTCGCTGGCCCCTTCCTGGATGCGATGTTCCTTATTGTAGTGGACGCCCATTCAAAATGGCCGGAGGTCATAAAGATGTCATCAACGACAGCCGAAAAGACGGTCGCAGTCTTAAGGACCATTTTTGCCCGAAACAGGGTGCCCGAGCAAGTCTGTTCGGACAATGGGCCACAATTTGTGGCAGAAGCATTTCAAGCATTCCTAAAAAGGAATGGAGTGCGACATTATACGTCCGCACCATGTCATCCGGCTACAAATGGGCTGGCAGAGCGATTTGTACAGACTTTTAAAAAGGCCATCAAGGCGATGGGGGAGGAAAGGTTGCCACTATAACACAAGGTGGACAACTTCCTATTCGCATACCGTACTGCTGCACATACGGTGACCAACCAGGCCCCCACCGTCATGTTCTTTTATAGAAGGTTAAGGTCTCGCCTTGAATTGCTCAGACCAAACATTCAGAGAGAGGTGGAAAACCGAGTATTTCGTAGGGCTCCTGACAGACAGACACGGAGCTTCGAGGTGGGGCAGCAAGTGTTGGCCCGTGATTATAGGAATGAAAAGTGGCGGTCTGGTATGATAAAGGCCCGCCAGGGACCCTTGATGTACACAGTTGAGACAGGGGAAGGCATAATCAGACGACATGCTGATCAACTTGTGGAGTCCAGAAACCCAACTGATTCACTACCTCAAACGTCTCAGCACATTGTTACAGCGGAATCACGGCCCAGCTCGTCGTTACAGAGGTCTCAGAATTGCGAGGAGTTCAGCACTCCAGTGATCTCCATGGCACAGGATGTGCCATCAGACACCGATGACTCCAGCGATGAAGGGGTGACGGAAGTACCGCCGCCTACACCGAGACCAACTAGAGAAAGACGTTATCCTAGTCGAGACAGGAGGCCTCCTCAGAGACTGAATCTATAACATGTTTCTGTTTATATATATATAAGTAGACAACTCTTGATGTAAATATGTTATGTATATTGTGTTACCAAATGTTATTAGCCCTAGTTATGGGGCATCTATTGACTTAATTGCACGGGTACGTTTTAATTAAAAGGGGAGGAATGTTGTGTATGTAATAGGTATGTTACTTTAAACCTATGGCCAGGGCAGCACTACTTTGTAGGGCGTAGTGATACCGTAGTACCACTCCTGGCCATAGGGGTATAAATAGTACTGTGGGTACTGATCTCCCCTCAGTTTCCCGCCTGTTGGTATTAAGTAAAGACCTACGTTGAATCTTCCAAGCTGTCTCGTCATTATTGCATTAAGTATAGACACATACTTTATAGCTCGGCCCCGTTGAAAAGCCACCTGATCGAGCTGTAGCCCGCCGCAGCCCAGGAAGGATCAGTGTACTACCTGCCACCAGCCCAATTAGCTGGAACACCATAGACAGGATAACCAAGCCCCGCTCTCGACAGCCTCTCCTGCAAATCTTTGAATTCGATGAGTCAGAGGCGGTTGCCCACGGTCGACGCCCGTTTCTTCTGTTTGCTTTTTTTTTTCTTTTCTTCCTTCTGGCCTCGACCTCTAACAACTTCGCTTCAGGGATGGATCCCCATGAGGTGGTGCAGAACTGTAGATAAGTTCGGATCTGCTCGTCGCCAGTGTTACATCCGTGTGTAATTGAGACACGGACTGCAGGAGTTGGTTATAACAGGTGTTTACTGAGCGGAGACAAAACTGGAACTACTGTACAAAGTTACTACACAGGCTTATATACAGGGTTGGTCACTACTGGTACTGCAGTATACAGGGGCTGCAGAATATAGTTCCTTCTTCAAAGTACATACATTACAAGGCCGTTCAGGGGTGATGTCAGGAAGCACTTCTTCACACAAAGGATAGTGGAAATCTGGAACTCTCTCCCCTCAAAAAGCAGTCGAGGCTGAGGGGGATCAATTGAAAATGTCAAAACTGAGATTGATAGATTATTGTTGAGTAAGGGTGTTAAGGGATACGGAGCTAAGGCGGGTAGATGGAGTTAAGACACAGGTCAGCCATGAGGGGCTAGAGGGGCTGAATGGCCTCCTCCCATTCCTATCTCAGTCTTGAAAGTTTGAATTGACCCCCCCCAGCATCCACAGCCTTTATGGGGAGAGAATTCCAGATTTTCACCACCCTTTGTGTGAACAGTTCTGGTCTCCATATTATAAAAAGGATATAGAGGCACTGGCGAAGGTGCAGAAAAGATTCACAAGGATGATACCAGAACTGAGAGGTGATACCTACCAGGAAAGATTGAACAGGCCGGGGCTCTTTGCTCTAGAAAAGAGAAGGCTGAGGGGTGACCTGATAGAGGCCTTTAAAATTAGGAAAGGGTTTGGTAGGTTAGACGTAGAGAAGATGTTTCCAATTGTGGGCGAGACCAGAATTAGGGCCATAAATATAAGATAGTCACTAATATATCCAATAGGAGTGGTTGGAATGTGGAACTCACTACCACAGGGGGTGGTTGAGGCGAATGGCACAGATGCATTTAAGAGGAAGCTCGATAAACACATGAGGGAGAAAGGAAACATAGAAGATAGGAGCAGGAGTAGGCCATTCGGCCCCTCGAGCCCGCTCCGCAATTTAATGAGATCATGGCTGATCATCCAAATTCAGTACCCTGTCCCTGCCTTCTCTCCATATCCCTTGATCCCTTTAGCCTTAAGAAATATATCTAACTCCTTCTTGAATATATTTATTGAATTGGCCTCAATTGCCTTCTGTGGTAGAGAATTCCACAGGGTCACCACTCTCTGGGTGAAGAAATTCCTCCTCATCTCTGTCCTAAATGGCCTACCCCTTACCCTTAGACTGTGACCCCTGGTTCTGGACTCCCTGACCATCAGGAACACCCTTCCTGCATCTAGTCTGTCCAGTCCTGTCAGAATTTTATAAGTTTCAATGAGATCCCCTCTCATTCTTCTAAACTCCAGCGAGTACAAGCCCAATCGACCCAATCTCTCCTCATACGTCATTCCTGCCATCCCAGGTATCAGTCAAAACTTTAGGAAGGATGTCCAGGCCGTGGAGAGGGTGCAGAGAAGATTTACTAGAATGGTACCAGGGATGAGGCACTTCAGTTATGTGGAGAGACTGGAGAAGCTGGGATTGTTCTCCTTAGAGCAGAGAAGGTTAAGGGGAGATTTAATAGAGGCGTTCAAATTCATGAAGGGTTTAGAGTAAATAAGGAGAAACTGTTTCCAGTGGCAGAAAGGTCGGTAACCAGAGGACACAGATTTAAGAAAATTGGCAAAAAAGCCAGGGAAAAGATGAGGAGAAATATTTTTTATGCAGCGAGTTATTGTGATCTGGAACACGCTGCCTGAAGGGCGGTGGAAGCAGATTCAATAGTAACTTTCAAAAGGATATATACTTAAAAAGGAAATATTTGCAGGGCTCTGGGGAAAGGACAGGGGGGAGTGGGACTAATTGGAGAGCTCTTTCAAAGAGCCGGCACAGGCACGATGGGCCGAATGGCCTCCTTCTGTGCTGTATCATTCTAAGTTTTAAGATATAAAGGATCTTCAATCAGGCAATGGAGAGACATACAAAGGACATTAAAATGTACAAATAGTGGAGAGTTTAAAAGACAAGCAGCGACAGTCTCTGCCCCCTGCCGCAGCCCATCTACCGCTGACACCCCCATCCACGGCCTTCATCACCTCCAGATTCGACTATTGCGACGCTCCCCTGGCTGACGGCCCATCTTCCAGCCTCCGCAACCTTCAGTTCACCTAGAGCCCTGCTGCCCGTGTCCTATCCCGCACCGAGTCCTACACAATCATCCTGACCCACAATGGCGTTCAGCCCCCCAATGCCTCAAATTAAAAATTCTCATCCTTGTGGTTAAATCCCTCCATAGTGCTCCTAAGGCCCCACACTCTGGAATTCCCTTCCCAAACCCCTGCACCTCACTCTCCTCCTTAAAACACACCTCTTTGAGCAAGATTTGTGTCACTCCTCTTAACATCTCCTCCCTTAGCTCTGCATTATTTTTTCTTCCGTACCACTCTGTGAAGTACTTTGGGATGTTTTTTCTACACCTTGTTATCATGTAACTCACTGAGGTCTGTGGGATCTTACTTTGCGCAAATTGGCTGCTGCGTTTCCTACATTACAGCAGTGTCTACACTTCGAAAGTGCTTCATTGGCTGTGGAGCGCTTTGGGACGTCCTGAGGATGTGTAAGGCGCTATAGAAATGCAAATTCTTTCTTTCTTCGCCGTGTCCCCTCCATATTCTCTGAGCAAGCTACTCACTGCTCTAACAGGCGTAGAGATTTGGATGAGTCTGTGGAGACAGGAATTGGGCAAGGAAGTGTTGGAGAATGAATCCTCGAGCAGATAAAGGCTTAGACACTGGCAGCAGCAGGGGAGGAGGTCGGAGATACTGGAGGGGGAGTGAAGTAGGGGAGGGGTTAGGAGATACGTAGGGTCATCCAGACTCGAGTCGTCGTTGGCTTGTTCTCTCTACACAGATGCGGCCGGACCTGCTGTGATTTCCAGCAAAAAAAATGTTTTTTGTCTGTTTTTTTGTTTTTCATACAGACCCCAGCATCTGCAACATTTGACCCCTTGTTACCCCACCTCATTGTTCTTTGATGTAATGTTTTCCTGACTGACCTGTTTGGACACCATTCACACCTTTGATTGCTGTGATTATCTCTCTCCGAGGTGTGATAAATGGCAGTTAGAAAGATTACCTGTAAACATCTGACATTATTCTCTGACTATATAAGCTGTGTCTTTATGCATCTCTCCACTTCACCTGACGAAGGAGCAGCGCTCCGAAAGCTTGTGACTTCAAATAAAGCTGTTGGACTATAACCTGGTGTTGTGTGACTTCTTACATATTTCAGAGGGAGTGAGGTAGGGTAGGAGGTCCTGAGGATGTGAAAGGTGCTATTCAAATGGTAGTTTTGCCGATTCTGAGTTATAGGATGATTAGATCTAGTATCAGAGCACCAAATCCCAAATATAACTGGGATTTTGAGCAGTTCCTTCACAATCTCAGGGAGTCAGTGCGGCATCGGCAGCGGCGGGAGGAATCTCGGAGCGGCAGAGCGACTACAAAAGGCCCCAGAGGCTCAGGTAGGCCTCAGTGCGGCAGCGGCAGCGGCGGGAGGAATCTCGGAGCGGCAGAGCGACTACAAAAGGCCCCAGAGCCTCAGGTAGGCCTCAGTGCGGCATCGGCAGCGGCGGGAGGAATCTCGGAGCGGCAGAGCGACTACAAAAGGCCCCAGAGCCTCAGGTAGGCCTCAGTGCGGCATCGGCAGCGGCGGGTGGAATCTCGGAGCGGCAGAGCAACTACAAAAGGCCCCATAGGCTCAGGTAGGCCTCACCAATCTCCAATCTCAGGGAAGGAGAGAGGTAAAAAGTATTCGAGGTGTGACGTCACCACAAAACAGGTAGGTGATTGGTTGGAGTATTTCTCTCTCTTTTAAAACTTTAAGTCTGTGGTTTATAGTTTTTAAGGTCTCTGTGGTGTAGCGGGGAAAGTTTGTAAACTAGGGCCCTTAAATATATCATTTAATTGTAGTGAAATTGGTGGGATTCATTTAATTTTAATTAATTAGTTAAAGGGTAAGTCATGGCAGGACAGCCCAGCCCCGTAGTGTGCTCCTCCTGCTCTATGTGGGAAATCAGGGACGCTTCCTGCGTCCCTGATGACCATGTGTGCGGGAAGTGTGTCCAGCTGCAGCTACTGACAGACTGCATTGCGGCACTGGAGCTGCAGATGGATTCATTTTGGAGCATTCGCGATGCTGAGGACATCGTGAATATCACATATAGTGAGTTGGTCACACCGCAGGTAAAGGGTGTACAGGCAGGAAGGGAATGGGTGACCAGCAGGCAGAGTAAGAGGCGCAGGCAGGTAGTGCAGGAATCCCCTGCGGCCATCCCCCTCTCCAACAGATATACCACTTTGAATACTGTTGGGGGGGATGACTCATCAGGGGAAGGCAGCAGCAGCCAACTTCCTGGCACCATGGGTGGCTCTGCTGCACAGGCTGGGAGGAAAAAGAGTGGAAGAGCTATAGTGATAGGGGACTCAATTGTAAGGGGAATAGATAGGCGTTTTTGCGGCCGCAATCGAGACTCCAGGATGGTGTGTTGCCTCCCTGGTGTAAGGGTCAAGGATGGCTCGGAGTGGCTGCAGAACATTTTGGAGGGGGAGTGCGAACAGCCAGTTGCCGTGGTGCACATAGGCACCAACGATATAGGTAAAAAACGGGATGAGGTCCTAAAAGCAGAATATAGGGAGTTAGGAGGTAAATTAAAAAATAGGACCTCAAAGGTAGTAATCTCAGGATTGCTACCAGTGTCACGTGCTAGTCAGAGTAGAAATAGGAGGATATTTCAAATGAATACGTGGCTAGAGGAATGGTGCAAGGAGGAGGGATTCAAATTCCTTGGACATTGGAACCGGTTCTGGGAGAGGTGGGACCAGTACAAACGGGACGGTTTGCACCTGGGCAGGGCCGGGACCGATGTCCTAGGGGGAGTGTTTGCTAGTGCTGTTGGGGAGGGTTTAAACTAAAGTGGCAGGGGGTTGGGAACCTGAGCAGGGAGACAGAGGAAAGGGAAACAAGGAAAGCTGCAAAAGACAGGAAGGAGAAAAACAAAATTAGAAGGCAAAGAACTCAACGGTTTAAATCAAACATGGTCACAGTAAATAATTATTCATGTAGGTCTGAGAGCGTTAAAAAAACAAGCCTGAAGGCTTTGTGTCTTAATGCAAGGAACATTTGGAACAAGGTGGATGAATTAGCTGGCAAATAGAGGTAAACAAATATGATTTGATTGGGATTACAGAAACATGGCTCCAGGATGGCCAAGGCTGGAAACTCAACATCCAGGGGTATTCAATATTTAGGAAGGATAGGCAAAAAAGAAAGGGAGGTGGGGTAGCATTGCTGGTTAACGAAGGGATTAACACAATTGAAAGGAAGGATATTAACTCTGCTGATGCGGAATCTGTATGGGTAGAACTGAGAAATATCAAGGGGCAGAAAATGTTAGTGGGAGTGGTATATAGACCTCCAAACAGTAATACGGAGGTTGGGAATGTCATTAAATGGGAAATTAGAGACACGTGCAATAAGGGCACAGCAGTCATCATGGGTGACTTTAATTTACATGTAGATTGGGCTAAACAAATTAGTAAAAATACTGTGGAGGAGGAATTCCTAGAATGTTTACGGGATAGTTTTCTGGAACAATGTGTTGAGGAACCAACCAGAGATCAGGCCATCTTAGACTGGGTATTATGTAATGAGAGAGGATTAATTAGCAATCTTGTTGTACGAGGCCCCTTGGGTCAGAGCGATCATAATATGATAGAATTCTTCATTAAGATGGAGAATGAAGTAGTTGACTCGGAGACTAGGGTCCTGAATTTAAATAAAGGAGACTACGATGGTATGAGGTGCGAATTGGGTAGGATTGATTGGGGAATGTCACTCAAAGGGTTGACGGTGGATAGGCAATGGCAAGCATTCAACGACCACATGGATGAACTACAGAAATTGTTCATCCCAGTTTGGGATAAGAATAAAACAAAAAGGGTGACTCAACCGTGGCTAACAAGGGAAATTAGGGATAGCATAAGATCCAAGGAGAGGGCATATAAATTGACCAGAAAAAGCAGTAACCCTGAGGATTGGGAGCAGTTTAGGATTCAACAAAGGAGGACAAAGGGATTAATTAAGAAGGGGAATATAGAATATGAAAGTAAGCTTGCAGGGAACATAAAAACTGACTCTAAGAGCTTTTATAGATATGTGAAGAGAAAAAGATTAGTGAAATCAAGTGTAGGTCCCTTGCAGTCAGAAGCAGGGGAAGTTATAATGGGGAACAAAGAAATGGCAGACCAATTAAATGCATATTTTGGTTCTGCCTTCACAAAGGAGGACACAAATAACCTCCCAGAGATGTTGGAGAGCATAGGGTCTGATGAGAGGGAGGAACTGAAAGAAATCAGTATTTGTAGGGAAATGGTGTTGGGGAAATTGATGGGATTGAAGGCCAATTAATCCCCAGGGCCTGATAATCTACATCCTAGGGTACTTAAGGAAGGGGCCCTAGAAATAGTAGATGCATTGCTGATCATCTTCCAAAATTCGCTGGAATCTGGAACTGTACCCATGGATTGGAGGGTAGCTAATGTTACCCCACTATTCAAAAAGGGTGGTAGAGAGAAAGCGGGGAATTACAGACCGGTAAGCCTGACATCGGTAGTGGGGAAAATGCTAGAGTCCATTATAAAGGATGTAATAGCTGAGCACTTGGAAAACAGTGACAGGATCGGACAAAGTCAACATGGATTTACAAAAGGTAAATCGTGCTGGACTAATCTACTGGAATTTTTTGAGGATGTAACTGGGAAAATAGATAAGGGAGAACCAGTAGCTGTGGTGTATTTGGACTTTCAAAAGGCTTTCGATAAGGTCCCGCATAAGAGATTAGCGTGTAAAGTTAAGGCACATGGGATTGGGGGCAAGGTATTGACTTGGATAGAGAACTGGTTGGCGGACAGAAAGCAGAGAGTAGGAATTAACGGGTCTTTTTCCGAGTGGCAGGCAGTGACTAGTGGGGTACTGCAGGGATCGGTCCTTGGACCCCAGCTATTCACAATATACATTAATGATCTAGATTAGGGAACTAGATGTAATATCTCCAAGTTTGCAGACGACACAAAGCTGGGTGGCCGTGTGTGCTGCGAGGAGGATACCGAGAAACTCCAGGATGATTTGGACAGGTTGGGTGATTGGGCAGAAGCGTGGCAGATGCAATATAATGTGGATAAATGTGAGGTTATCCACTTTGGTGTCAAAAACAGAAAGGCAGACTATTATCTGAATGGCAATAGATTGGGAGAAGGGGAAGTGCAACGAGACTTGGGTGTCCTTGTGCACCAGTCACTGAATGTAAGCATGCAGGTGCAGCAGGCGGTGAAGAAGGCAAATGGTATGTTGGCCTTCATAGCAAAAGGGTTTGAGTACAGGAGCAAGGATGTCCTGCTGCAGTTGTACAGGGCCTTGGTGAGACCACACCTTGAGTACTGTGTGCAGTTTTTGTCACCTTATCTGAGGAAGGATGTTCTTGCCATGGAAGGAGTTCAGCGAAGATTCACAAGGCTGATCCCTGGGATGGCAGGAATGACGTATGAGGAGAGATTGGGTCGATTGGGCTTATACTCGCTGGAGTTTAGAAGAATGAGAGGGGATCTCATCGAAACTTATAAAATTCTGACAGGTCTGGACAGACTAGATGCAGGTAGAATGTTCCCGATGGTCGGAGAGTCCAGAACCAGGGGTCACAGTCTAAGGATAAGGGGTAAGCCATTTAGGACAGAGATGAGGAAGAATTTCTTCACCCAGAGAGTGGTGAACCTGTGGAATTCTCTACCACAGAAGGTGGTTGAGGCCAATTCATTAAATATATTCAAGAAGGAGTTAGATATGTTTCTTAGAGCTAAAGGTATCAAGGGATATGGGGAGAAAGCAGGGACAGGGTACTGAATTTGGATGATCAGCCATGATCTCATCGAATGGCGGAGCAGGCTCGAGGGGCCGAATGGCCTACTCCTGCTCCTATCTTCTATGTTTCTATGTTTATATTCAAATACAATTTACAGCACAGAAACAGGCCATTCAGGTCTGTGCCAGTGTTTATGCTCCACACGAGCCTCCTCCCGCCCCTCTTCTTCTCACTCCATCAACATATCCTTCTATTCCTTTCTCCCTCTTGTGTTTATCTAGCTTCCCCTTAAATGTATCTGTGCTATTCTCCTCAACCACTCTCTGGGGAAAGAAGTTTCTCCTGAATTCCCTATTGGATTTATTAGTGTCTATCTTATATTTATGGCCCCTAGTTCTGGTCTCCCCCACAAGTGGAAACATCTTCTCTACATCTATCCTATTGACACCCCTTCATAATCGTAACGACCTCTATCAGGTCACCCCTCAGCCTTCTCTTTTGAAGAAAAAGAAAGAAAGGCTTGCATTTATATTGGGGCTTTTTATGACCACCGGACGTCTCAAAGCGCTGTACAACCAATGAAGTACTTTTGAAGTGTAGTCATTGTTGTAATGTGGGACATGCGGAAGCTAATTTGCACTCAGCAAGCTCCCACAAACAGCAACATGATAATGACCAGGTAATCTGTTTTAATGATGTTGATTGAGGGATAAATATTGGCCCAGGACACCGGGGAGAACTTCCCTGCTCTTCTTCGAAATAGTGCCCGTGGGATCTTTTACGTCCACCTGAGAGAGCAGACGGGGCCTCGGTTTAACGTCTCATCCGAAAGAGAAAAGAGCCCCAGCCTGTTCAGTCTTTCCTGATAGTTGTACCCTCTGAGTTCTGGTATCATCCTTGTAAATTGGTTCTGCACTTTTATCCAGTGCCTCTGTATCCTTTTTGTAAGATGAGTGTTGCTTTTCCATTTCAAGATCTAACATTGGAGCACTGGACTCCCATTCTCTGCCTTCGAAATCGAGCATCTGAAATTTGGCGGGCAGGAAAAGGCCAGCTGGTCCATTAAGCCTGCCCCACACTCATGATGGCCGGAGTGTCATAAGTAGATGCTTCTTCCCTTCCCGCCATCTCCAGCGTTTTCCCCTCCCTGCTCCTCCCCCCTTCCCCGCAGCCATGTAGATCCACCTCTCCCTCTAAAAGCTTCGACATGGAGAAGAGGGAGGGGGAGGGGGAATAAAGCACAAGGTTAAATTACAACCACAGGCGCTGATTAAAAGACGAAAATCAGGAGGACAAGACAGCTGCCTGATTGTGTCCTCTACCATATTCACGGGTTCTGACTCGTAACCAGTGGTGAGTTTTACTGCAAAGGCTCACATCAAATGTTTTACAATTAGCAAACAGAAGATCAGCGGAGGACAAACGGAAACCCTGTTTTAACAAGGAAACTTCCTTGTTGTAAATGATACCAGATGGATATGAGTGAGTCTGAGCGGGTAATCAAATCTCAGGGTTACATTGACCACAACAGCTTTGCCTCTTGGCTTATGGTATTACCCTGACTCTACAATTAGTGTATTGGCATGAGCTCCACTGAGAGACATCCAATCTCTACTGCGCAATGCACATAGCACATTAACTTTCCTGGTAATCAACTGCAGGTTCGGTCTGTATGAGCTTACAGTAAAGATGCCATCGTTCCTCTTCCGTGTCCATCATGGCACATCAAGGGCCAAGTTCTCCCCACCCCTGTTCGATCGCTTGGCTGTTCAACATAGGAACAGAAGGAGGCCGTTCAGCCCCTCGAGCCTGTTCTGCCATTCAATGAGATCATGGCTGATCTGTATCTTAACTCCATTTACCCGTCTTGGTTCCATATCCCTTGATCCCCTTACCCAACAAAAATCTATCAATCTCAGTTTTGAAATTTTCAATTGACTCCCAGCCACAACAGCTTTTTGGGGGAGAGAGTTCCAGATTCCCACCACCCTTCGTGTGAAGAAGTGCTTCCTGACATCACCCCTGAACGGCCTGGCTCTCATTTTATGGTTATGCCCCCTTGTTCTGGACTCCCCCCACTGTTAGATCCGTGGTTCAGTGGATAAATAATTACACGGATGCTGTACATAAACAAATAAGAGGTCTTTACTGGAGGAGGGTAATCTCTAGACTGGGGTACAGAGGCATGCGCACAGCTTATATACCGGTGTGGTCACTGCTGGTACTACAGTATACAGGAGCTGTAAAAAGTAGTTCTGGCTTAAAGCACATACACTACAATTCCTCCCTTTTTAGATTAATAATACCCCCTTAATATTCAAATAACAATTACATTCTTACATGTACATTCAATAACGAAAGTCCATTTATAGATTCAGTTTTTGGGGCGGCTTCCTGACCCTTTCGGGATAGCGCCTTTCCGGAGGTTCTTGTTCTTGGTGCAGAGGCGATTCTGACCCCCTTTCCTCGGGTAGTTCATTGGGTTCCACTGCTACTGGGTCTGAAGTAGATACTACCGGTATGTTGGGTTCATCCCCAGGTACTCGAGACATGGGGTTGACGCATTCCTGTGATGCTAAGATCTGATCGACGTGGCGTCTCACAATGTTCTCCCCGACATCCACTGTGTACATTAATGGCCCCTGCCTTGTACATATCGTTTCGGGTTGCCACTTCTCTGTTCGATAGTCCCGGGCCAAGACTGGTTGCCCTACATTGAAGCTCCTTGTCGGCTTCTCGTTGATGTGCTGGAATTGTTTGTCCTCAACATTTCTTCGCACATTTGGTCTGAGCAAGTCCAGACGAGATCTCAACCTTCGGTTAAAGAACATCATGGCCGGGGTCTGGTTGGTAACTGCATGTGTCGCGTTTCGGTAGGCTAATAAGAAATTGTCCATCTTATGCTGTAGTGGAATTTCCTCGTTGCACATGGCCTTTATCGCCTTCTTAAAGGTTTGTACGAACCTCTCAGCCAATCCATTGGTGGCTGGATGATACGGGGCGGATGTGTAATGCCTTACCCCATTCCTTTTCATGAATTTTTGGAACTCATCGGACACAAACTGTGGTCCATTATCAGAGCAGATCTGCTCTGGCAACCCGTTTCTGGCAAATAGTAGGGCTGCAATCGTTTTTTCTGTAGTGGTTGAAGACATCTTTATCACCTCAGGCCACTTTGAATGAGCATCCACTGCTATTAAGAACATTGAGTCCATGAATGGACCAGCGAAATCAATGTGCACCCGTTGCCATGGAGAGGAGGGCCACTCCCATGGGTGTAGAGGGGCATGTGGTGGTGCATTTTGGACCTTCTGGCATCCTAAGCAGCTCTTAGTTAGGTCTTCGATTTGTTGATCGATTCCCAGCCACCACACATAAGCCCTAGCTAGGCTTTTCATTTTCAGTCCCCCCAGATGACCTTCATGTAGCTCATTTAGCACTCTCTCCCTTAACTTGGGTGGAATCACCACTCTGGATCCATACATCACTGTCCCCTGGCATACTGACAGCTGTTCTCTTCTGGATGAGAATGCTGGCAACAGTGAGTCGCCATGTGTTGGCCATCCCCTCACCGTCAATTCATATACCCGTGACAGCGTCGGATCATTGCGGGTCTCCTACTCTATATCCGCATTTGTTACTGGCAATCGTTCAATTATCGACGAATAAAATATCTCAATGGGGTCCACTGTTGGTGCTTCCTCCACAGTAGGCAATGGCAGGCGCGATAGCCCATCAGCATTCCCATGCTGTCTCGTGCCTTTATATTCTATTTCATATTGATTCACCCCTAGAAACAGGGACCATCTTTGTAACCACTGTGCAGTCATTACTGGCACGCCCTTCTTAGGATTAAAGATGGAGACAAGTGGTTGGTGGTCAGTCAGCAAGGTGAACTTCTGCCCATGCAGATAGTGGTTGAATTTTTTTACTCCCCATACTAGGCTGAGGGCCTCCCTGTCAATCTGGGCATAGTTGCGCTCAGCTGAGGTTAGTGACCGAGAGGAAAAGGCTACTGGCCTCTCCAACCCGTCTGGGAATTTGTGCGACAGCACCGCTCCAATGCCATCGGGTGATGCATCACATGCCAAACGAATTGGTAGTGCTGGGTTGAAATGGGCCAACACCTCTTTTGATGTGATCAATTCTTTACACTTCTGGAAAGCTCGTCTACGTTCGTCATCCCACCCCTGTTTGCAGTAGGGTGTTCAGCGGGTGTAATACCGTAGACAAATTTGGTAAGAACTTGTGGTAATAGTTTACCAGCCCGAGGAACGACCTCAGTTGTGACACATTTTCCGGTGGCTGGAGCCTTGACTACTGCCTCTATCTTGTCAGGGGACTTATGTAACCCCTCTTCATCGATGACGTGGCCGCAATACGAGCTCTGTTTCTGGAAAAACTCGCACTTGTGGCGATTAGCTCGTAGCCCATATTCCTTTAATCTGGCGAGCACCTTCTCTAAGTTAGCGAGGTGATCACCGTCATTTTCGCCCGTGACCAAGATGTCGTCCAAATAACACTGGGTCCCTGGAATCCCTTGCAGGACCTGATCCATCGCCCTTTGCCAGATAGCCGGAGCCGAGGCTACTCCAAACACCAGCCGGTTGTATTGATAGAGGCCTTTATGGGTGTTGATCGTAAGGTAATGTTTCGAAGCTTCTTCTACCTCCATTTGCAAGTACGCCTGGGCTAGATCAATTTCTGTGAAGAGTTTACCACCAGATAGCGAGGCGAAAATATCCTCAATTCGTGGAAGCGGATATTGCACCGTGTGAAGGACTGGGTTCACCGTCACCTTAAAATCCCCACAGATGCGGACCTTCTTTGGTTCCCCAGGCGTATTACTCAATGACCTCTTCATTACAGGAACGATGGGTGTAGCCCACTCGCTCCAGTCCACTTTGGACAGTACTCCTGAACGTTCCAACCCTTCCAGCTCTGCTTCAACCGCTGGTCTGATCGCATAAGGCACTGGTCTGGCCTTCAGAAACTTTGGGTTTGCATTATCCTCTATTTTAATTGTTGCTGTTATTCCTTTTAGTGTTCCTAGTCCCTCCTGGAACACTTCTTTTGCATCAGTTAGCATTTTTGACAGTCGTCCAGGTGTGACGTCATCATCCTTTTTGACCTCCACCTTCAGTGCCTGTATGGAATGCCAATCTAAATGTATCTTCCGGATCCATTCACGTCCTAGCAGTGGTGGTCCTCCATTTGGCAATACATATATATCCATTTTAGGTATTTCCTGACCTTTATATGTCACTTTCACCCTTATTTTTCCTTTGGGGTAGACTTTTTTGCCCCGTATACATCTTCAAGACAATCTCTGTAGCTTTCAAGGGTATGTGTGAAAATAGCCGCTTGTAGTCTCTTTGATTTATGACTGTTAGTGCTGACCCTGTGTCCAATTCCATTTCCACTTGGACTCCATCTATCTTGAGTGTAACCCAGATAGTCTGGTGATCCTCCATTTCGGTTACATTATGTAGTTTCAGACAACCCAGCTCCTTGCTTCCGGAGTCTGTGTCACTTTTCTGTTCGTCTGAACCACTGTCCATCACCTGGTGTACCTTTTTGCACTTCTCCTGTGGAGATTTCTTACTGTTGGTTTTCTTCCCAGACCTGCAGACTCTTGCTATGTGTCCTGCTTTCCCACACTGTCTGCACACTTGGTCCTTGAACCAACAATCTTTCTGGTCATGTGTTGTTCTGCCGCAGCGATAGCACTTCCCTGTTCCATAGGTCATTTTGTTGGTGCCATATTCTTGCGGTCTCCGTTGTATCTCTGCAGCGCCCCTTGCGGCTGCTTTGTGTGATACTGCCATACTGAAAGCTTTGTCCAGCGTAAGGTCCTTTTCTGATAGAAGCCGTTTCTGGGTTCCTTCACTTTGTAGCCCACAACACAAACTTGTCCCTTAACGTGTCTGCTGGTCCCGCTCCAAACTGGAAGTATTTCGGTAGCTTGCGCAGTTCCGTTAGGTACTCAGCACTGCTTTCGTCTTTGTGTTGGTTCCTTTTATGGAACTTAAATCGTTCTGCTATCAGCAGCGGTGTGGGGTTTAAGTGGTCCTGTAGGATTTCTACTATGCTTTCAAAATTCTTGTTTACCGGCTTCTCTGGGGTTATTAGATTTCGCAGTAACCCTTAAGTTTTTGCACCCATGGAATTTAACAGAACCAGTGCTTTATTAGCATCTGGCACTTCATTCGCCCTGCAGTACACCTCAATACGTTCCACATATGTCACCCAATCTTCGACTTCATTGTCGAACGTAGAGATACTGCCACTCTTCGGCATCCTTGGTTGTGCGCTAACTATCACCAATGGCGCCTCCCGCGCTTCCCCTTCTTCTCTGCTGGCACAAAATGGCGTCTCCCGCGCTTTCCTTCCTTCCCGCGCTCGCCCGTCTTCTCCGCTGCGGCTTCGCAAAATGGCGTCTCCCGCGCTCTTCCTTCTTCTCCGCGGCTCAGTGGCGCCTCCCGCGCTCTCCCTGCTTCTCCGTGGCTCAATGGCATCTCCCGCACTCTCCCTGCTTCTCCGCGGCTCCTGATCAGCCCGTGATCCCTGGCTGTGCTCTGCGCGTTCTTCTCTTGATATTTGTCGACGCCGCTCAGTCTAGAACCCGGCTGTTTCTTACCCTCTCTCTCTCCTGTTTGCAGTATTTTTCCTCGATGCCGCTCGGTGATCAACCCCCGGCTGCACCCTGCTCTCTTCACCCTCTTTCTTACCCCGTCGACGCTGCTCGGCTCTCTCTCTCTCTGCCGCCGGTCGGCTCCAGCCGCCGCTGCTCGGGAAGGGTCTGCTCTGGACCTGTCGTCGGTCTCTTACTGCTCGTTGTGGCTGGGGAACCAAGCCCGGCTCTCCACAGCCTCCCCAGCGAAGTTAGATCTCTGCCTGACTGCTGGGCGGTTGCTCGCGGTGGACGCTCGTGTTCCTGGACTCGACTATATTTTTTTTATGTTGCAGGTAGATTCGCATCAACACTCGTCGCCACTGTTAGATCCGTGGTTCAGTGAATAAATAATTACACGGATGCTGTACATAAACAAATAAGAGGTCTTTACTGGAGGAGGGTAATCTCTAGACTGGGGTACAGAGGCATGCGCACAGTTTATATACCGGTGTGGTCACTGCCGGTACTACAGTATACAGGAGCTGTAAAAAGTAGTTCTGGCTTAAAGCACATACAATACACCCACCAGAGCCATTCAGCCCCTTGAGCCTGTGCCGCCATGAAATGAGTTCATGGCTGATCTGTAGCCTAACTCCATCCATCTGCCTTGGCTCCATATCCTTTTATGCATTTGTCTCGCTAAAATCTGTCGATCTCAGATTTAAAATTATTAATTGAGCTGACTTTCTGTGGGAGAGGGTTCCACACTTCTACCACCCTTTGCGTGAGGAAGTGTTTCCTAACTTCTCTCCTGAATGGCTTGGCTCTGATTTTAAGGTTATCTCCCCTTGTCTTGGACTCTCCCACATCCAGCGGAAAAAGTTTCTCTCTACTGACCCAATCAATTCCTTTCAAAATCCTAAAATAACTCAATCCAATCACCCCTGAGCCGTCTATATTCCAGGGAACACAAGCCTAGTTTATGTAATCTCCGCTCATAATCTAACCCCTGGAGCCCTGGTAACATTCTGGTGAATCTGGGCTGCGCTCCTTCCAAGGCCAAGATATCCTTTCCAAGGCCATTGCTTCTGATCGCTCAGAACGGCTGCTCGCGTGCAGCATTCCAGAGGGTTTGGAGCAGGTCAGCTGCTGCTTTCCCAGCCCCAGCGCACGCAGGGACCCAGGGAGACTGGGAGGGATGAAAGCAAGCATCAAGAAATCGGATCTGGCTACTGAGGGCTGGCGTCCACATTGACAACCGTTGCCAGTGCAACAAAGCCAATTGTAAACATGGAGCCCCCCCTCCTGGCTCCCCCTTAATTGCAACAGTTTACTCTCTGAACAGGAACAGATTCTGGGAATAATCAGTTAAGGCTTCGTACTGTCATAGACGCCGGTGTCATCCTAACTATCAGCGCATCTCCAAGTATCTTTTAAATAAAAGAAAGAAAAGAACTCGCATTTCTACAACGGCCTTTCACCACCTCAGGACTTCCCAAAACGCTTTACAGCCAATGAAGCACTTTTTGAAGTGTGCTCACTGTTGTAATGTAGAGAAACGCGGCAGCCAATTTGCGCACAGCAAGCTCCCACAAACAGCAATGTGATAACGATCAGATCATCTGTTTTTTAGTGATGTTGGTTGGTCGAGGGATAAATTTTGCCCCAGGTCAGCGGGGAGAACTCAACAACAACGTGCATTTATATAGCGCCTTTAACTTCGTTAAACGTCCCAGGGCGCTTCACAGGAGCGTTTATCAAATAAAATTTGACACCGAGCTGCATAAGGACATGTTAAGTCTGTGTGTTATAATGAGAATTACTACACAGACCACAAGAGTAAATTTTAACAGGTCTTTACTAGTCGAAGGTCAGGGCGGAACTGCCCAATAAATCATTACACAGCACTTATATACTGGTGTGGTCACCACCGGTATTACAGTATACAGCAGCCAAGATAAAGTAGTGCAACCCTTAAAATAGTTCTCTTAAAGGTGGAACGGTTACATACACTACAATCCTCCCTTTTTAGCTTAACCGTATATATTCCCCATTAAACATAACATCATAACATATATACACAACTTCATGTAAAAACAGTTCACAGATTCAGTCTCTGCTGAGGCGCCTCCTGCGCTTCCTGACTCGGTCCGGATAACACCTCGGTGGTGTAGTAGTTTTCGGTGGTGTAGTAGGTTCTCGTTGCTGGGGTGACTCATCTAATAGTCCTTCACTGGACTTAACAGCTTGAACTTTCGTAACTTCAGAACCAGCATTGCTGACTTCTAAAGGCTCGAGTACCTTGGGAAGTTTTTCTACTTCCAGACTGATTTGGCTCAGTTCGGAGGGACCACGTGCATGACCTGGTAGGGGTGATAATGGTTCAGATGAGTCATCATCTTCTGCTTCTTCTCTATTGTCTTCTATTTCCTCCATCACTTCAGCTTTTGCCTCTGCCACCAATTCCCTGAGTGGCTTATTACTGCTGACACTGCTCACAAAAGGGTGCTCTTTCTTCTTAGCTTTCAACTGATCGATGAATTTGACATATTCCCTTTCTTGCTCAGCTTTGATTCGTTTGGCCTCATCGCACAGACGGTTTGTGTGCTCCTGCTCCATTTTCTCAATCAGCTGCTTCTGCTGTCTTCCCAGATTCTCCAACTCTGCGTCAAAGAACTTTTTCTTTGCATTCATCTCTTGCTCAAAACGGCGAATCATTTGTTCTAATTGCTGTTGTAGTTTGAAATTGAGTTGAGTTCGAGCCCGGTGTTCCTCAGAAATGTGCATGTCGGTAGACTGGACAGACGCAGAATTTTCTGTCAAACTATGTTGTTGTTGTTCAGTGGAATTCTGTTCTGATACTTGGTTCTCTCCTGAAGCATTTATGCACTCCTTCGTTTTTCCATCATTAGTCTGCAAGTCCATTTTAGACTTGTCTTTTGCACATGGGCTGGTCTTACCATCATCAGTACCAGAGTCTGAGCTGATTGTCTTCACCGAGTTCTCACTCTCTGCTTTGTCACTGTCACTGCTGCATATGCCCTCATCCAATATTCTGGACAATCGTGCAGGTTTGACATCTTTGTTTTTCCCGGAATCTACCGTTATTGCTTTTAGGGAGTGCCAGTCCATATTTATTTTCCTGATCCACTCCCGTCCCAGAAGTGGTGGACCTCCCTCAGGCAGTACATACAAGTCCATTCCTTGGTGTTCTTTGCCCTTGTGTACCACCTTGACTTTTATCTTTCCGATGGGGTATACTCTTTGCCCCGTGTATGTCTTTAATACTATCTCCGTATCCCGTAGGGGAATATGTGTGAATAACCTTTTGTAATCTTGCTTATTCATGACCGTCAACGCCGATCCGGTGTCCAATTCCATCTTCACTTGGACTCCTGCTATCTGCAGTGTGGCCCAGATAGTTTGTCGGTCAGCTTCCTTACTCACATTGTGAATTCTCAGACTACCCAGTTCCTTGCTGTTGGAGTCTGAATCCGAATTCTGTTCATCCGAACTCTTCTCAGCCACCTTATGTACCTTTCTGCACTTTTCCTGCGGTGACTTTTTGTTGCTGGTCTTCTTTCCTGATCGGCATACTTTAGCTATGTGACCAAGCTTGCCACATTTTCTACATTCCTGGTCTTTAAACCAGCATTGGTTCTGATCGTGTGTTGTCTTTCCACAACGATAACATTTCGTTGTACCCAAAGCCATTTGATCTACGCTGAGTACCGCTGCCTTCAGCTGCATTTCCGCAGTGCCTCTCGCTGTGGCTTCGTGCGATGCTGCAATAGTGACAGCCTTATCAAGTGTAAGATCATTCTCTTCAAGCAGCCGCTTTTGTGTTCCTTCTTTCGACAATCCACACACGAATTTGTCTCTCAGTGCCACTGTCAGACTTTCCCCAAACTGACAGTATTTCGCTAGTTTACGCAGTTCAATTAAATACTCCGCGTTGCTTTCCTCTTTCAGTTGCGTTCTCGCATAAAATTTAAATCGTTCCGCTAACATCAGCGGTGTGGGGTTCAAATGATTTTTCAGGACAGCAACAATTTTAGCGAAAGTCTGATCCGCCGGTTTAGCTGGTGATAGAAGATGCTTCAATAGCCCGTATGTCTTCGCACCCATTGAGTTTAGTAAGGTTAGTGCTTTATCTTCATCTGATATTTTATTTGCCTTACAATATATCTCTATGCGTTCTACATACGTGGCCCAATCTTCAACATCGGGATCGAAATCATTGATGTTACCACGATTAGGCATCCTCGCAATCTTCTTGAGAAACAAAAATAATTTTTTTTTCTTTTTTTTTTTCAAAATGGCGGTTTCCCGCGCTTGTCTTCTTCCCCCGCCTACGAAAATGGCGGCTTCCCGCATTTGCCTTTCTCCCCCGCTGGCTGTAATGGCGATTGCCGTATTGCTGCATTCGCCCTCCCCAGCAGTTCTCAAATCGTGCCTCCCAGCCCCTCTTGCAGTCCGATCCTTTCCCCCGGCTGCGGCTGAGTTCTCTGCGTTTTTTTTTTTAATTTTCTCCCGCGCCTTACGCTGACCCGGTCGCTGCGCCTCACGGCCTCGGTAGCTGCCCGGCCTTTTTCACCGGTCGCGGTCGAGCTCTCTCTCGACGCTGTTGCGTCTCCCAGCCCGCTTGCAGCCCGGTCTTTTACACCGGCTGCGTTTGCATGCACCGCGGCTCCCGTGCCTTACGCTGCCCCAGTCTCAGCGCCTCTGGCCCCGACTTCTGTCCGGCTCTTTTCACCGGTCGCGGTCGAGCTCTCTCTCGACGCTGCTGCGTCTCCCAGCCCGCTTGCAGCCCGGTCTTTTACACCGGCTGCGTTTGCATGCACCGCGGCTCCCATGCCTTACGCTGCCCCAGTCTCAGCGCCTCTGGCCCCGGCTTCTGTCCGGCTCTTTTCCCCGGCTGTGTTCGAGTTCTCCGCCCTTATAGCCTCCGTTTTTCCCTCCCCTACTTCACAGCCAACGTGGCCGACTTGCTGCTCGTCGCTGATCGGCTTACCCACCACCGTGATAGAAGGGATGATCACTGCCTGTTGCTGATGGAAGACTTCGTGTCAGGATTCTTCCTTTGCTCTTCAGACCTGCGTCTTTTCTCAGCAGGATGATGAGGGCGGATGCCTCCTCTCAACGCCCGTCAACTGCCTTGGATGTATCTCTGCCGCAGGGTAAGATCGTACTCGTCGCCACTGTTAAGTCTGTGTGTTATAATGAGAATTACTACACAGACCACAAGAGTAACTTTTTAACAGGTCTTTACTAGTCGAAGGTCCGGGCTGAACTGCCCAATAAATCATTACACAGCACTTATATACTGGTGTGGTCACCACCGGTATTACAGTATACAGCAGCCAAGATAAAGTAGTGCAACCCTTAAAATAGTTCTCTTAAAGGTGGAACGGCTACATACACTACAGGACAGATGACTAAAAGCTTGGTCAAAGAGATTTTAAAGATCATCTTAAAGGAGGAGAGAGAGGTGGAGAGGTTTAGGGAGGGAATTCCAGAGCTTAGATGCTCTTCATTGAAATCGTGGCTGTGGGATCTTTTACATTCAACTCAGTGGACAGACTGGGCCTTAGTTTCAGATCTCATCCAAAAGCCGGCATTCCTGGCAGTGCCGCACTCCCTCAATCCCAGATTGAATGTGGAATCATAGAATCATAGAATGGTTACAGTACAGAAGGAGGCCATTTGGCCCATCGAGCCCGTGCCGGCTCTCTGCAAGAGCACTTCAGCTAGTCCCACTCCCCCACCCTTTCCCCGTAGCCCTGCGAATTCTTTTCTTTCAGGTACTTATCCAATTCCCTTTTGAAAGCCGTGATTGAGTCTGCCTCCACCACCCTTTCAGGCAGTGCATTCCAGATCTTATCCATTCGCTGAGTAAAAAAGTTTTTCCTCATGTCGCCTTTGGTTCTTCTGCCAATCACCTTAAATCTGGTTCTCGACCCTTCCGCCAATGGGAACAGTTTCTCTCTATCCACTCTGTCCAGACCCCTCATGATTTTGAACACCTCTATCAAATCTCCTCTCAATCTAAGGAGAACAACCCCAGCTTCTCCAGTCTATCCACGTAACTGAAGTCCCTCATTCCTGGAACCATTCTCGTAAATCTTTTCTGCACCCTTTCTAAGGCCTTCACATCCTTCCTAAAGTGCGGTGCCCAGAATTGGACGCAATACTCCAGTTGAGGCCGAGTGTTGTGTCCAATTCTGGGCACTGCACTTTAGGAAGGATATGAAGGCCTTAGATTAAGCGTTCAAGTCTCATGTAGTTGGACTTGAACCCACAACTTGCTAATTCAGAGCTGAGAAGGCTACACACTGAGCCATAGATGACACAGAACAGACACAATTGAATCTGTATGAAGTAGGAGGTCAATGGACCCGCCCTAGGGTTGGAAGGGCAGTAAGTCGATCAAGGGTAGTAACGTGTGGCTCCATCGTTGGACTTCTGTTTATTAATTCTCAGGAAGTGGGCATCGTGGCAATGCCGGTATTTATTGCCCTGAGAAGGTGGTGGTGGTGGACCTTCTTCTAGTGGTTTGATACGACCGAGTGGCCACTTCAGAGGGCAGTTAAGAGACATATCAGCCAGACCGGGTAAGGACGGCAGGTTCCCTTCCCTAAAGGACGTCAGTGAACCAGTTGGCTTTTTATGACAATCCGACAGCTTCACGGTCACTGTTGCTGAGACCAAATTAAAAAAACCACACAATTCAATTTAACAAGACCATAAAAAATGCAAACAAAACACTGGGATTCATTTCTGGAATTGAAAAGCAGGGAAGTTATGTTAAAGAAAATAAGAATTAGGAGCAGGAGTCGGCCATTTGGCCACTTGAGCCTGCTCCACCATTCAATAAGATCCTGGCTGATCATCGACCTCAACTCCACTTTCCTGCACTATCCCCATATCCCTTGATTCCCCAAAAATCTATCGATCCCGGTCTTGAATATACTCAACGACTGAGCCTCCACAGCCTTCTGGGGTAGAGAATTCACCCTCTGAGTGAAGAAATTCCTCCTTATCTCAGTCCTAAATGGCCGACCCCTTTTTCTGAGATTGTGAGCCCTGCTTCTAGACTCCGCAGCCAGGGGAAACATCCTCCCTGCATTTACCCTGTCAAGCCCCTTAAGAATATTATACATCTCAATGAAATCACCTCTCATTCTTCTAAACTCTCGGGAATATAAGCCTAGTCTACTTAATCTCTCCACAAAGGACAATCCCCCCATCCCAGGAATCAGTCTGGTGAACCTTCGTTGCACTCCCTCTAAGGCAAGTATATCCTTCCTTAGGTAAGGAGACCAAAACTGTACACAATACTCCAGGTGTGGCCTCACCATGGCCCTATATAATTGTAGTAAGACATCTTTACTCTTATACTTCAATCCCTTTGCAATAAAGGCTAACATACCATTTGCTTTCCTAATTGCTTGCTGTCCCTGCATGTTAACTTTCAGTGATTCGTGTACAAGGACACCCAGGTCCCTCTGAACACCAACATTTCCCAATCTCTCACCATTTAAAAAATACTCTGCTTTTCTATTTTTCCGACCAAAGTGGATAACTTCACATTTCTGCCCACTCACTCGTGTAGAACCTTGGTTAGACCACTCTTGGATTACTGTGCACAGTTCTGGGCTCCATATTTCTAAAAGGATATAGAGGCACTGGAGAAGGAGCAAACATAGAAACCTAGAAGATAGGAGCAGGAGTCGGCCATTCGGCCCCTCGAGCCTGCTCCGCCATTTAATGCGATCATGGCTGTTCATCCAAATTCAGTACCCTGTCCCTGCTTTCTCCCCATATCCCTTGATCCCTTTAGCTTTAAGAAATATATCTAACTCCTTCTTGAATATATTTAATGAATTGGCCTCAATTGCCTTCTGTGGGAGAGAATTCCACAGGTTCACCACTCTCTGGGTGAAGAAATTCCTCCTCATCTCTGTCCTAAATGGCTTCCCCCTTATCCTTAGACTGTGACCCCTGGTTCTGGACTCCCCTGCCATCGGGGAGATCCATCTAGTCTGTCTAGTCTTGTTAGAATTTTGTAAGTTTCTTCTAATTCTTCTCTCATTCTTCTAAACTCTAGCGAATACAATCCCAACCGACCCAATCTCTCTTCATACGTCATTCCTGCCCTCCCAGGTATCAGTCTGGTGAATCTTCGCTGCACTCCCTCCATGGCAAGAACATCCTTCCTCAGATAAGGCGACCAAAACTGCACACAATGCTCAAGGTGTGGTCTCACCAAGGCCCTGTACAACTGCAGCAAGACATCCTTGCTCCTGTACTCGAATCCTCTCGCTATGAAGGCCAACATACCATTTGCCTTCTTAACCGCCTGCTGCACCTGCATGCTTACCTTCAGCGACTGGTGCACAGGGACACCCAGGTCTCGTTGCACTTCCCCTTTTCCCAATCTATTGCCGTTCAGATAATAATCTGCCTTCCTGTTTTTCTCACCAAAGTGGATAACCTCACATTTATCCACATTATACTGCATCTGCCATGCATCTGCCCAATCACCCAACCTGTCCAAATCATACTGGAGTTTCTCAGCATCCTCCTCACAGCACACACGCCCACCCAGCTTTGTGTCGTCTGCAAACTTGGAGATATTACATCTATTTCCCTCGTCTAGATCATTAATATATATTGTGAATAGCTGGGGTCCAAGGACCAATCCCTGCGGTACCCCTCTAGTCACTGCCTGCCACTCGGAAAAAGACCCGTTTATTCCAACTCTTTGCTTCCTGTCTGCCAACCAGTTCTCTATCCAAGTCAGTACCTTACCCCCAATCCCATGTGCTTTAACTTTGCACGCTAATCTCTTATGCGGGACCTTATCGAAAGTCTTCTGATTGTCCAAATACACCACATCCACTGGTTCTCCCTTATCTATTCTACGAGTTACATCCTCAAAAAATTCCAGTAGATTAGTTAAGCATAATTTACTTTTTGTAAATCCATGTTGACTTTGCCCGATCCTGTCACTGTTAGAGACCCGAGCGGTTATACCTATCAGGAAGGATTAAACAGGCCGGGGCTCTTTGCTCTAGAAAATAGAAGACTGAGGGGTGACCTGATAGAGGTCTTTAAGATTATGAAGAGGGTTGTTAGGATAGATGCAGAGAAGATGTTTCCACTTGTGGGGGAGTCCAGAACTAGCAGCCATAAATATAAGACAGTCACTAATAAATCTAATAGGGATTTCAGGAGAAACTTCTTTACCCAGAGAGTGGTGAGAATTTGCAACTGGCTAGCACAAGCAGTGGTGGAAGCAAATAGTATAGACGGCTTTAAGGGGAAGCTTGATTAGTAAATGTGGGAGAAAAGAATATGCTGATATGAAGTAGGGCGAGAGGAGGCTCGTGTGAAGCATTAACATCAAATTCTGTGCTGTAAATTCTACATAAACAGTTCTTAAACTGGCACGGTGGGATTTAAACTCATGTTCTAATGCTGGATTATTGGTCCAAACCTCTAGAATTGCTAGTCCAGTAACATAACCACTACACCACTGAACTCTGGTTGGATTGAAGTTTTTCGTGCCTCTTCTGAACCAAACTGATGCTCCAGCAACAAGAATATCCGTCATTGGATGAGGTTGGAAAGGCAGCACTTTGGAAAATCTCCAACCTTCAATCTGACTCCAATGGAAGAACATCTTGTGAAGGTTGGGGCTGGGTGGGTAGATATGCATGTTGACTCTCAGTTTCTATGTCAGAGTCCCAGCTCTGGGTAGTTGTGGTTGCACTTGCAGGCTGTAGTTAAAAAGTGCCATTAAAGTTCACAAGACATGGGTCGCATATCCTAATTGTGGGCCTATATGTGACTCCAGTCCCACACCGCCGTGGTTGATAGACCGGGTAAGGATGGCAGGTTTTCTTCCCTAAAGGACATTAGTGAACCAGTTGGGTTTTTACAACAATCAGTCTTGATTGTCAAGTATCAGCCTTGGCTCAGTGGGTAGCACTCTCGCTTCCAACTCAGCAAGGTCATGGGTTGAAGCCCCGCTCCAAAGGCTTGAGCATATAATCCAGGCTGACACTCCCAGCGCAGTGCTGAGGGAGTGCCGCACTGTCGGAGATGCCTTCGTTCAGATAAGACGTTAAACCGAGGCCCCGTCTGCCCTCTCAGGTGGACGTAAAAGATCCCGCGGCCACTATTTCTAGAAGAGCCGGGGAGTTCTCCCAGTGATCTCGCCATCATTTATCTCTCCACCAACATCACTAAAACAGATGATCCGGTCATTATTGCATTGCTGTTTGTGGGATCTTGCTGTGCACAAATTGGCTGCTGCGTTTCTTACATTATGACAATAGCTAAACTTCCAAAGTACATCATTGGTTGCAAAGTGCTTTGGGGCATCCTGAGGTCATCAAAGTCATAGGGTTCGATTTTACCAGGCCCAAGGAGGCGGGTTTGAAGGCGTGTGAGTTGTCAAAATCGCAAAATATGGCGGGTGTGTCCGATCCCGACTCCATCCCACCTCTGAGCAATTTTCCCACATTTGTGTTTTCAGACCTCGTTTCCATCCTGCCTCCAAGAGGCGGGATAGGCCCTTAAGGCCCTTAGCAACCAGTTGATTGCCTCTATAATCCCATTTTGAGAGGCCTTTCTGATTTTTAGACATTTCCCCCGTCCTGCACGTCTCCTCTGGAACACGCCAATTAATCCTGGCGGCCTCACAAGTGGATTGCTTACTAACAGCTGCAGCTCCATCATTAAAAAGGAGTTTTCACCAATGATCATTTGCAGGTGGCAGAACTTTGTTGTCTCAGGTCTGGGGGAACTTATAGCAGGCATACTCATTGTTGTGGAAGTTTGGAGCCTGACATCCATCTCCAGTGTGGCCTCCTGGGAAACCCCTGGCCCCACCTTGACTGAGCACTTTCTCAACTGAGGTATATACCAGAAGAATGGGAACTATTTATTTCCTTTCCTCCTGGACATCAGATTCGGACGAAGACCAGCAGCAGAACCCTGAACAACAGCAGCACCAATAGCAGGAGCAACAGCAGGAGCGCCAACCTGCTGCTCACCCACCTGAAGCTGCACAGGCCAGAAGGCGCCAGCGCGTGACCAAATTGCTGCCCAGGATGCAAGGGACGCACACATGTTGGCCAGATTTGCTTAGCCTGCACAATCAAACACTTTTGCCTCGCACCTTCTTACCAGAGCATCGACAATGGACAAGAACCTGCGGATTCCTATCAGTCTAACCACCATACTGACAATTGCAAGTCGCCCTAAGCACTCAATGTGGAAGTCCCATTTGTGAAATGACACAGGCCACAACTGCAACAGTTTGCCATGATATCTGTTTATCATAACAATTCAAGGATGGCTTGTCAAAAATCAGTACAACAGAACACCCAAGTGACTACCCTTGTGACTACTTGTACTGAAAACAAGGGCATATAAAGTAGCCAAATCTAGTGGGAGGATAGAAGATTGGGAAGCATTTAAAAGCCAGCAAACAATAACTAAAAGATTAATTAAGAAAGGGAAGATAGATTATGAAAGTAAACTAGCAAAAAATATAAAAACAGATAGCAAGAGTTTCTACAGCTATATAAAAAGAAAAAGGGTGGCTAAAGTGAACGTTGGTCCCTTAGAGGATGGGACCGGGAAACTAGTGGTGGGGAACATGGAGATGGCAAAGACGCTGAACAAATATTTTGTATCAGTCTTTACAGTAGAGGACACTAAAAATATCCCAACACTGGACAAACAGGGGGCAATGGGGGGGGAAGGAGCTAAAGACGATTAAAATCACTAAGGAGATGGTGCTCAGTAAAATAATGGGATTTAAGGTGGATAAATCCCCCGGACCTGATGGCCTACATCCTAGGGTCTTGAGAGAAGTGGCGGTAGGGATTGTGGATGCATTGGTGATTATTTTCCAGAACTCCCTGGACTCAGGAAAGGTCCCGGCAGATTGGAAAACTGCTAATGTAACACCCTTATTTAAGAAGGGAAGTAGACAAAAAGCTGGAAACTATAGACCAGTTAGCCTAACATCTGTGGTTGGCAAAATGTTGGAGTCCATTATTAAGGAAACAGTAACAGAGCATTTGGATAAACATAATTTAATAGGACAGAGTCAGCATGGTTTTATGAAGGGGAAGTCATGTTTGACAAATTTGCTCGAATTCTTTGAGGATGTAACATACAGGGTGGATAAAGGGGAACCAGTGGATGTAGTGTATTTGGACTTCCAAAAGGCATTTGACAAGGTTCCACACAAAAGATTACTGATCAAGATAAGAAATCACGGGATTGGGGGTAATATACTGGCATGGGTGGAAGATTGGCTATCTAACAGAAAACAAAGAGTTGGGATAAATGGTTCGTTCTCGGGCTGGCAATCAGTAACTAGTGGTGTTCCGCAGGGGTCAGTGCTGGGACCCCAACTCTTTACAATCTATATTAATGATTTGGAGGAAGGGACCGAGTGCAACATATCCAAGTTTGCCGACGATACAAAGATGGGAGGGAAAGCAATGAGTGAGGAGGACATAAAAAACCTGCAAAAGGACATAGACAGGCTAAGTGAGTGGGCAGAGACTTGGCAGATGCAATATAATGTTGGAAAGTGTGAGGTTATGCACTTTGGCAGAAAAAATCAAAGAGCAAGTTATTATCTAAATGGAGAGAAACTGCAAAGTGCTACAGTACAAAGGGATCTGGGGGTCCTGGTACATGAAACACAAAAAGTTAGTATGCAGGTGCAGCAGGTGATCAGGAAGGCCAATGGAATCTTGGCTTTTATTGCAAGGGGGATGGAGTATAAAAACAAGGTCGTCTTGCTGCAGTTATACAGGGTATTGGTGAGGCCACACCTGGAATACTGTGTGCAGTTTTGGTTTCCACATTTAAGAAAAGATATACTTGCTCTCGAGACGGTTCAGAGAAGGTTCACTCGGTTGATTCCAGAGATGAGGGGGTTGACGTATGAGGAAAGGTTGAGTAGGTTGGGACTCTACTCATTGGAGTTCAGAAGAATGAGAGGCGATCTTATCGAAACATATAAGATTGTGAGGGGGCTTGATTGGGTGGATGCGGGGAGGATGTTTCCACTGATGGGTGAGACTAGAACTAGGGGGCATAATCTAAGAATAAGGGGCTGCGCTTTCAAAACTGAGATGAGGAGAAACTTCTTCACTCAGAGGGTAGTAAATCTATGGAATTTGCTACCCCAGAGAGCTGTGGAAGCTGCAACATTAAATAAATTTAAAATGGAGATAGACATTTTCCTAGCAGATAAGGGAATTAGGGGTTACGGGGAGAGGGCAGGGAAGTGGACGTGAGTCTAGATTCGGATCAGCCATGATTCTATTGAATGGCGGAGCAGGCCCGAGGGGCCGTATGGCCTACTCCTGCTCCTACTTCTTATGTTCTTATGTTCTTATGCTTTATCTTCCTCTTACACGTGGTGCTTCCCCTGTGGCTTCAGCAGATGTGGAGGCCCCTTGCTCACTTTCTTGCTGCTCCTGTCTCGACACCTTTGGCGGGTGTCCTCTGGGGTTGTGAACCTGTGCGGGCTCGCCAACAGTCTGCTGCACCTGCGGCTGTGCAGGGATTGAGACGCCGATCTCAGCTGGGTGGGGACTCTGGTGGGGCTCTGAACGAGGGCTCTGCAGTGCCATGGTCGTGTGAGCGCTTGGAGAGGAGCCCCCACTTCCTTGTTCCCTGCCACCAACATCCCTCTCATGGGCCAGCACCACTTCAGAGCTAGCAAGTGGCTTAACAGCACCTTGCTGCACTTCAGGGGGGACATGAGGACCGATTTCTGTACTCCAGAGGACTTCCATGAAGGTCTGGTTTGTTTGCTCAATAGCTGACCATCGCTCCTCAAGAGATGTCAGTCTATTCTGAACAATGACCACGTTTTCAATACCCTGGCGACTAAGCTCCTCCATGGCCATAGCCATCCTCTCCTCTACTGTAGCCATCCTCTCCTCTACGGTAGCCAGCCTTACCACGGAGGTAGCCATCCTTTCCACGGAGGTTGCCATCCTTTCCGTGGTGATGCGTTCATGCGCCAATGCCTCCACAAAGGCTCTGCTCATGTTCGCAATGGACTCTTCCATTCGCTCCACACTCACAGTGACCCTGGAGACAAAACCTGCCAGAGATTCCTGCACCTGTTCCTGGGGTTCCAGCACCGCTCTCCTTCTGGATGGACCCGGAAGCACAGGGTCGACATGCAGCTGAGCCGAGCTGGCAGAGTCCTGTGCCCTCCGACGAGAACTCTCCACTGCTGTCCCTGTCCCCACCATCTGCTGATGCTCACTTGTGATCTGTCATACACCAGGTGACACTACTACTCTATCTCGTGAAGGTCCCACCAAGGTGTGAGTGCCTGCGCTGGTGCTGGGTGCGCTGAATTCTGCTGACGCTGCGCCCTCAGCGGTTGCAGCTTTCTCTGAGGAGTCTGGAGGCTCAGGCTGTTCCTCCTGGATAGTGGGGACGGGGGCTCTCGATGGTCCTGTGGGGAAGTAAAGGAAAGAGTTAGAGATGTGAGGTAAAGGTTGATGCACATTGAATCGTGCAGGTGATCATAAGTCAATCTGTTAGAGTACCAGAATCATTATCAGTCACTCATGCAATGTCAATGAGATGCTAAACTATTCTGTCACCAGCTTGCTGTGATGCGCCCGTCTGTTTGTCCCCTACTTAGGAATCCTCCTCGATCCCGGCGATCTCCAAGGCCGCCTCCTCCCAGGCGGTGAGCTGGGCTACTGAGGGTGGCCTTCCTCTTGTCCTCGCTCTTTCCCTCTTATTGTGGGCTCTCTTTTCCTGCAATGAAGGGCACAAGTGGAGTTTGAGTGAGAATGAAGGAGTGAGTGTAGAGAATCCATAGCATAGATGCTTAGAAGTAGACAAAGGGCCCTCCCTGTGTGTTGTAAGTTGTTGTCACTGCATCACAGTGATAGAGAGTGTGAGGGCGGCATTGTCGAATAGTTAAGTGAATGTGACCTTAGAGAGAGAGGGAATGGGTAAGGGTGCAGGGATGTAAGTGTCAAGTGGGATGTGGCAGAAGAGGTTGGCAAAGCAGAGTGCTGGTGAGGAGAGGCGATGGGGGTGATGGGAAAGTTATACTCACTTTTCCTGTGTGGAGAATGTCATGAAACCTCTTCCTGCACTGCAGCCAGTTTCTGCTGCACATAAAGATGGCATTGACCTCCTGGACCACTTGCAGCCACACAGCTTTAGTTATGCTGGGGAGGCTTTTTCCTCCCTGAGGAACGGAAGAGCGCCTCCTTACATAGAAACATAGAAACATAGAAGATAGGAGCAGGAGTAGGCCATTCGGCCCCTCGAGGCTGCTCTGCCATTCAATGCAATCATGGCTGATCATCCAAATTCAGTACCCGGTCCCTGCTTTCTCCCCATACCCCTTGATCCCTTTAGCCTTGAGAAATATATCCAACTCCTTCTTGAATATATTTAATGAATTGGCCTCTACTGCCTTCTGTGGTAGAGAATTCCACAGGTTCACCACTCTCTGGGTGAAGAAATTCCTCCTCATTTCTGTCCTAAATGGCTTACCCCTTATCCTTAGACTGTGACCCCTGGTTCTGGACTCCCCGACCATCGGGAACATCCTTCCAGCATCTAGTCTGTCTAGTCCTGTTAGAATTTTATAAGTTTCGATGAGATCCCCTCTCATTCTTCTAAACTCCAGCGAGTACAAGCCCAATCGATCCAATCTCTCCTCATACGTCATTCCTGCCATCCCAGGTATCAGCCTGGTGAATCTTCGCTGAACTCCTTCCATGGCAAGAACATCCTTCCTCAGATAAGGCGACCAAAGCTGCACACAATACTCAAGATGTGGTCTCACCAAGGCCCTGTACAATTGCAGCAAGACATCCTTGTTCCTGTACTCAAACCCTCTCGCTACAAAGGCCAACATACCATTTGCCTTCTTAACCGCCTGCTGCACCTGCATGCTTACCTTCAGCGACTGGTGCACATGGACACCCAGGTCTCGTTGCACTTCCCCTTTTCCCAATCTATTGCCCTTCAGATAATAGTCTGTCTTCCTGTTTTTGCTACCAAAGTGGATAACCTTGCATTTCTCCACGTTATATTGCATCTGCCATGTTTCTGCCCAATCACCCAACCTGTCCAAATCACCCTGGAGTTTCTCGGCATCCTCCCCACAGCACACACGCCCACCCAGCTTTGTGTCGTCTGCAAACTTGGAGATATTACACCTAGTTCCCTTGTCTAGATCATTAATATATATTGTGAATAGCTGGGGCCCAAGGACCGATCCCTGCGGTACCCCACTAGTCACTGCCTGCCACTCGGAATAAGAGCCGTTTATTCCAACTCTTTGCTTTCTGTCTGCCATCAGTTCTCTATCCAAGTCAGTACCTTGCCCCCAATCCCATGTGCCTTAACTTTACACGCTAATCTCTTATGCGGGACCTTATCGAAAGCCTTCTGAAAGTCCAAATACACCACATCCACTGGTTCTCCCTTATCTATTTTACTAGTTACATCCTCAAAAAATTCCAGTAGATTAGTCAAGCACGATTTACCTTTTGTAAATCCATGTTGACTTTGTCCGATCCTGTCACTGTTTTCCAAGTGCTCTGCTGTTACACCTTTTTAATGGACTCTAGCATTTTCCCCACTACCGATGTCAGGCTTACCGGTCTGTAATTCCCCGTTTTCTCTCTACCACCTTTTTTGAATAGTGGGGTAACATTAGCTACCCTCCAATCCATGGGTATTGTTCCAGATTCCATCGAATGTTGGAAGATGATCAGCAATGCATCTACTATTTCTAGGGCCACTTCCTTAAGTACCCTAGGATATCAGGCCCTAGGGATTTATTGGCCTTCAATCCCATCAATTTCCTTAACACCATTTCCCTACAAATACTGGTTTCTTTCAGTTCCTCCCTTTCATCAGACCCTATGTTCCCCGACATCTCTGGGAGGTTATTTGTGTCCTCCTTTGTGAAGACAGAACCAAAATATATATTTAATTGGTCTGCCATTTCTTTGTTCCCCATTATAAATTCCCCTGATTCTGACTGCAAGGGACCTATGCTTGACTTCACTAATCTTTTTCTCTTCACATATCTATAAAAGCTTTTACAGTCAGTTTTTATGTTCCCTGCAAGCTTACTCTCATATTCTATTTTCCCCTTCTTAATTAATCCCTTTGTCCTCCTTTGTTGAATCCTAAACTGCTCCCAATCCTCAGGTTTACTGCTTTTTCTGTGTCCTCTCCTTGGATCTTATGCTATCCCTAATTTCCCTTGTTAGCTATGGTTGAGTCACCTTTTTTGTTTTATTTTTATGCCAAACTGTGATGAACAAATTCTGTAGTTCATCCATGCGGTCTTTGAATGTTTGCCATTGCCTATCCACCCTTTGAGTGACATTCCCCAATCAATCCTACCCAACCCGCGCCTCAGACCATCGTAGTTTCCTTTATTTAAATTTAGGACCCATGGCCTAGAAATTCATTGACGCCACTTTTGGGGCGCTAAAGTGGGGCGTCCGCTAAAGTTTGCTGCCGCCGCCAAATCTAGGTCACTTCTCCGATATTCATTAGCTTCGCCCTACTAGTTCAGGCGAGCGCTAAAACTGCTGCTGGACGCCTCTCTTTGGGCGCTAAGCCGGAGGTGGTGATCGATAGCGCCGAGGCCGGGCGCAGCGCAGGTGCGGCCATCTCGTGATTGACAGCAGACACCCTGGCGCCGGCCAGCTCTTAAGGGGGAAGGGTCGACTGTGTCTGCTGCCACGCCCTGGATAGTGGAGCCCTCCAGCTAGGCCTGAACACTGCTGCTGGAGCCAAATAGCGCCTGAAGACATGGAGAAGGCCCATGAACGTGCGCAGCGCTTCTCAGAGCGTGATCTGAGTGTGCTGCTTGCTGCTGTGGAGAAGAGGCGCCATGTTTTGTACCCGAACAATGGCAAGAAGGCAACGGTCCGCGTCTACAGGAGAGCCTGGAGGCATGTCGCCAGCAAGCTGTCAGCCAACAGCGACGTCCCCAGGACCGGTGCCCAATGCCGCAAAAAGTTAAATGACCTCACACGCATTGTCAGGGTGAGTACCCTTTCCAATGACCTCCTCATCCTTGCATGTGCACCTCACATTATGGGCAAAGGGACCTGAAAGCTCTAATGGCCAGCCTTCATCCAGCAGCTATGGCACAGGCATGAGCATCAATTGCACATTCTGCACTGAACACACTGGCAAAGCTATTCCACCATGGGAGGCAGTGCACACCAGATCATGGCGACACACTGGCCAGGCTATTCCACCATGGGAGGCAGTGCACACCAGATCATGGCGACACACTGGCCAGGCTATTCCACCATGGGAGGCAGTGCACACCAGATCATGGCGACACACTGGCCAGGCTATTCCACCATGGGAGGCAGTGCACACAAGATCACGGCGACACACTGTACTTAGAGGCCGTCTTTTCTCTTGCAGGCCAAGCTGGCGAATAATCGCAAGAGCCGGACTGTGACCGGGGGAGGACGACCCCATATCCAGCCACTCACCGACCTGCAACATCGCGTGGAGCGCCTCATGGGTGGCCGGGTGATTGGGCCCGTTGCATGTGGAGATGCCGACCCTGTTCTGGGCAGCAATGGTAAGGACATCACCTTTTGCACCTCTCTCGTCCCACTTGCGCATCAGATCTACACCCTTTACCACTGTCCGACCAATGCGCTGAATGCCACCACTCATGCATCCCGCACTGACGCCCTCTCCTCACTCTAAAGCTACTCTTGTGCCTTCCTGCTTTCAGATGGTCAAGAGGAGGTCCCTCAACTTGCCAGTGACAGACCCTCCGAGGAGGAGCAGGAGGAGGAGCAAGAGGAAGGCGGCCCATCAGGGGAACCCTCAGCCGCGGCCACCCAGGTCAATGTAGGGGACATGTCTTCCCTGGAGGGCAGCGTGGCGGAAGTGTCGAAGGGGAGGGGAGCTCCTGGGACCTGCGGGCTGCAGAAAGGCGGGAGGGGGGTGGAAGCTCGGCGGCCTTCTCCCCAGAGGGGGGATGCATCGGAGGGGAGTCCAATTGCTGGGCCCAGCGGCCTCCAGCAACGCAAGAAGGGTCGGCCAGCTCGGCGGCCTTCTCCCCAGAGGGAGAGTCCGGCCTCCAGTCAGGAGATGCTCTTCGCCGAGGAGATGGAACGCCTCGAAGACTTGTCCGCGGACTCAGAGCGCCGGCACACGGAGCTCATGGCGGCAGTGGCATGGTTGCCTGAGTCCATCGATTCCCTCTCTCGGAGTGTGGCCCAGTTCGGGCCCTTAGAGGCCACCAGTCGGGCGGAATACCGGGCAGATCTTTCAGCGACTGGCCAGGTGATTAGTGGTGCCGTCCAGTCACCACGGGCACTCACTGCTGCCACACTCGCTGTGTCAGCCAGGCATCGCCAGGGCACCAGGCGCGCTGCAGCAGCACATCGGTCTGTCCCTTGGCAGATTGGTGCGCATGCTGCAGTGCTGGCCCGGGCGAGTGCCAGTGTCTCAGGTGACCAGTGAGCGCCTGCCATCCGCCAGCTTGCCGCCATTCCTCCAGCCGCCACTGCCACTCCCCCAGTGGAGCTGCCAGGAGCTGCTGCAGCGACTGATGCTGGCCAGCCACAGCTGCAGCAATCAACAGCCGGCCACTCGATGGCCAGACCTCGACTAGGCCGACCCCCAAGGGCATCTGCCGTCACGACATGTACCCCTCAGGAGCCTGCCCCCAGCCTTGCAGCAGCCAATGGCCTTACTTTGAGGCGGAGCAGCAGGGCGGGCAGGGGCCACCCAAAGATGGCCAAGGCATCGCCCTAGCGGGCCAAATAGTCGAATGTGTGGCCATTTGTGTTTGTTTCTTGAGGCCGAGAATTGGATGTTTGTTTTTTGAAGGCCGATGATGTGATGTTTGTTTTGGACGAAGGCCGAGAATGACGGCCATTTTAGTTGCCCTATTTTGTTAATCCTCCCCAGGTTGTGGGAGCGAGTAATGTGTTTGAGTGTTTTTTGGGGGTTTCCTCTGTTTTTGGTTTTCATGTGGGAAGGGCCCAGAGTTTGTACAATAAAGCATTTTATTTATTCACATTGTCCATGTTTGATCTTTGAAGTGTTTGTTGCCTTAACCGGCTGAGGGCTTGCGGAGCGGCTGCAATCATGTTCTATCATTGGCACAAGCCATTCCCTGACAGGGGGCCTAGAAGTGACGTTCAATAAGCCGACGACGGGCGGCCCTTGGACCTTGTGCGTCCCTCCTGGGCTGGTACTCCTCGTCCTCGTCGTCCTCATGCTCCTCCTGCTCCTCCTCCTGAGGTGGTGGTCCAACGTGAGGTGGCAGTGCCTGAGTCCTGCGGATAGCCAGGTTGTGCAGCATGCAGCAAACGACGACGAATTGGGAGACTCGATCCTGCGAATACTGGAGGGCTCCCCCGGAGCGGTCGAGACAGCGGAACCGTTGCTTGAGCACGCTGATTGTTTGTTCTATGAGGTTCCTCGTCGCTTGATGGCTCTCGTTGTATGCCTCTTCAGCAGGGGTCGTGGGCGCGCGGAGCGGGGTCATGAGCCAGGTACACAAAGGATAGCCTTTGTCCCCGATAAGCCATCCTCTTGGGGGAGGCTGTGCCTGGAACATGTCAGCCACAGTTGTCTGTCGCAGGATAAAGGCATTGTGGCTGCTGCCTGGAAAGCGGGCATTGACAGCTAGGATGCGCTGCCTGTGGTCACACACCAGCTGTACATTGAGGGAATGGTAGCCCTTCCGGTTGCGGTACTCCTCGGCATGCTCAAGAGGTGCCCGCAAAGCCACATGCGTGCAGTCAATGGCGCCCTGCACCATGGGGAAGCCCGCTATTCTTGCAAACCCCACTGCACGCTGCTGCTGCTTGTCCAGGGTCATGGGGAAGGAGATGAATTGATGTCTCCTTCTGAAAAGGGCTTCGGTCACCTGGCGGATGCAGCAATGCACGGCGAACTGGGAGATGTTAGCGATGTCCCCAGTAGCGGATTGGAAGGAGCCGGTGGCATAGAAGTTGAGAGCCACCGTCACCTTCACTGCCACCGACAGAGATGTCCTGCGCATCAGCTGTGGTTGGAGATCTCTCTGAAGCAGCCGGCAGATGTCTGTAACCACCTCCCTTCGGAATCGCAGCCTCCTAACACACATCGCGGCAGACATGGTCAGATAGGAGGTCTGCTGGCGGTATACCCTGCGTGGGTAAGGCCTCAGTTGGCGACGCCTGTTGCTCCCTCTGCGTCTAGCCAGGGCTGCCACTCTCTCACGGCGTCTGTAAGCCCTTCTGGCATAAGGCTGAAATTCAGCGTTGCCACCCAATGCAGCCCCCATTATATGCTGGCAAACACTGAGCTCTGAATGAAGGCTAAGATAATTGGTAAGCTCTGGCCTGAGCCAAAATTACCTGTCCAAGTGTTGGTCCAAACCAGTAAACTCTCCTCCTTGGTCTCTGTCCAAAAAACCGTTGCACAAGAGTGAATGCTGCAAAATGGCTGGCCTTTATACTGCTGGGTAAGTGCCCTTTAATTAGCGCTCCCCCCGGCCCGGCTGGCCTGTGTACCGTTCCACTTCACAGTCGCTCGGGACGCCCGGCGCACAATGGGCCGGCGCGAGTGAAGTTCCGGTTTGGGGCGCACAAAGGGCGTTGCACTATTAAATGACGTCATGATCTGCGCGCGCAGCAGGGCGCGCGCTAAGACTTTGCGCCGGCGCTAAATGTGTCCTGAAGTTGGGGAGAGGCGCAGATCGCGCTGCGCCCGGGCGATAAGCGCCTAGCGCTCGAGATCTACTCCCCCTAAGGCGCTAACGGCTGGCGCGCCCAACTGAATTTCTAGGCCCTAGCCTCTGAGTCAACAACTTCATTCTCCATCTTAATGAAGAATTCTATCATATTATGATCACACTGACCCAAGGGGCCTTGTACAACAAGGTTGTTAATTAATCCTTTCTCGTTACACAATACCCAGTCTAAGATAATAATATCCACTCCTTATTTGCTCTTGCTCCCTCCACCAGAGCTTGGAGGGAGGCCTCATCGAACCTTGGAGCACACTTTGGTCTACTAGTGGACATAATTGGTGAAGGAAGCGCTCAGAACAATGGGCATAAAGTTTAAAGGCTGAAAAAGAAGCAAGGCTGCTTGCAGGCCTTAAACCCAGCAGCATTAATGACGTCATTGGAGGCGACTTTCTGTATGAAAAGGCTCATTGGGCCAGGGGTTCCCACATGTTGGAAATCAAGTGCCCAATTAGGGCAAAATCCCACTTTAGTCCCACTTCACATCGGAATCGGGGTCCTGACACGACGACCACCTGACACGCCCCCAGCCCGCCCCCAATAGCAAAATCCAGCCCATAGAGTCACAAGGTGCTAGAGAATTGCAAGCTTTTTCTTTCTGGTTGAGCTGTTTAGACAACATTAGTTCACATCCCACCGGAACAAATTCTGAAACGGAATTCAATAAATGTTGTAATTTGGCACGTGCAAAAGTGACCGTGAAGCTGTCGGATTGTCATAAAAACTCAAGTGGTTCACTGATGTCCTTCAGGGAAGGAAGCCTGCTGTCCTTACCCGGTCTGGGCCTGTATGTGACTCCAGACCCACACACAGGATTACATAGGTTATACAGCACAGAAACAGGCCATTCGGCCCAACAAGTCCATGCCAACGTTTATGCTCCACACGAGCCTTCTGGCAACATGGTTAACTCTTAATCGTCCTCAGGGCAACTGGGGACGGGCAAAAAATATTTTATTGCAAGTGACATCCGCATCCCGAGAACACATTGAAAAAAAAAGTATTTGAAAGAAAGCCTTGTATTTCTGTAGAGCCTTTCACGACCTCAGGACCTTAAACATTCACTCCGTCCACCACCGGCGCACCGTGTCTGCAGTGTGTACCATCTACAAGATGCACTGCAGCAACTCGCCAAGGCTTCTTCGGCAGCAGCTCCCAAACCCGCGACCTCTTCCACCTAGAAGGACAAGGGCAGCAGGCGCATGGGAACACCACCACCTCCAAGTTCCCCTCCAAGTCACACACCATCCTGACTTAGAAGTATATCGCCGATCCTTCGTTGTCACTGGGTCAAAATCCTGGAACTCCCTCCCTAACAGCGCTGTGGGAGCACCTTCACCACACGGACTGCAGCGGTTCAAGAAGGCGGCTCACCCCCACCTTCTCAAGGGCAACTAGGGATGCCCAGATCCCATAAACAAATTTTTTTTAAAAGGACGTCTCAAAGCGCTTTACAGTCAATGAAGTACTTTTGAAGTGTAGTCACCGTTGTAATGTACGAAATATAATTGTGTTTCTGAAAGGAGAAAGGATTGGGAAATTCAAAGAAAGAAAGAAACATTGCAACAGTGACTACACTTCAAAAAGTACTTCATTGTGTGTAAAGCGCGTTGGGACATCAGATGTTCGTGAAAGGCGCTATAGAAATGCAAGTTCTTTCTTTTTAGGACTCCTGGCCCTCCCAACAAAATCAGCTTCGGCAAAGTCACTTAGAAGTAAAAGGGGCAAACTGTGGAGGTCCTGCAGTACCCAGAGCATCAGTAACCTGGACGCTCTGTTTTCGGACAGCCGTTCTCTGTAGTGCAAGCTGAGGTCTGGTGGCCTTTTTTTATTCATTCACGGGATGTGGGCGTCGTTGGCAAGGCCAGCATTTATTGCCCATCCCTAACTGCCTTTGAGAAGGTGGTGGTGAGCCACCTTCTTGAGCCGCTGCAGTCCGTGTGGTGAAGGTGCTCCCGTGGTGATTTGTATTTTCTCATAGTAGTTTGGTACAACTGAGTGTCTTGCTCGGCCATTTCAGAGGCACACTTAAGAGTCAACCACATTGCTGTGGGTCTGGAGTCACATATCAGCCCAGACCAGGTAAGGTTTCCTTCCCTAAAGGACATTAGTGAACCAGATGGGTTTTTACAACAATCCACTAGTTTCATGGTCACCATTACTGATACTAGCTTTTTATTCCAGATTTATTTAATTAACAGAATTTAAATTCCTCAGCTGCTATGGTGGGATTTAAACTCACATCTCCAGATCATTAGCCCAGACTTTCTGGATTACTAGTCCAGTAACAAAACCACTAGGCTACCGTGCCTGCTGTGTTAGAAGGAGAGGTGAGCATGGCAGGCAAGAGAGGGGGATTCTGAGGGTGGTGGGGGACGGGGGGAAGAGGTAAGATTTCGAAGCTCAGCTGATGGTTTAGTGTGTATGTGCCCAGCATGGCGTAGTGCAGGCTGTACAGACCAGGGAGGCCCCAGTGCACGGTCCTCTGCTGAGTTACCGGATACTCCCACACTCAGGCAGGGAGGTGGTTGGGTTCGGAGATTTACCAGGATGTTGCCTGGGCTGGAGAATTTTAGCTATGAGGAAAGGTTTGATAGGCTGGGGTTGTTTTCTTTGGAACAGAGGAGGCTGAGGGGAGATTTAATTGAGGTGTATAAAATTATGAGGGGCCTAGATAGAGTGGATAGGAAGGACCTATTTCCCTTAGCAGAGAGGTCAATAACCAGGGGGCACAGATTTAATGTAATGGGTAGAAGGATTAGAGGGGAGTTGAGGAGAACTTTCTTCACCCAGAGGGCGGTGGGGGTCTGGAACTCACTGCCTGAAAGGGTGGTCGAGGCAGAAACCCTCATCACATTTAAAAAGTCCTAGGATACGCCCCTGAAGTGCCGTAACCTACAGGGCTACGGACCAAGAGCTGGGAAGTGGGATTAGGCTGGAGAGCTCTTTTTCAGCCGGCACAGACACGATGGGCCAAATGGTCTCCTTCTGTGCCGTAAATTTCCATGATTTTATGATTCTAACTGTCCTCAGCTCCTGATAGCTGTCAGTTGCCCCTCCCTGGAAAATGTGCACACGACAAGGTGAGGGCAGAATCGGGCTCGGCTGTAATGCCTCCCATTGTAAATAGTCGACCGACACTTGAGATTACTGCAGGGAATCGAAAGCTTTATTTCAGGCATTCATTAGAGACATAGGGGGAAAAATTCAGTTGATTGCGCCTCCCGTTAGCGCCTTAAGAGGGCGCCAATTGGGGCGCAAAGCAACTAGCGCCCGGGCGCGGCGATGTTTGCGCCGCTCGCGAAATTAACTAGACATTTTGCGGCGGCGCTAAACACTACCGCCACGATCTCCTGCGCCGGCAGATTGTGACGTCAGTCGAGTGCGCAACGCCCCGGTAGCGCCCCGGACCGGATATTGAGTGGCGCCCCCTGCCTTACCGACTGCCGCTAGCAAAGGCAACCGCTTCCTGCCTTTTTTTGTCGGTGACATTTTTGCACCACGCATTCTGAGAGAGAGAGAGAGAGAGACTTCTGGAGAGATTCAACGCTGTGTGAAGGAGTTTTGGGTACTGAGCAGCACTTTGCAGGTTTATTTTGATTTGCCCTTCCTTGCTTCGCCAGCGCTCTGAGGTAGCACCTCGCTCCTCAGCATTTGCACTTTATGACAGGTGTGTAGCACCTGATTTAGCGCTCCAATCACCTCCAGGGCGATAAAAGCCAAGTTTGCTGTCAGAGGTGATAATTAGCGCCAGGTGCTGAACTTTGCGCAGGGCCGATAATGGCTCCCCAAATGGGGCGATACCGAATTTTTCCCCCTCAGAGTCACAGAATTATACAGCACAGAAAGAGGCCCTTCGGCCCATCGTGTCTGCGTCGGCCATCAAGCCCTGTCTATTCTAATCCCATTTTCCAGCACTTGGTCCGTAGTCTTGTACGCTATGGTGTTTCAAGTGCCCATCCAAATGCTTCTTGAATGTTGTGAGGGTTCCTGCCTCTACCACCCTTTCAGGCAGTGAGTTCCAGATTCCAACCACCCTCTGGGTGAAAAGGTTTTTCCTCAAATCCCCTCTAAACCTCCTGCCCCTTAACTTGAAACAGAAGAGGTAGGGATTTGGTCCGTGAGTCCAAAGTTCATGCAAAAGACCTCACTGCCAGTCATTACTGCTCTACTGTCTCGGCTCATCCATGAAGAGTATCCAGGCGGGCAAGGTACCGGTCAGGAGGGACTGGGGGGTAGGAGGGCCATTAGTGCCTATGACCAGGTGCACAAGGTAGTAGGGTGCCATGAGTACCCAAAGCTCGATGGACAAGATGCCAAGAGGGGAACTAGTGCCCATGAATGGTGACCAGATGGACAAGGTGCCAAGTGGGGAACTAGTGCTCATGAATGGTGACCAGATGGACAAGGTGCCAGGGAGAACTAGTGCCCGTGAATGTTGACCAGATGGAAAGGTACCAAGAGGGGAACTAGTGCCCATGAATGGTGACCAGATGGACAAGGTGCCAAGTGGGGAACTAGTGCCCATGAATGGTGACCAGATGGACAAGGTGCCAGGGAGAACTAGTGCCCATGAATGTTGACCAGATGGACAAGGTACCAAGAGGTGAACTAGTGCCCGTGAATGTTGACCAGATGGACAAGGTGCCAAGAGGGGAACTAGTGCCCATGAATGGTGACCAGATGGAAAGGTACCAAGAGGGGAACTAGTGCCCATGAATGGTGACCAGATGGACAAGGTGCCAAGTGGGGAACTAGTGCCCATGAATGGTGACCAGATGGACAAGGTGCCAGGGAGAACTAGTGCCCATGAATGTTGACCAGATGGACAAGGTACCAAGAGGTGAACTAGTGCCCGTGAATGTTGACCAGATGGACAAGGTACCAAGAGGTGAACTAGTGCCCGTGAATGTTGACCAGATGGACAAGGTACCAAGAGGTGAACTAGTGCCCGTGAATGTTGACCAGATGGACAAGGTGCCGGGAGAACAACAACAACTTACATTTATATAGGGCATCTAACGTAGCAAAACGTCCCCAGGCGCTTAACAAGAGCCATAGCAATAAAAACATTTTTGACTCCAAGTCACAGAAGGAGATATCAGGACAGGTGACTAAAAGCTTAGTCAAAGAGGTAGGTTTTAAGGAGCATCTTAAAGAAGGAGAGAGCGGTAGAGGAGTTGAGAGGTTTAGGGAGGCAATTCCAGAGCTCAGGGCCCAGGCAGCTAAAGGCACGGCCGCCAATGGTGGAACGATTAAAATCAGGGGATGCTCAAGAGGCTAGAATTGGAGGGGCGCAGAGATCTCGAAGGCTTGTGGGGCTGGAGGAGGTTACAGAGATAGGGAGGGAGCGCGGCCATGGAGGAATTTGAAAACAAGGATGAGAATTTTAAAATCGAGGTGTTGCTTAAATGTGAAACAATATAGGTCAGCGAGCACAGGGGGTGATGGGCGAGCGGGACTTGGTGCGAGTTAGGACACGGGCAGCCAAGTTTCGGATCACCTCAAGTTTATGGAGGGTGGAAGATGAGATCTCGGGGGTGTTGTAGGGCTGGAGGAGGTTACAGAGACAGGGAGGGGGGCGAGGCCATGGAGTGCCCATGACTCGTGACCAGGTGGACAAGGTAGCAGGGAGCCATTACTGCCCATGAAGAGTGAGCAGGCCAGGCAGGTAGGCAGGCTACTTTCCCATGGAACTGTAGCTGCTTCAGGGCACTGGAGGGTTAACATGCTTCAGGATCAGAGGGAGCAACCAGCAGAGCCAGAAGAGACCAGTGCCTGAGAGAGTTTAATGGAATCAAACTGTTCTATTCGTGGGGGGGGGAGGGGGTGGGGGGAAGTCAGGGCGGGGGGGGGGGCGTGGATGCGGGGGAAGAGTCGGTGGGGGTGGGGGAGGCGGGGGGGAGCGCCAAAAACATTATAGATGCAAATGGCGGAAACATATATGCCAACTCCTGACAAAAACCATTCCATTAAGAGATGCCCGCTGGGCCTTTAGTTCGACACAAAGAGCAATTAGTCCCGAACAGCATTCCTTCTGAAGAATGACAATTGCTAGCAGATTGACAAAACTGTGCACTTTCTAGGCCTCCAGCTAACCGATCCACATACCTGGGACTGCCCACTAACTTGTATTGAAAACATATTTCTGCCCGGGTCTGTTTGGTGAAAAAACACTTAGACAGTCACTTCTCGTTAGAGGTGAGAAAGTATGTGTGAACTGGCCCCTCTGGAGGGAATGGGGTTGTAGATGCAACAAAGGATTTTCACTCTAATCAGTTAATCCTGGCAGAGGTTCAGAGTCGTGCTTTGCTGTTGAATTTCCCTTTCTCTCTCCTCTACTCCCTCTCTTCCTCGTGCTTTCTCTCTGCACACTCTTCCCCACGCTCTCCTACAATCTCTCTGCCTCTGTTTCAGAGATCGATAGATTTTTGGACTCGAGGGGAATCAAGGGATATGGAGATCGGGCAGGAAAGTGGAGTTGAGGTAGAAGATCAGCCATGATCTTATTGAATGGCGGAGCAGGCTCGAGGGGCCGAATGGCCTATTCCTGCTCCTAGTTCTTATGGCCTAGAAATTCAGTATAACCACTTTTGGGGCGGTAAAGTCGGGCGGCCGCTAAAGTTTGCGCCCGGCGCAAAGTCGCGCCCCCTTCGCCGATATTCAGTCGCACCGCCCCAAGAGGTTGCTGCTGCGCTAAAACAGGCGATGCACGACTATCTTTAGGCGCTAAGTCGGCGGTGCTGAGCGATACCCCCGAGGCCGGGCGCAGCGCCGGTGCGGCGAGTTGTTGATTGACGGCAGACACTCTGGCGCCGGTCAGCTCTTAAAGGGGGAGGGTGGATTTGTTTGCCTGCCATGCCCTGCACACTGCAGCCCTCAACCTAGGCCTGACCACTTCAGCTTCACCTGCACAACGCCCAGGGCTATGGAGAAGGCCAGGGAGAGAGCGCAGCGCTTCAGCGACGGAGACCTGAGGGTGCTGGTTGGCGGAGTGGAGCGCAGGCGCCATGTTCTGTTCCCAGAAGGTGGCAAGAGGCCGCTGCCCAGCGCCTACCGGAAAGCCTGGAGGGAGGTCTCAAACAGGGTGTCTTCCAACAGCGTGGTTGCCAGGACTCCTGTGCAATGCCGGAAGAAGTTCAACAACCTCACTCGGGTTGTCAGGGTGAGTACCCTTTCCAGTGTTCTCCTCATGCCTGCATGTGCACCTCACTTTATGGGCAAAGGGACCTGAAAGCCCTAATGGCCAGCCCTCATCCAGCAGCTATGGGACTGTCATGAAAATCACTTGCACATTCAGCACTTTACACACTGTACAAGCTATTCGACCATGGGAGGCAGTGCAGACAAGATCAGGGCTTCACACTGTACTTAGAGGCCGTCCTTTCTCTTGCAGGCCAAGGTGGCGCACAACCGGCGGAAACAAATTGACACCGGGGGAGGCCGTCCTGACGTAAAAGAGCTCTCCGACCTCGACCAGCGTGTGGAGCGCATTATGGCAGGCCGGCTGATTGGACCCGTCGCCAGTGGAGATGCCGACCCTGTTTTGGGCACCAATGGTAAGGGCATCACCTTTTGGACCTCTCTCGTTCCACTTGTGCCTCAGATCAGCATCCTTTGCCACTGTCCGACCAATGCAGTGAATGGCACCACTCATGCCTCCCTCGCTGCTGCCCTGTCCTCACTCTAAAGCTACTCTTGTGCCTTCCTGCTTTCAGATGGTGAATCGCCAGGTGAGGAGGCGGGCCCTCAAGCTGCCACTGTCAGCGCTTCAGAATACGAGGAGGAGGTAGAGGAAGCCGGCCCATCAGTGCCACCCTCAGCCGCGCCAGCCCATGGCGATGTAGGGGACACGTCTTCCCTGGAGGGGAGCCGGGGGGAAGGTTCGGAGGAGAGTGAAGCTCCGGGGCCCAGCGGCCTGCAGCAACGCGGGAGGGGTGGGGAAGCTCGGCGGACTTCTCCCCAGAGGGTGAGTGCGGCCTCCAGTCCTGCGACGGTCAGCGCAGAGGAGGTGCGGCTCCTGGAGGAAATGGCCGTCCAGGCTGAGCGCAGGCACAATGAGCTCATGGCTGCAGTGGCAAGGATGCCTGACTCCATTGAGTCTTTGTCAAGGAGTGTGCAGCAATTTGGAGTAGCACAGGCCAGGAGTCTGCAGGACTTCGCGGCAGCACAGGCGGTGTCGAGCCAAGTGCTCAGTCGTGCCGTCCATTCACTGGCTGTTGTCATGCGGACACAGACCAGGGCCACACGGGCACTAACTGCTGCCACCCTCGCTGGATCAGCCAGGCATCGCCAGGGCACTCGCCGCGCAGCAGCAGCCCAGCAGTCTGTTCTTCAGCTGTTTGCTGCGCATGCTGCAGTGCTGGCCCGTGCGAGTGCCAATGTGTCAGGCGACCAGCGAGCACCTGCGATCTGCCAGGTTGGCACCATTCCTGCAGCCGACACTGCCACTCCGCCATTGCAGCTGCCACGAGCCGCTGGACAGACTGCTGCTGTCCAGCCAGAGTTGGAGCAGTCAGCAGCCGGCCACTCCAAGGCCAGAGCTGGTGCAGGCCGACCCCCAAGGGCATCTGGCGTCTCACCATCTGCCCCTCAGCAGCCTTCCCCCAGCCTTGCTGCAGTCACTGGGCTCCCATTGAGGAGGAGCTGCAGGGCGGGCAGGGGCCAGGCAAGGATGCGAAAGGCATCGCCCTCGCAGGGCAAAAAGTAGAAGGTATGCACAAATGCCTGGTGCTTTTTGTAAGGCCGAGATTAGTGCAGTTGTGTTTTTGTAAGGCCGAGACTGGTGTCTTTCTTTCTTTTTGTAAGGCCGAGACTGGTGCAGTTGTGTTTTTGTAAGGCCGAGACTGGTGTCTTTCTTTCTTTTTGTAAGGCCGAGACTGGTAGTTTTGTGTTTTTGGAGGGGGCTTCTCCACATGAGGATGTAATGTGGGAAGGGCAGAGGTTTGCAATAAATTATTGTTGTTAAATTGCACTGTGCATGGTTTTTTGGTTAAGTCCTGGTTGCCCTGCTCGGCTGAGGGCTTGTGGAGCAGCTACATTCATCTGCTGACATTGGCACAAGCCATTCCCTGAGAGGGGGCCTAGAAGCGACGTTCAATAAGCCGGCGACGGGCGGCCCTTGCACTTTCTGCCTCCCTCCTGTGCTGGTCCTCCTCCTCCTCCTCCTCCTCAGGTGGTCCTCCAATGACTGGTGGCAGTGGCTGAGTCCTGCGGATAGCCAGGTTGTGCAGCATGCAGCAAACGACCACGAAATGGGAGACTCGCTCCGGCGAATATTGTAGGGCTCCACCGGAACGATCCAGACAGCAGAACCGTTGCTTCAGGACGCCGATTGTTTGTTCAATGATGTTCCTGGTCGCTTGATGGCTATCGTTGTATCCCTCTTCAGCAGGGGTGCTGGGCGCACGGGGCGGGGTCATCAGCCAGGTACACAAAGGATAGCCTTTGTCCCCGATAAGCCATCCTCGTGGGTGAGGCTGGGCCTGGAACATGTCTGCCACAGAAGTCTGTCGCAGGATGAAGGCATCGTGGCTGCTGCCTGGAAAGCGGGCATTGACAGCTAGGATGAGCTGCCTGTGGTCACACACCAGCTGGACGTTCAGCGAATGGTAGCCCTTCCGGTTGCGGTAATCCTCGGCATTCTCCAGAGGTGCCCGCAAAGCCACATGCGTGCAGTCAATGGCGCCCTGCACCATGGGGAAGCCCGCGAATGCTGCAAAGCCCATTGCATGCTGTTGCTGCTTGGCAAGGGCCATGGAGAAGGAGATGAACTGGCGTCTCCTTTTGAAAAGGGCATTGGTGACCTGGCAGATGCAGCAATGCACGGCGAACTGGGAGATGTTGGAAATGTCCCCAGTAGCGGATTGGAAGGAGCCGGTGGCATAGAAGTTGAGAGCCACCGTCACCTTCACTGCCACCGACAGAGACGTCCTGCTCCTCAGCTGTGGCTGCAGATCACCGCCAAGCAGGTGGCAGATCTCTGTGACCACCTCCCTTCTGAATCGCAGCCTCCGAACACACTGCTCGTCAGACATGTTGAGACAGGAGAACTGCTGGCGGTATACCCTGGGTGGGTAAGGCCTCCTTTCCCGACGCCTGTTGCCCCCTCTCCATCTAGCCAGGGCTGCCACTCTCTCACGGCGTCTGTGAGCCCTTTGGATGTAATTGAGAAAGCCAGCGTTTACACCCATTGCAGCCCCCATAATATGCTGGCAAACAATGAGATGTCAATGAAGGCAAAGACAAGTGGAAAGCTGTGGCCTGAAGCCACAAGTACCTGTCCGAGTGTTGGGCCAAAGCAGAAAGCTCTCTACCTTGGTCTCTCTCCAAAGATCCGTCTCTCAAGCAGGAGTGCTGCGAAATGGCAGCCTTTTATAGTGCAGGAGGAGTGCCCTTTAATTTGCGCCCCCCGCGCCCCGCATCGACTGAGCACCGTTCCACTCTAACAGTCGCTAGGGACGCCAGGTGCTCAATGGGGCGTCGCGACTGAATTTCCGGTTGGGTGCACACAAAGGGCGTTGCACGAGGAAATGACATCATGATCTGCGCGCGCAGCTGAGCGCGCGCAAAGACTTTGCGCCGCCGCTAAATCTCTAGTGAAGTTGGGGCGAGGCGCAGATCGCGCTGCGCCCGGCTGCTAGCTGCCTAGCGCCCGACATCTACTCCTCCTAAGGCGCTACCGGCTGGCGCAACCAACTGAATTTCTAGGCCTATGTTCTTATGTTTCTAGTCAAACTCTCTGTCTATACCACAGTCTCTCCCACTCTCTCTCTCTCCCTGCCATTCTCTGTCGCTCCCACCCTCTCTACCACTCTCTGTTTTCTCCCACTCTCTGCTAGTCTCGCTAGCTCTCTCTCACTCTGTCACAATGTCTCTCTGTGAGAGTGAAATTGGTCTTCTCAGTTTTTTTGTCACTCTCTCTCTCAGTCTATCTCAGCCTCCATGACTCTCAGCCTCTCTCACTGTGTCTCTCTATTTCTCTATCTCAGTCTCTGTCACCCTCTTTCAGTCTATCTCTCAGTCTCCCTGCTCTGTCTCTTAGTCTCTTTCATAGGCCGACCCGGGAGAGGGAGAAGTAGGCCCCGGGCCGTGGAGCGTGGAGCCGGCGACGTTGAAGAGGAGGCCTCATTGGAGCATTCACATCCCGACGATGTGTTCGACGAGTCGGGCAGAGGAGCGCAGCGCAACGAGCAGCAGCAGCAGACTCACGACACGCTGCAGCGCATCGGCCGGCAGCTCCATTTCGGGTAACTCGCAGTCCGGATGGGAGGAGGGGAGCCGGGCATGGTGGCCAGAGCGGGAGGAGCAGGCCACCACACGTGGAGCCGGCAACAGTGAGGAGGAGGCCGCGGTGACGAGGAGGACGGAGCGGCTGAGAGACATCGTGCTCCCACTGCCACGGGAAGCCATTGTATTGACTCTGAACGCGGCGCTGTATGTATAGCTGACGCGTCCCGACGGGGAACAAGCATTCCATTGTACTTGTTACATATGGCAAATAAATCTCATCTGAATCTGAATCTGAATCTGAATCTTTCACTGTGTCTCTCTCTATCGCTGTGTCTCAATCGCTGTCTCACTCAGTCTCTCTCCATTTCAGTCACCTCCTCTCTCACTCAATCTCTAAAGTCTCTCACTCAATCTTTCTCAGTTGTGCTCTCTGTCATCCTCCCTTTCAGTCCCTCTTTCGGCCTCGATTTTAAAATTCCCTTCCTTGTTTTCAAATCCCTCGCCCCTCCCTATCTCTGTAGCCTCCTCCAGCCTTACAACCCTCCACGATCTCTACGCTCCTCCAATTCTGGCCTCACCTAGGCTGAAGTTCAAGTGCAGTACTGACATTAAACCGCGGCCCTATTCAGATGTAAAACCTAGCTGTAAGCTGATTGGCTGCTGTGTGTGCCTCCATAACAGTGACCGGATTTCAGATGTGATGCGTTGGCTACAGACCTCTGTTAGGGCGTTCTGAGAACCTGAAGGTTGTTATCTAAATGCACGTTCCTCTCTCGTCCAGAGTTAATACCTTAAGGAACAGACTGTCACCAAGCACAGTGAATGCAGACTGGGTTGAGATAGCCTCTCACAAAGAAAGAAAGGCTTGCATTTTTATAATGCCTTTCACAACCTCAGAACATCCCAAAGTGCTTTGCAGCTAATTAAGTACTTTGTGAAGTGTAGTCAGTGCTATAATGTGGGAAACGCAGCAGCCATTTTGCGCACAGCAAGCTCCCACAAACATTCACTCCCTCCACCACCGGCGTACCGTGGCTGCAGTGTGTACCATCTGCAAGATGCACTGCAGCAACTCGCCAAGGCTTCTTCGGCAGCACCTCCCAAACCCGCAAACTCTTCCACCTAGAAGGACAAGGGCAGCAGGCGCATGGGAACACCACAACCTCCAAGTTCCCCTCCAAGTCACACGCCATCCTGACTTAGAAGTATATCGGCCGATCCTTCATCATCGCTGGGTCAAAATCCTGGAACTCCCTCCATAACAGCACTGTGGGAGTACCTTCACCACACGGACCGCAGCAGTTCAAGAAGGTGGCTCACCACCACCATCCCAAGGGCAACTAGGGATGGGCAATAAATGTTGGCCTTGCCAGCGATGCCCACATCCCAGGACCTCGGCTTAACGTCTCATCTGAAAGACGGCACCTCCGACAGTGCGGTACTCCCTCAGCACTGCACTGGGAGTGTCAGCCTGGATTACGTGCTGCCAAGTCCCTGGAATGGAACCCGCAACCTTCTGACACGGAGGTGAGGAGGTGAGAGTGATGACCACTGAACCACACATAGGGAAGGCATTCAAAAGAGAAACCGTCAGATTCCTGAGGCATAGAAAAGACAATATTGGCCCAGAAATTCGGGTCTCCACGGGTGAGTAGGCACGGGGTACTCACCCGTAGGCCCAATGGAAGTGCGGGTTACCTGCATGCACTGCGCATGTGCGGGAAACCGGCACTTCCATTCCCCTGAACGAAGGGATTAAGAGGTCAAACACGTGCGCAGGGGAGGCAGCGCATGCGCATCGAACTTCGTTTTTTTTTACATGTTTTCCCGGGAGGGTAAGTCTGCAGAAGTTAGACATGTAAAAAGCAGGTGTAAGGCCTGCTTTTTACAAGGTAAGTGGTGAATTAATTAAAATTAAAACAGTTTTTCCACAGGTTTATTATTTTTAAATACTTTAAAGAAAGGTAAGTTTATTTTTAGCCCCGTTAGAAAATAAAATTATTTTTTTCAAAAATTTAAATGATTGTTTATAATAGTTATTTCATGTAATTTTTAGTGACAGCCACAGACACAACAAAGTGGTGACGAGGATGGGATACTTTGTTGTATCGGTACCTTTTTTACCTAGACACAATTAGAACTCAGAACTCAGAGATTCAAACATGAAGTGCTTTATTCGAAGGGAAAGGAAAGGGAAGTTCTGGAGTGTTCCGAACAAAGAGAGCTAAACTTAACCAAGAGAACACCCAACCATTTATCTGCTGTGACAGCGCCACCACAGGTGGGAGGAGAACACACAATACATAACATATTCCTCCCCTCTTAAATGGAAGGTCCACATTATTCCTCAACAGGTAAGTTACTTTCAATGCACTTTCAGTCTTCAGTTGAGTACCTGGGGCATGTGATTGACGCTACTGGCCTGCATAAGGCGCCGTCAAAGGTCAAGGTGATCGTGGAGGCCCCAGCACCCCAGAATGTGAGCCAGTTACGTTCATTTCTGGGGCTACTTAACTACTATGGGAAGTTTATTCCAGGCTTAGCAACATTGCTGAAGCCGTTACATCAGTTGCTATGTCAAGGCAAAACATGGAAATGGACTGAACTGTGCAACGAAGCTTTCGCCCAAGCAAAGAAAGCATTGCTGAAATCGGAGGTCCTGACACACTTCGACCCAAAGCTACCCGTGCAGCTAGCATGTGATGCATCACCATATGGTGTGGGAGCAGTCATATCCCACATCATGCCTTCGGGTGAAGAGAAACCTATCGCCTTTGCATCACGCACCTTGAACAAGGCCGAGAGTAACAATGTGCAGATCGAGCGTGAGGCCTTGGGAATCGTTTTTGGAATTCGAAAATTTCATCAGTACCTGTTTGGGAGAAGGTTCACGCTCCTGACGGACCACCGTCCATTGACTTCAATCTTCGGGCCCCACATCGGAATTCCGTCTCTCGCTGCAAGCAGGATGCAAAGGTGGGCTTTGCTGTTGTCAGGACACACATACGACATCAAATATCGCAAATCAGACTTGCACGGCAACGCAGACGGACTCTCGAGGCTACCCTTGCCTGTTACTCCCCCAGAGCCTCGTCAGAAAGACATCTTCTACTTTAGACAAGTGGAGGGAGCACCTGTCACTGCAGTTCAGGTGCGAAGGTACACCCGCAACGATCCAGTCCTCATAGAGTCATAGAGTTTTACAGCACAGAAAGAGGCCCTTCGGCCCATCGTGTCTGCGCCGCCCATCCATCCCTGTCCAGTCTAATCCCATTTTCCAGCATTTGGTCCATAGCCTTGTATGCAATGGCATTTCAAGTGCTCATCCAAATGCTTCTTGAATGTTGTGAGGGTTCCTGCCTCTACCACCCTTTCAGGCATTGAGTTCCACATTCCAACCACCCTCTGGGTGAAGAAGTTCCTCCTCAAATCCCCTCTAAATCTCCTGCCCCTTACCCTGAATCTATGCCCCCTTGTTATTGACCCCCCTACTAAGGGGAAAAGTTCCTCTTTATCTACCCTATCTATGCCCCTCATCATTTTGTACACCTCAATCAGGTCCCCCCTCAGCCTTCTCTGCTCCAAGGAAAACAACCCCAGCCTGTCCAGCCTCTCTTCATAGCTGAGGCGCTCCATCCCAGGTAACATCCTGGTGAATCTTCTCTGCACCCTCTCCAAAGCAATCACATCCTTCCTATAGTGAGGCGACCAGAACTGCACACAGTACTCCAGCTGTGGCCTCACCAGCGTTTTGTACAGCTCCATCATAACCTCCCTGCTCTTATATTCTATGCCTCGGCTAATGAAGGCAAGTATCCCATATGCCTTTTTAACCACCTTATCTACCTGTTCCGCTGCCTTCAGGGATCTATGTACATGTACACCAAGGTCCCTCTGACCCTCTGTACTTCCTAGGGTCCTACCACTCATTGTGTATTCCCTTGCCTTATTTGTCCGTCCAAAATGCATCACCTCGCACTTTTCAGGGTTAAATTCCATTTGCCACTTTTCCGCCCATCTGACCAACCCGTTTATATCGTCCTGTAGCCTGAGGCTTTCCTCCTCGCAATTTACCACCCCACCAATTTTCGTGTCATCTGCGAACTTACTGATCATACCTTTTACATTCTCATCCAAATCATTTATGTAGATCACAAACAACAAGGAACCCAGCACCGATCCCTGAGGTACCCCACTGGACACAGGCTTCCAGTCACAAAAGCAACCTTCGACCATCACCCTCTGCCTCCTGCCACTCAGCCAGTTTAGGATCCAACGCGCCAAGGCACCCTGGATCCCATGGGCTCTTACCTTCTTGACCAGTCTCCTATGCGGGACTTTGTCAAAAGCTTTACTGAAGTCCATGTAAACCACATCCACAGCATTTCCCTCATCCACCTCCCTAGTCACCCCCTCGAAAAATTCAATCAGATTTGTCAGACATGATTTTCCCTTGACAAAGCCATGCTGACTATCCCCGATTAATCCTTGCCTCTCCAAGTGGAGACTAATTTTGTCCCTCAGAATTTTTTCTAATAATTTCCCTACCACAGATGTTAGGCTCACTGGCCTGTAATTCCCTGGTTTATCCCTGCTACCCTTCTTGAATAATGGTACTACGTTGGCTGTTCTCCAGTCCTCTGGTACATCCCCTGTGGCCAGAGAGGTTCTGAAAATTTGTGTCAGAGCCCCTGCAATCTCCTCCTTTGCCTCCCACAGCAGCCTGGGATACATCTCGTCCAGGCCTGGGGATTTATCCACTTTTTGGCCTGCTAAAACCGCTAGCACCTCCTCCCTCTCGATGCTAATATGTTCAAGTATGTCACAGTCCCCTTGCCCGATTTCTATGTCTGCATCGTCTTTCTCCATAGTGAACACAGATGCAAAAAATTCATTTAAAACCCCGCCTACCTCATCTGGCTCTACACACAGATTGCCACTTTGGTCCCTAATGGGCCCTACCCTTTCCCTTGTTATCCTCTTGCCCTTAATATACTTATAAAACATCTTAGGATTTTCCTTTATTTTGCTCGCCAGTGTTATTTCATGGCCCCTCCTCGCCCTCCTAATTTCTTTTTTAAGTACGCCCCTGCACTTTTTATACTCCTCTAGGGCTTCTTCCGTCTTTAGTCTTTTGTAACTGCCAAAAGCCCCCCTTTTATTCCTAATGCATTTTTGTATATCCCTTGTCATCAAAGTTCCCTTTGCTTGTTGGTCCCACCCTTGACCTTTACAGGAACATGTTGGCGTTGTACTCTCTCTATTTCCCTTCTGAAAGTCTCCCACTGTTTTGATGTGGATTTTCCTATAAGTAGCTGCTCCCAGTCCACTTTGGCCAGATCCTGCCTTATCATATTAAAATCGGCCTTCCCCCCATTTAGAACCCTTATTTCCGGGCCGTCTTTGTCCTTTTCCATGACCACCTGTCTGAGGTAATGGACGATGTCATTCGAGGGAGAGCTATAGGAGATTCTCCTAGTTTGAAACCTTACATTTCAAAAAGAAATGAGCTCTCCGTCCAGGCAGGTTGTCTTCTTTGGGGACGCCGTGTCATCATTCCGCCACCTCTGAGGGAACCTATACTGCAACAACTTCATACAGGCCACAGTGGGATGGTTCGGATGAAGGAAATGGCAAGAAGCTATTTCTGGTGGCCAGGTCTCGATGGGAATATTGAGGAGAAAGCCAAAACATGTTCCCCATGTCAAAGGGTCTGGAATGTTCCACAGCTGGCAACCCTACACCCCTGGGATTGGCCTGCAGAAGTGTGGCAGCGAGTACATGTGGACTTCGCCGGTCCTTTTGAAAAGAAGATGTTTATGGTGGTTGTGGACGCTCGTAGCAAGTGGCCGGAGGTCGCTGTGATGAGGTCTACCACGGCAGAGAAAACAATTGAGGAACTTGGTGAGATGTTCAGCCGTTATGACTCACCGGATCAACTCGTAAGTGACAACGGTCCACAATTTGTATCACAGGAGTTTGCAACCTTCCTGCATGTGAATGGTATCCAACACATCAGGTCTGCACCCTATCATCCCTCTACTAACGGCCAGGCAGAAAGGTTCGTGCAAACTTTGAAGCACGCCTTGAAGGCATCGCAAGGTCAGGACTCAATCCACCAATGTCTGAACAGCTTCCTGTTGTCCTACAGGAACGAGCCGCATGCCACAACCAAAACTTCCCCCGCTTCGCTCATGATGAAGAGGCAGTTGCGGACAAGTTTTGACTTACTCAAACCTCCAAGGGCAGAGCAGGTTGTTCATCATCAACAACAAGCTCAAGTTGAAAAGAGAGAGAAAAGAGCCAAGGAGAGACGGTTTCATCTGGGAGAGCACGTCCTAGCTCGAAACTACAACACTGGACCGAAATGGGTTCCTGCTATGGTGATCACGCAGATGGGCCCTGTGTCTTACACGGTTGAGACTGCTGAGGACGTCGTCTGGAGGAGACACATAGATCAACTGTTGCTAGGAGCAGAGACAGCCACAGAGGCTCCAACAGCTGGTTGGCCTGAACTGTTTCCGGATGATACCGCAAACCAGCATCCTTTGCCACAGTGCTCTTCTCCAACACAGGAAGTCAAAGAGACTGTTCCACCTGTGCAAACTCCTGACTTTCAACTGACACAGGCACCTTCTCCATCCAGGTCTGTGTCAATGCCTACTGCTGTGGAAGCCAGCGATGACCTCCGGTATCCTGCCAGAGAGCGGCAGCCTCCAAGACGCTTGGATCTGTAGGCTAAGTGACTTACCCACAAGACTGGGGCAGAATAAACCCCAGGGTAAAGTCAGGGGTTGAGGCAGTCTACCTCTACCCTAGGTTAGTTGAGTGCATTGAAAGTAACTTACCTGTTGAGGAATAATGTGGACCTTCCATTTAAGAGGGGAGGAAATGTTATGTATTGTGTGTTCTCCTCCCACCTGTGGTGGCGCTGTCACAGCAGATAAATGGTTGGGTGTTCTCTTGGTTAAGTTTAGCTCTCTTTGTTCGGAACACTCCAGATCTTCCCTTTCCCTTCGAATAAAGCACTTCATGTTTGAATCTCTGAGTTCTGAGTTATAATTGTGTCTAGGTAAAAAGGTACCGACACAACAAAACCGAGGCCCCCTCTTCCCTCTCAGGTGGGCTTAAACAATCCCATGGCAATACTTTGAAGAAGAACAGGGAGTTCTCGCCGGTATCCTGGCCAATGTTGATCCCACAATCAATATTACTTAAAAAAACCCAGATTATCTGGTCATTAACCTTTGTGGGAGCTTGCTGTGCGCAAATTGGTTGCCGCGTTTCCCACATTACAACAGTGGCTACACTTCAAAAGTACTTCATTGGCTGTAAAGCGCTTTGAGACGTCCTGAGGTTGTGAAAGACGCTGGAGAAATGCAAGTTCGTTCTTTCTTTCTTTCTTTCTTTCCCTCCTCTCTTCCTCTCCTCTCTTTCTTCCTCTTCTTCTCTCTTTCTTTCTCTCCTTCTCTCTTTCTTCCTCTCCTTCTCTCTTTCTTTCTCTCCTTCTCTTTCTTCTTCTCCTCTCTTTCTCTCCTTCTCTCTTCCTCTCCTCTCTTTCTTTCTCTCCTCTCTTTCTTCCTCTCCTCTCTTTCTTTCTCTCCTTCTCTCTTTCTTCCTCTCCTTCTCTCTTTCTTTCTCTCCTTCTCTTTCTTCTTCTCCTCTCTTTCTCTCCTTCTCTCTTCCTCTCCTCTCTTTCTTTCTCTCCTCTCTTTCTTCCTCTCCTCTCTTTCTTTCTCTCCTTCTCTCTTTCTTTCTCTCCTTCTCTCTTTCTTTCTCTCCTTCTCTCTTTCTTCCTCTCCTTCTCTCTTTCTTTCTCTCCTTCTCTCTTTCTTCCTCTCCTTCTCTTTCTTCTTCTCCTCTCTTTCTTTCTCTCCTTCTCTCTTTCTTCCTCTCCTCTCTTTCTTTCTCTCCTTCTCTCTTTCTTTCTCTCCTTCTCTCTTTCTTTCTCTCCTTCTCTCTTCCTTTCCTTCTCTCTTTCTTTCTCTCCTTCTCTTTCTTCCTCTCCTTCTCTCTTTCTTCCTTTCCTTCTCTCTTTCTTTCTCACCTTCTCTCTTTCTTTCGTTCTTTCTCTCTTTCTTTCTTTCTTCCTCTTCTTCTCTCTTTCTTTCTCTTCTTCTCTCTTTCTTTCTCTCCTTCTCTCTTTCTTCCTCTCCTTCTCTCTTTCTTTCTCTCCTCTTTCTTCTTCTCCTCTCTTTCTTTCTCTCCTTCTCTCTTCCTCTCCTCTCTTTCTTTCTCTCCTTCTCTCTTTCTTCCTCTCCTCTCTTTCTTTCTCTCCTTCTCTCTTTCTTTCTCTCCTTCTCTCTTTCTTTCTCTCCTTCTCTCTTTCTTCCTCTCCTTCTCTCTTTCTTTCTCTCCTTCTCTCTTTCTTTTTCTCTTTCTTTCTTTCTTCCTCTTCTTCTCTCTTTCTTTCTCTTCTTCTCTCTTTCTTTCTCTCCTTCTCTCTTTCTTCCTCTCCTTCTCTCTTTCTTTCTCTCCTCTTTCTTCTTCTCCTCTCTTTCTTTCTCTCCTTCTCTTTCTTCTTCTCCTCTCTTTCTTTCTCTCCTTCTCTCTTTCTTCCTCTCCTCTCTTTCTTTCTCTCCTTCTCTCTTTCTTTCTCTCCTTCTCTCTTTCTTTCTCGCCTTCTCTCTTTCTTTCTCGCCTTCTCTCTTTCTTCCTTTCCTTCTCTCTTTCTTTCTCTCCTTCTCTTTCTTCCTCTCCTTCTCTCTTTCTTCCTTTCCTTCTCTCTTTCTTTCTCACCTTCTCTCTTTCTTTCGTTCTTTCTCTCTTTCTTTCTTTCTCTCTCTCTCTTTCTTTCCTTCCTTCCTTCTTTCTTTTTCTTCCCGACCGACCGGCCGATGGCTGCACTTGCGCGTCAAGTCCTAGCGGTTCAATCAAGGGAAAATTAATCTTCGGCAGCCGCCCGTAGCCTGAAACAACTCCTGCCGCCCCCGCCCCCCGCCCACTCCTCGCTCTCTCCGCTTCCGCCCTTTCCCGTGCGACTGGTGCATTAACCTGCGCTGGTGAAGTGTTGTAATTTTTTTAATGCTATTTCTTTTTTTCTTAAATATGCTCCATAAAACACCACATGCCTCATTAAAAGACTCCGTCCCTCAGGAACTGCTCGCGATAAAAGAATTTTTGCCCACTGGTTTATGGGACTCATTTAAACAGTTTGACACCTTGGTAGGGTCAAATAGCAAAAAGGGGGAGGGGGGAATGGGTTCCCATACTCGGAGGTAGAGACACCAATAAATTATAATGAATTGTAACAGCAGTTCACTTCTTCATTAGTAATTTAATGGCATTTCCAATCGCCTTGTCTGCTCTCACCATGCCGCACATATTTTGGGAGCCCTTGGGGTTTTTTTTAAGGGGTTTAGATTTGTTTGCATTTCCAAAGATTTGTTCCTCGTGACTCTTGCTAGAGTTCCACAGGCCACGGTCACTCACTGGTGCTCTGTCCAAGTGACCAGTGCTCCTGCGTTAGACGCGGCTCAGTGGACAGCACTCTCGCTTCTGATGTCAGAAGGTCATGGATTCAAGTCCCACTCCAGAGACATAAGTGCGTGATCCAGGCTGACACCCCCTCCTGTACAGTGCTGAGGGAGCGCTGCACTCTAGAGGTGTCGTCTTTAGAATAAAACATTAAACCAAGGCCCCCCTCTCAGGTGGATGTAAAAGATCCCATGACACTATTTCGAAGAAGAGCTGTGGAGTTCTCCTCGATGTCCTGCCCAATATTTTTCCCTCAACCAGCAGCACTAAAAAAACACATTACCTGGTCATTTATCTCATTCCTGTTTGTGGGAGTTTGCTGTGCGCCTATATGCCCATGCGCCTGTGGCTCTTGTCCTTCTAGGCTGCAGTGCATCTTGTAGATGGTGCACACTGCAGCCACGGAGCGCCGGTGGTGGAGGGAGTGAATGTTTAAGGTGGTGAATGGGGTGCCGATCAAACGGGTTGCTTTGTCCTGGATGGTGTTGAGCTTCTTGAGTGTTGTTGGAGCTGCACTCATCCAGGCAAGTGGAGAGTATTCCGTCACACTCCTTACTTGTGTCTTGTAGATGGTGGAAAGGCTTTGGGGAGTCAGGAGGTGAGCCACTCGCCGTAGAATACCCAGCCTCTGACCTGCTCTTGTAGCCACAGTATTTATGTGGCTGGTCGAGTTAAGTTTCTGGTCAATGGTGACCCCCAGGATGTTGATGGTGGGGGATTCAGCGATGGTAATGCTGTTGAATGTCACGGGGCAGTGGTTAGACTCTCGCTTGTTGGAGATAGTCATTGCCTGGCACTTGTGTGGCACAAATGTTACCTGTCATTTATCAGCCCAAGCCTGAATGTTGTCCAGGTCTTTTTGCAGCGGGCGTGGACTGCTTCATTATCTGAGGAGTTGTGAATGGAACTGAACACTGTGCAGTCATCAGCGAACATCCCCACTTCTGACCTTATGATGGAGAGAAGGTTATTGATGAAGCAACTGAAGATGTTTGGTCCTAGGACACTGCCCTGATAAACTCCTACAGCGATGTTCTGAGATGATTGACCTCCAACAATCACAACCATCTTCCCTTGTGCTAGGTAAGACTCCAGCCAATGTAGATTACTATGTAAATTCAAGTAGTATCAATATTACTTTACTGGTGTGGCAAGCATCTGGTATCTCACCCATGGAGCCATTCCCCATGTGAGCCTAGTCGATCAGTATTGGTAGACTACTTGATCATGGGGCCGTCACAATCAATCCTAAGGCTGTCGCCCATTGACAGCAGTGGGAGGAGATTAATGGGTGGGTAGAGTCCATGATAGGGGAGAGTGTACATGGGCTGTGGGAGGAGATTAAATGGTTGGGTAGGGTCCATGATAGGGGAGAGTGTACACGGGCTGTGGGAGGAGATTAAATGGATGGGTAGAGTCTGTGATAGGGGAGAGTGTACATGGGCTGTGGGAGGAGATTAAATGGGTGGGTAGAGTCCGTGATAGGGGAGAGTGTACATGGGCTGTGGGAGGAGATTAAATGGTTGGGTAGAGTCTGTGATAGGGGAGAGTGTACATGGGCTGTGGGAGGAGATTAAATGGTTGGGTAGAGTCTGTGATAGGGGAGAGTGTACATGGGCTGTGGGAGGAGATTAAATGGTTGGGTAGAGTCTATGATAGGGGAGAGTGTACATGGGCCATGGGTTGATGGCCTATAGCCTCATTTCTTGACGTGCATATGTAAATCTGTCAGAACATCTGACTGACATCGAAAATTCTACCTCAGTCTCAACGGGCAGCACGGTGGCATAGTGGTTAGCACTGTTGCCTCACAGCGCCAGGGACCCGGGTTCAAATCCGGCCTCGGGTGACTGTCTGTGTGGAGTTTGCACATTCTCCCCGTGTTTGCGTGGGTTTCCTCCGGGTGCTCCGGTTTCCTCCCACAGTCCAAAGATGTGCGGGTTAGGTTGATTGGCTATGATAAAAATTGGCCCTGAGTGTTAGGGGGGATTAAATACGTGGGGTTACGGGGATAGGGCTTGGGTGGGATGGCTGTCGGTGTAGGGACCGGGTGCTAGGGTTTGGATGATCAGCCATGATCTCGTTGAATGGCGGAGCAGGCTCGAAGGGCCGAATGGCCTACTCCTGTTCCTATCTTCTATGTTTCTATGTTTCTAACCTACATGTGACATTTCTGTGATCCGGCAGCTCAACAACCATTGTGTTCTGCATGGCATTCCTTCTCCCTGCTGATCTACTTCACCTGTGATCCTGGTTTAACTCCTGGGTGTGAATTGAGGAGAAGTACCTCATCTTTCGATGATCTTCAGAGTCTTACAGCCTCAACAACATTTGATCACAACCACCACTCCAATTGTCTCTGACAGTAGGTTCTGGTAATGTAAGCATTTACACTTCCTCTACAGCAACAACTTGCATTTATAAAGCGCCGTTTACGTAGCCAAAAGTCCGAAGGTGCTTCGCCGGAGCGTTACCAAACAAAATTTGACAACGATATCCCATGAGGAGATATTAGGGCAGATGACCAAAGACGGCCCGCCCGCCAATGGTGGAGCGATTAAAATCGGAGATGCTCAAGAGGCCAGAATTAAAGGCCTGACCCATTGAGCGTTTCCAGTATTTTCTGCTTTTTATTTCACCCAGATATGTTAATGGACACAGCGTTGAGCTGGGATGAAAGTCTCTTTTGCTCTCTAACTGTACGCATGCTCTGAAATGGCTTTGGGGGAAGCCCCAGCCCAGCTCCAAGTGGGCGTGAACCTTCGGCACTAAAGTGTCTCCAATTTGGCAGTAAATGCTCATTCTCACTCAGAAAAGGTGTGGCATGAATCATGTGAGAAAGAGCAGAATGTCACACCGGTGCAGTAGGATTTAGTCTACTTTGAAGGTCGCTGATCAAGTCGATAAGGCTGTCCAAAAAAAAAACCTGGGCTTTATAAATAGAGCCTTAGAGTACAAAAGCAAGGAAGTTATGGTAAGCCTTTATAAATCACTGGTTAGGATCAGCTGGAGTATTGTGTTTAATAACATTTAATGCAGAGAAGTGTGAAGTGATACATTTTGGAAGGAAGAATGAGGAGAGGCAATATAAACTAAATGGTTCAATTTTAAAGTGGATGCAGGAACATTGCGACCTCGGGGTTTATGTACAGAAGTCTTTGATGGCGGTAGGACAATTTGAGAAGGGTCTTAAAAAAGCATACGGGATCTTTGGCTTTATTAATAGAGGAAGAGAGTACAAAAGCAAGGAAGTTATGCTAAACCTTTATAGATCACTGGTGAGGCCTCAGCTGGAGTATTGTGTTCCATTCTGGGCACCGCACTTTAGGAAGGATGTCTTGTAGAGGGTGCAGAGGAGAGTCACTAGAATGGTACCAGGGATGAGGGACTTCTGTTACGTGCAGAGACTGGAGAAGCTGGGGCTTGTTCTCCTTAGAACAGAGAAGGTTAAGAGGAGATTTAATAGAAGTGTTCAAAATCATGAAGAGTTTTAATAGAGTAAATAAGGAGAATCTGTTTCCACTGGCAGGAGGGTTGGTGGCCGGTGGACACAGATTAAAAAGAATTGGCAAAAGAACCAGGAGGAAAATGAGAATATTTTTTAACACAGCGAGTTGTTGTGATCTGGAATGCGCTGCCTGAAAGGGCGGTTGAAGCAGATTCAATAGTAGCTTTGAAAAGGGAATTGGATAAATACCTGAAAGGAGAAATGTGCAGGGCTCTGGGGAAAGAGCAGGGGGGAATGGGACAAAGTGTCCACACAGGCACGATGGGATGAATGGCCTCCTTCTGTGCTGCATGATTCTACGATACATTTTGGTAGGAAGAATAAGGAGGCCATATACTCCTTGGAAAATAAGGTTCTAAATGGGGCAGAGGAGCAGAGGATCTGGGGGTACAGATACACAAATCACTAAAAGTAACGACGCAGGTTAATAAGGTCATAAAAAAAGCAAACAAAAGCACTGGGGTTCATTTCTAGAGGGACGGAATGGAAAAGCAGGGAAGTTATGTTAAACTTGTATCAAACCTTGTTTAGCCCACACTTGGAGCACTGGGCACAGTTCTGGTCTCCATATTATAAAAAGGATACAGAGGCACTGGAGAAGGTGCAAAAAAGATTCACAAGGATGATACCAAAACTGAGAGGTTGTACCTATCAGGAAAAATTGAATAGGCTGGGGCTCTTTTCTCTAGAAAAGAGAAGACGGAGGGGTGACCTGATAGAGGTCTTTAAAATTATGAAAGGGCTTGATAGGGTAGACGTAGATAAGATGTTTCCACTTGCGGGCAAGACCAGAACTAAGGGCCATAAATATAAGATTGTCACTAATAAATCCAATAGGGAATTCAGGAGAAACTTCTTTACCCAGAGAGTGGTGAGAATGTGGAACTCGCTACCACAGGGAGTGGTTGAGGTGAACAACAGGGAAAGCTGGATAAGCACATGATGGAGGAAGGAATAGAGGGTTATTGTGCTGCCTTCCTTTAGGAATTTATGTTAGTTTTCCAGTTAATTCAGGGGTTTGAGTAATTTGGGTCGATTTCCATTGTGTGCCGCCACCTAGTGGGTATTTGGTACCTAGCAAGTGCAGTAAAGCACAGTAAAGTGCAGTAAAGCACAGTAAAGTGCAGTAAAGTAAACTACTGTATATCACAGACCTGCAGCCACACATGGTCTGGGAAGTTATATTGTTGTCACGCTTCAGCCTTGGACACTATTTGTCTGTAAGTACTTGAGAATGTTATAGATGATTAGTGTACACTATATTTTGCAGAAAATGTTTAGTTTGTAACTTTTCTCTGTAAGCAAACTTACACAGCTAGCCGTGAAGTGCTCGCTCTCTGTCTAGCTGGTTAACTTGTAGCTGTATTTTGATGCACTATGTACAGGGCTAATTTAAAGAGAATGTAAGAGAATGCCTTTCAGTTTGCTAAATGTATATTCACAGTAAGCTGTGTTTCCACGTGTTTCGGTAAGTTACATGCCAAATGTACTGTGTTGCTCAGGCGTACCTAAATTTGTGTATGCATATCAGTTATGTGCTTGTGTACTAATGTGTGCTTCCATTTCTGTGTTGTATTTCAGTTTCACAATAAGAATCTTTCAGTAAAGTTTACAAGAAAAGTCAAGCCTTGTGATTTTTATGGGAAGATATCAAGTTGTTAGCTACCTGTCTAGCTCTGCATAGGAACGCGCTGCAAGGGCAGAATAGTTATGCTGATTGGGGTGAGAGGAAGAGGGGTGGGAGGAGGCTCGTGTGGAGCATAAACACCGGCACGGACCAGTTGGGCTGAATGGCCTGTTTCCGTGCTGTAAATACGTTGTAATGCTATCAAATGCTATGTAATGATTGTGGTTGGGACTGACGCACATTATCTGGGTAGAGTAGAGGGAGCTGTCCGTGTTATTCTTGGCTCAGGGCTTGGTGGATGCAGAAACTTCCCATCCCAAGTGGGAAAGAGTTCGATTCACCGGGGTTAACATCACTCATTCTTGATGAGCATAGAATTCACAAAGGGGGAAAAGAAAAACAGTAAGAAAAACGTCTGAATTCGCAACAAGTCGTAAATTTACTGGGTTTCCTGAAATTGATGTTAGAGAAGGTTGAAAAACAATACCTTCGCCAGCTCATAAATCTCGGGGTCCGTTAGGAAAGGTGTTCCATTAAAATCGAGCGGTGTTTGAGGTAAACTCCAAACATCTGTCCAGGGTAACTTCAAAAGCACAGAAGCCGGGTTGAAAAACAAAATGTCACTTTTTTTGCTGGTTATTGGATTTGCTGGGTGCCAGTTTAACACCCAAATTGATCAATGTTAGGATTGATTTCCAAAAAACAACAAGAATTCTGGCTCCGTACCAGCTGCAAAGAGGTTAATGATTTTCTTTGGTACTGCACCAGTTAACCTAGCTGCGATTTGGTGAGACAGTAAACAACAGCAACTTGCATTTATATAGCGCCCTTTAATGTAGTAAAACATCTCAAGGTGCTTCCACGGGAGCGATTATCAAACAAAATTTGACACTGAGCCACATAAGGAGATATTAGGACAGGTGACCAAATGCTTGGTCAAAGAGGTAGGTTTGAAAGAAAGAAAGACTTGCATTTCTGTAGCGCCTTTCACGACCACCGGACATCTCAAAGCGCTTTACAGCCAATGAAGTACTATTTTGAAGTGTAGTCAGTGTTGTAATGTGGGAAACGTGGCAGCCAATTTGCACACAGCAAGCTCCCACAAACAGCAATGTGAAAATGACCAGATAGTCTGTTTTTGTTATGTTGGTTGAGGGAGAAACATTGGCCCAGGACACCGGGGATAACGCCCCTGCTCTTCTTCGAAATATCACCATGGGATCTTTTACGTCCACCTGCGAGAGCAGACGGGGCCTCGGTTTAATGTCTCATCCGAAAGACGGCACCTCCGACAGTGCTGCACTGGAAGTGTCAGCCTGGCTTTATGTGCTCAAGTCCCTGAAGTGGAACTTTGAACCTACAACCTTCTGACTCAGAGGCAAGTGTGCTACCAACGGAGCCACAGCTGACACTTAGGGATGTCTTAAAGGAGGAATGAGATGTAGAGAGGCAAAGCGCTTTAGGGAGGGAATTCCAGAGCTTAGGGCCAGGGCAGCTGAAAGCACAGCCAGCAAGGGTGAAGCGATTAAAATCGAGGATGCTCTAGAGGCCAGAACTGGAGGAGCGCAGGGATCTTGGAGGGTTATAGGTTACAGAGATGGGGAGGGGCGAGGCCATGGAGGGATTTGAGAGCAAGGATGAGAATTTTTAAATCAAGACGTTGCTGGACTGGGAGCCAATATCGGTCAGTGAGCACAGGAGGTGATGGGTGAACAGGTCTTGGTGCGAGGCAGGGTACAGGCAGCAGAGTTTTGGAGGAGCTCAGGTTTATAGAGGGTGGAAGATGAGAGGCTGGCCAGGAGTGTGTTGGAATAGTCTTAAACCGAGGCTCCATCTGCCTCTTCAGGTAGATGTCAATGACGATGATTACCCCGATTACTCAACAACTCCATTAACATTCTAACTTGCGACTACCAGGACGGTAGACGGCGAGCTCGATGGACCTTGGTCACTGCTCGCAATTCCTACATTCCTATCTAAAAGATCCCATGGCATTATTGGTGCCCAGGCCAACATTTCTCCCTCAATCAACCAAAGGTACCAACCTACCAAAAAAGGAACCACATTAACTAGTCATTCACCTCACTGTGGTTTGTGTGATCTTGCTGTGCACAAAATATTTGCCTACACAACAATTGCTGTCCTTGAATCGTAGGGCAAGTTCTCCAATCGTATGCTCCCAGCAGAGGGCATGTTCAAAGGGAGCATGGGTAGCAGATAGGGTGCAGCACCGTGGGGCCAATTTTCTGGGCCTTGTTCTCGTGGGAGTGTAACACCCGGTGTGGCTCCAGGACAAGTAAAACCCCCAAATGTTCCTTTAATAAGAAAAATGTTGCCCAGCAAAACACTGCCCCTCGGAGACCAGGAGAGTCCAAGATTCCACCCATAGAATAACCAGTCACGGTTCCTGCTCCTGCTCAAATACATAGAAATGCATAGAAGTTACAACACGGAAACAGGCTATTCGGCCCAACCAGCCCGTGTTGGTGTTGACCCTCCATACGCGTTCTAATCACATTTACCCGCCCTGTTCCCAAGCCATAGCTCTTTAATCCCCTTTTCTTTCATCCCTCCTCTCCAATCCAATCTTGAATGTTGACATAGGTTTCTGCCTCAACCACTCACCCTGGGAGTGAATCCCACAGCCTCACAACTCTCGGTGTGTGTGAAGAGGTTTCTCCTGCCCTCTGTTCTAAATCTCCTACATTTAATCTTGTATCTGTGGTTCCCCCCCTCGTTCTCAATCCCTCAACCACTGCAAACAGTCTGCTTCTATCTACCTTGTCCCATCCTTTCATCATTTTAAATATATCGCCCCTTAATCTACATTGTTCTAAAGATAAAAAGATCCAAATTTTCCAAGTCTTTCTTTGTATTTTCTTTGTATTGTCTCCAGTTTCTCTCCGATCTCCTCTCATGACCTTTCCATGCTCATCTTGTCCATGAGACCCACTTCCTGCTCCCTCGACCCTATTCCCACCAAACTGCTGACCACCCAACTTCCTTTTCTGGCTCCCATGTTAGCTGACATTGTTAACGTTTCTCTCTCCTCAGGTACTGACCCCTCTCCCTCAAATCTGCCATCATCATCCCTCTCCTCAAAAAGTCAACCCTTGACCCCTCCATCCTTGCAAACAACTGTCCCCATCTCCAACCTCCCATTCCTCTCCAAAGGTCCTTGGAGGTGTTGTTGCCTCACAAATCCGTGCCCATCTTTCCCGCAAATTTGCAGGGCTACGGGGAAAGGGCGGGGGATTGGGACTAGCTGAAGTGCTCTTGCAGAGAGCTGGCACGGGCTCGACGGGCCGAATGACCTCCTTCTGTGCAGCACCCATTCTATGATTCTATGATAACTACATGTACCGAAACAGCTCTCATCAAAGTCACAAATGACATCCTTTGTGACTGTGACAAAGGTAAACTATCTATCCTCGTCCTTCTTGACCTGTCTGCAGCCTTTGACACGGTTGACCACTCTGTAATGATATCAGCAAATAGTGATGTTATTTGCCTGTTTGATTATGATGCCTTATCAGCATGTTTGCAGGTATTGATTACTTATGCCTGACCAGCAGAGGTCATGTGAGAGACAAGCAGCTTGGTTTAGTTTCAGTTTTGTTCTAGATGCATCACAAGCATCATGTCTCCTGTAAAAGCTGTATAAAAGAGTTGAACAAGCTTTAGATTAAAAGTCATTCTCTTTCATAAATGTCTCGTCATTGAACCCACAAAGAAATCAATACACACTCCATCCTCCTCCAACGCCTCTCCACCGTCGTCCAGCTGGGTGGGACTGCACTCACCTGGTTCCATTCTTATCTATCTAATCGTAACCAGAAAATCTCCTGCAACGGCTTCTCTTCCCACTCCCACATCGTTACCTCTGGTGTCCCCCAAGGATCTATCCTTGGCCCCCTCCTATTTCTCATCTATATGTTGCCCCTTGGTGACATCATCCGAAAACACAGTGTCAGTTTCCACATGTACGCTGATGACACCCAGCTCTACCTCAGCACCACTTCTCTCGACCCCTCCACGGTCTCTAATTGTCAGACTGCTTGTCCTACATCCAGTTCTAGATGAGCAGAAATTTTCTCCAATTAAATATTGAGAAGACCAAGCCATTGTTTTCGGTCCTCGCCACAAACTCCGTTCCCTATTCACTGACTCCATCCCTCTGCCAGTGATATACCTATCAATTCAGTTCATGAAAAGCGACGAGTTAAGTTAGTAACTATAGGTTTTTATTGGCTAAATAACAGAGCCCACCCTCGTGGGTGATCGGATCCAACAAGGAGGAATACCAGCCAGTCGACCACCTTTATACCTGTGCAAGCAGGCGGAGCCATGGGTGGAGTCAGCTGTGGTCAGCCCAGGTATAACAGCGTGGCAAGAGGTGACCTTGTGTAGTGATACAACAGTATAAACAGTGATAACCATAGTGTAACGATATAAACAGTGATAACCATAGTGTAACGATAGTGAACGATAAAAGTGGTTTCCCACATTCACCCCTTGTTTAAATTTGAGTCCGGCGGGGTGAAGTGTACTACCAGTTCGGGTATGTCAGTCTGTCCGGAGGCCTCGTAAGCCTTTCTGATCGGCGCAGCAGTGGCGGCGGTGGTGCAGTATCCGATGTTAATGCTGGTGTCTGCGTGGTCGGCGAAGGCTCGTGGGGTTCCGGCATGCCGTCTACCTGGGCTGGATTTGGGGGGGTGGTGGGGGGTAACGGTGGTGTCTCAGGGGTGCGCGAGGGTGCGAGGTCTCGTAAGGAGACTGTGTCCTCCCGCCCGTCTGGGTATGCCACATAGGCGTACTGGGGGTTGGCGTGCAGGAGGTCCACCCTCTCGACCAGGGGGTCTGTTTTATGGGCCCTCACGTGCTTTTGCAGCAAGACGGGCCCCGGAGAGGTCAGCCATGTTGGTAGCGAGGTTCCCGTAGTCGACTTCCTGGGGAAAACAAACATTCGTTCATTGGGGGTGGCGTTAATGGCAGTGCAAAGCAGTGACCGGATGGAATGCAGCGCTGCCGGGAGGACTTCCTGCCAGCAAGAGGTTGGGAGGCCCTTAGACTTTAAGGCTAAGAGAACGGCCTTCCAGACAGTCGCGTTCTCTCTTTCCACCTGGCCGTTCCCTCGGGGGTTGTAGCTGGTGGTCCTGCTTGCAGCAATACCTCTCGCTAGTAGGAACTGGTGAAGTTCCTCGCTCATGAAGGATGAGCCCCGGTCGCTATGTATATAGTTCGGGAACCCGAACAAGGCGAAGAGGTCGTTCAGGCATTTGATGACCGTGGTACTGGTCATGTCTGGGCAGGGGAAGGCAAAGGGGAAACGGGAGTACTCATCAATAATGTTGAGGAAGTACACATTACGGTCAGAGGATGGGAGTGGCCCCTTAAAATCGATGCTCAAGCGCTCGAAGGGACAGGTGGCCTTGATCAGTCTTGCTCTGTCCGGCCTAAAGAAATGCGGTTTGCATTCGGCACAGGTTTGGCAGTTCCTGGTCATGGTCCTGACCTCCTCGATGGAGTAGGGCAGGTTGCGGGCCTTAATGAAGTGGTAAAGTCTGGTGACCCCGGGGTGGCAGAGGTCGTTGTGGAGGGTCTGCAGTCTATCAATTTGCGCGTTGGCGCATGTACTTCGTGATAAAGCATCTGGGGGTTCGTTCAGTTTAGCCGGCCGGTACAAGATATCATAATCGTAGGTGGAGAGCTCGATTCTCCACCTCAAGATCTTGTCGTTCTTGATTTTGCCCCTCAGCTTGTTATTAAACATAAAAGCGACCGAGCGCTGGTCGGTGAGGAGGGTAAATCGTTTGCCTGCCAGGTAATGCCTCCAGCATCGTACTGCCTCCACGATCGCCTGGGCCTCCTTCTCGACCGAAGAGTGTCGGATCTCAGGGCCCTGGAGGGTCCTTGAGAAGAAGGCCACAGGTCTCCCCGCCTGGTTAAGGGTTGCAGCTAGGGCGAAGTCGGATGCATCGCTCTCCACTTGGAAAGGGATAGACTCATCCACCGTGTGCATTGTGGCCTTAGCAATGTCTCCCTTTATGAGGGAGAAGGCTGCGCATGCTTCTGCCATCAGGGGGAAGGAGGTGGACTTCATGAGGGGTCTGGCTTTGTCCGCATAATTGGGCACCCATTGGGCATAGTAGGCGAAGAGCCCCAGGGTTCTCTTCAGCGCCTTTGGACAGTGGGGGAGGGGAAGCTCCATGAGGGGGCGCATTCTTTCGGGGTTGGGGCCGATGACTCCGTTCTCTACTACGCAGCCGAGGATGGCAAGGCGCGAGGTGTTAAACACACATTTCTCCTTATTGTAGGTGAGGTTCAGCAGTTGGGCCGTACGGAGGAATCTCTCCAGATTAACATCATGGTCCTGCCAGTCGTGGCCGCAGATGGTGATGTTATCTAGATAAGGGAACGTGGCATGCAGCCTGTTCTGGTCAACCATCCGGTCCATCTCCCTTTGGAAGACCGAAACCCCGTTGGTGACGCCGAAGGGGACCCTAGGGAAATGGTAGAGGCGGCCATTCGCCTCGAAGGCGGTATACTGGCGGTCCTCAGGGTGGATAGGAAGTTGGTGATAGGCCGACTTAAGGTCGATGGTAGAGAATACCCGGTACTGTGCAATCTGATTGACCATATCAGATATGCGGGGAAGGGGGTATGCGTCCAGCTAGGTGTACCGGTTTATGGTTTGGCTGTAGTCGATGACCAGGCGGTGTTTATCGCCGGTCTTAACGACTACGACCTGGGCACGCCAGGGGCTGTTGCTTCCCTCGATGAAGCCCTCCTTCAGGAGTCGCTGCACCTCGGAGCTAATAAAAGCTCTGTCCCCGGCGCTGTACCGTCTGCTCTTGGTAGCGACGGGTTTACAGTCGCGGGTGAGGTTAGCGAACAGGGAGGGGGGCGGGACCTTGAGGGTGGATAGGCCGCAGGTGGTACGCGGTGGGTGGTTTAAAAGCTGCTGGTTGTAGACTGTGAGTGGGGGGAGGGGTCCACCGTATGCCAAAGTGACACTTTGAAGGTGGGATTGGAAATCCAGCCCTAGTAGGACGGCAGCGCAGAGCTGGGGCAGGACGAGAAGTTTAAAATTTTTATACTCCGTGCCCCTAACCGACAGGGTCACAACACAGTAGCCGCTGATGTCTGTAGAATAGGACCTCGACGCCATCGAGATCCGGTTGCGCGTTGGCCGGACAGTGAGGGAGTAGTGGCTCACCGTGTCTGGATGGATGAAACTCTCCGTGCTTCCGCTGTCGAACAGGCAGGTCGTGGTGTGGCCATTTACTTTGATGTCCATCATGGACTTGGACAGGTGATGCGGGCGAGCTTGGTCAAGTGTGACGGAGGCTAGTGTATGGCTGAGCGAGCTGCTGTCGTCTGCGGGTGAGGCGGTGGTCAGGTCTGGAGACAAGGTGGCGGTCGAGTGTGGTGAACAAAATGGCGTCGCCCACGACGTTGAATAAAATGGCGGAGAAGATGGCCGCCCCCACAACTCACATGAGGCACTGCCGGCGTCGGTGGCCTTGATCAAAGATGGCCGCCCCACGACTCACACGAGGGGATACTGGCATCTGTGGCCTTGATGAAAGATGGCCGCCCCCACAACTCGCATGAGGCACTGCTGGCGTCTGTGGCTTTCCCCCTGCAGGCCTTCGCGAAGTGGCCTTTCTTGTGGCAGTCGGAGCAGGTCGCGTTTCTTGCAGGGCAGCGCGCCCTTGGGTGTTTCGCCTGGCCACAGAAGAAGCAGCCGGCGGCCCGATCGCGGGGCTCCGATGTCGCAGCCGGTACCGGGGGTGGCGGTCCCGATCGGTTCCGGGACACCGACGCTGTGGTAGGTCCCAGAGGCGGCGGTGCGAGGGGTATTGCGGCCGGGGTCGGGCCCGAGTCCCAGGGTCGCGCAGCACAGTACCTGGAGTACGCCTCGAGGTCCTGATGGGCCACTTCCAAGGAGTGAGCGAGGGTAGCAGCTGTTTTCAGGTCGAGGTCCTTTGATTCCAACAGTCTTTGCCGTGAGTAGTCTGACCGAAGGCCTTTCACGAAGGCATCTCGGATGTTTCCATCTGTATGTTCTGCAGCTGTTACGGCTTTAAAGTCACAGTCCCTGCCGAGTATTTGCAGCGCCCGTAAGAAATCATCAACCGACTCTCCTGGCTGTTGCGAGCGGGATCTTAGGAGATGCCTGGCGTACATTGAGTTTACTGGGCTCCGATACTGTTCTTTTAGCAGGTTGAGGGCGTCCTCGTATGTGGCAATGTCCCGGATGAGTGCAAATACTTTAGGGCTCACCTGAGCGGTCAGAACTCTTAGTTTGGATGCCGGAGGCACGCCGGATTCTCCCAGGTAGGCTTCGAAGCAGCTCAGCCAGTGTTCGAAGTCGAGGGCTGAATTCGCAACCTGTGGGTTTAGATCCAGGTACGGCGGCCGGAGGGCTCGTAGCCAGGCCGGCTGCTGGGGCTGTTGTGGATGGCCGTTTGGCTGGGGCTGTACATCTGACTGGTCGTTTGGCTGCTCCGTTGTAGACATTTCAAAATTTAGCCAATAAAATTGATATACCTATCAATTCAGTTCATGAAAAGCGACGAGTTAAGTTAGTAACTATAGGTTTTTATTGGCTAAATAACAGAGCCCACCCTCGTGGGTGATCGGATCCAACAAGGAGGAATACCAGCCAGTCGACCACCTTTATACCTGGGCAAGCAGGCGGAGCCATGGGCGGAGTCAGCTGTGGTCAGCCCAGGTATAACAGCGTGGCAAGAGGTGACCTTGTGTAGTGATACAACAGTGTAAACAGTGATAACCATAGTGTAATGATATAAACAGTGATAACCATAGTGTAACGATAGTGAACGATAAAAGTGGTTTACCACACCTAACATCTGTCTGAGGCTGAACCACACTGTTCGCAACCTTGGTGTCATGTTAGACCCTGAAATGAGCTTCTGACCACATATCTGCAGCATAACTGAGACCGCCTATTTCCACCTCCATAATATCGCCTGTCTCCGCCCTTGCCTCAACCCATCCACTGCTGAAATCCTCATCCATCCCTTTATTTCCTCTAGACTTGACTATTCCAATGCACTCCTGGCTGGCCTCCCACATTCCAGCCTACGTAAACTTGAGGTCATCCAAAACTCGGCTGCCCGTGTCCTAACTTGCACCAAGTCCCGTTCGCCCATCACCCACTGTGCTCGCTGACCTACATTGGCTCCCGGTTAAGCAATGCCTTGATTTCAAAATTCTCATCCTTGTTTTCAAATCCCTCCGTGGCCTCGCCCCTTCCTATCTCTGTAATCTCCTTCAGCCCCACAACCCCCCCGAGATATCTACGATCTTCTAATTCTGCCCTCTTGAGCACCCCTGATTATAATCGCTCAACCTTTAGTGGCCGTGCCTTCTGCTGCTAAGGCCCTAAGCTCTGGAATTCCCTCCCTAAACCTGTCCGCCTCGCTACCTGTCATTCCTGCTTCAAGAAGCTCCTTAAACCCACCTCTTTGACCAAGTCACCTGCCCTAATTTCTCCTTATGTGGCTCGATGTCAAATTTTTTGTCTTATAACACTCATGTGAAGTGCCTTGGGATGTTTTACTACATTAAAGACACTGTACAAATACACGTTGTTGGTGTTCTTGTTGTATTTGTATTTCATCATTCAATTCAATTCAATTTTATTTGTCATATATGCAGCAGACGTGTGTACTGCACAATGAAATGTTGATTTTTACGAGTCCTCCCAACATTGGAATAAATATGGCATAACAATGATAAAAATGCCAATAGAAATACTAATAGAAAGACAGTAATAATAAAAAAAATAACAGTAATAAATAATAATAAATTAATCGTTCATGAGTCTTATGGCCTGGGGGTAGAAGCTGTTTCGAAACCTGTTGGTACGAGACCGTATGCTTCGGTATCTCTTACCGGACGGGAGCAGGGCGAAGAGGTTGTGGCTGGGGTGACTCGCGTCTTTAATGATTCTCAGGGCATTCCAGGCAGCATCCTAGTGAATCTGCGCTGTACCCTCTCTAAAGCCTCAATACCCTTCCTATAAGGATAAGGTGAACAGCAGCGGCCCCAGCACCCACCCCTGTGGAACACCACATCCCACCATTTGCCACCTTTCCTTGGCTTGATGTCAATTTCTGTTTTCTTACACTCCTGTGAAGGCGCCTTGGGACGTTTTCCTAAACTGCTATATAAATGAAAGTTGTTGTTGTTTCAACAATATAGGGCCTATTCTGCAATCCATACTCCCATCTAGCAAGGCTTCCTTAGTAGCCTCTAATGCATACTATTAATTGTACCCAATTCCCTTCCTATATTTTAAATTCTTTTTACATGGAATTTATCCTACTGCACCCCCTGGGACGCCCTTATGTTCCAATGCAGTGTTGTCCAATACATTAGCCACATGTGGCTAATTGGGAATCCAGATGTGGCCAACAGCTGCACTAAGGTTTTGCGCAGTCTGTTTCAGCTTGAATGGTTAGCCAGGTGAGGGAGTAAGCAGTAAGTGAGCAGAGCCAATGGTAGAATCACAGGATCATACAGCACAGAAGGAGGCCATTTGACCCATCGTGTCTGTGCCAGCTCTTTGAAGGAGTGATCCAATTACTCAGACTACCCTGCTCTTTCCCCATAGCCCTGCAAATGTTTTCCTTTTTAAGTAGATATTCTCTACACACAGGTTACAGAGAAAGGGAGGGAGGGGCGAGGCCATAGAGGGATCTGAGCACAGGGATGAGAATTTTAAAATCGAGGCGTTGCTTAACCGGGAGCCAAGGTAGGTCAGCGAGCACAGGGGAGATGGGTGAACGGGACTTGGTGTGAGTTAGGACACGGGCAGCAGAGTTTTGGATGACCTCAAGTTTACGGAGGGTAGAAAGTGGGAGGCCAGGCAGGAGTGCATTAGTATAGTGGAGTTTAGAGGTAACAAAGGCATGGATGAGGGTTTCAGCAGCAGATGGGCTGAGGCAGGGCGGAGACAAGTGGGAGACAGGGAACCATCGGAGGTGGGCGAGGACAGATGGGATCGGGAAATGGAACTTACTGTGTAACAGGATGTGGGCATCAGAGTTTTGGGTGAGGTGTAATTTCTGTAGGGTAGAACTCAAAGGAGCTATCCCCTATCCATCCTTCTCCTGACAGCTCTACCCCCCCGCCTTCTCCCACCACCACCACAGTCACTAACAATGTCTCAGTGGAAAGGTTGATGAACACTTTTGATGTCAAAGGCTTGGGAGTAAATCTCAATGCGACATCCATTCTTGTGACAGCCTCAAACATTGCCAGACCCACTTCCAAAAGTGAGAAGTATTGTGCGCGATGCACAAGTCTTTCCAGAGCAGGAGACTGAAACGTTTAACTGAAGATCACAGGATAATTTGATATTTGGTTTCTAAAGAATGTTCTTTCATGACAACCTTCCACAGCCAAGAAAAGAAAGTTTACTGCTCTGCCAATCTCTCCTTACCTCTCTCTCTCTCTATCGTTATCTCTGTCTCTCTCCTTTTATCTCTATCTCTCTCTCTCTTTACCACTGTCCATCCCTCATTATCTCACTATCTCCTTCTCTTTCCCTCTCTATCTCCGTCTCTTTACCATGCTGTCTCTCTTTACCTCTCTGTCTCTTTCTTTACCACTCTGTCTCTCTTTACCGCTCTCTCTCTCTCTCTCTGTCCCTCTCTGTCCCTCTCTGTGTATCTGTGAGTCTCTCTCTCTCTCTCTCTCTCTCTGTCTCTCTCTGTCCCTCTCTGTGTATCTGTGTGTCTCTCTCTCTCTGTCTCTCTGTCCCTCTCTGTGTATCTGTGTGTGTGTCTCTCTCTCTCTCTGTCCCTCTCTGTGTATCTGTGTGTGTCTCTCTCTCTGTCCCTCTCTGTGTATCTGTGTGTGTCTCTCTCTCTGGCTCTCTGTCCCTCTCTGTGCATCTGTGTGTCTATCTCTCTCTGTGTCCCTCTCCGTCCCTCTCTATGTATCTGTGTGTGTCTCTCTCTCTGTCCCTCTCTGTGTGGTAGGAGCTCTCTCTGTCTGTTTCTCTTTCTGTCTTTACCTGTCTCTACAGCAACAACTTTTTCTTATATAGCACCTTTAACATAATAAAACGTCACAAGGTGCTTCACAGTAGCATTGTAGGGGGTGGTGTGTGGTGGTGTTGTTTGGTGCGTACGCCCAGTCAGTCATGCCTCTGACTGTTTTGTGAGCAGTTCGAATTGCTCCCACGCCCCTGGGTTCTAGACACTGGACTTGGGTACAAGGCGGCGGTACAGAGAAGGCTCGAGTAGACAGGTGGTTGGATGTAAACAAAAACCAAGATTTTATTGAAGAGGAAAAACTTGATACAATCTTATGGAAAAAATTACTAGTGTACACTTCTACAGGCAAAAATACTAAAGAAGAATAACTATACTTATACAGGGAATGGGGAGCACACGGCACATCGAGGGAAAACAACTATCTTAACAATCCCCTTATCCTTATCCCACCCCCTATACCTAACTAGATTAAGCTATGAGGGGTCAGAATTTCATGCTCACCAATCGAAAGGTTTGTTAGACTCAAAACAGCAGTTGGGTTCGGGGTTCGCTCTTGGTGCTCTCTGGAGCCTGCCGTCATCATGTGGCCTCCGAGCGCTGCAAGGGCGTTGTCCAGGTTCGAGTACCCCAAAGTTAAAGTCTCTGTTTGGGTACTTTACCTTGCAGGGATGATTCTTCGTCGACAGCCGCCAGATTGAGTTGGTGTACAGATATTCGATGGTCGGCTGAGGCTGAAGGCCCGATAATTCGAAGCGTCCCCTCAGTTCATCTCCTCAGTTGGTCTTCTTCAGCTGGTTTTCCTCAGGTGGCCTTCCCTCCGGTGGTCTTCCCTCCTCCCCTCGTCGCGTCCCGCCTCGCCTGGCCTGAATTATCCGTGTCCGCTCGACCCGGTGCCGGGGCTAGTTCCAGATGGAGTGGGAAAAGGGCACGGGCAAAGGCCAGGGGGTAAGCGCAGGACGGGGGAAGAGCGGCAGCCACGAGGGCGAGGGGCCGAAGAGCAGCAGCACCAGCACACCAACCAACAAAGAACACCCCGATTGCTACCCGGGGGCCTTCAATTATAGTAACATAGAGATAGGAACAGGAGTAGGCCATTCGGCCCTTCGAGCCTGCTCCGCCATTCAATGAGATCATGGCTGATCCTCGTCTGAGATCATAGCTGATCTTACCAGTTCAGTACCCCGTCCCCGACTTTTCTCCGTAACCCTTAATCCCCTTAGCCTTCAGAAATATATCCAATTCTCTCTTGAAAATATTTATTGAATTAGCCTTCACAGCCCTCTGTGGCAGGGAATTCCACAGGCTCACCACTCTTTGAGTGAAGAAATTCTTCCTCATCTCTGTTTTAAATGATTTGCCCGCTATTTTTAGACTGTGGCCCCTGGTTCTGTGCTCCCTGGCCATTGGAAACATTCTCTCTGAATTCAGCCTGTCCAGGCCTGCCATAATTTTATATGTTTCGATGAGATCCCCTCTCAATCTTCTAAACTCCAGTGAGTACAAGCCCAAACTATTTAATCTCTCTTCGTAGGTCATTCCCGCCATTCCAGGTATCAGCCTGGTGAATCGCCGTTGCACTCTTTCCATGGCAAGAACATCCTTCCGCAGATGGGGCGACCAAAACTGTACACAATACTCCAGATGCGGTCTCACCAGCACCTTGTACAGCTGTAGTAAGGTATCCCTATTCCTATACTCGAACCCCCTTGATATGAAGGCCAACATACCATTTGCCTTCTTAATCGCCTGTTGCACCTGCATGCTCTCCTTCAGTGACTGGTGCACAAGAACACCCAGGTCCCTCTGCACTTCCCCATCTCCCAATCTATTGCCATTTAGATAATAATCTACCCTCCTGTTTTTACCCCCAAAGTGGATAACCTCGCATTTATCCACATTATAGTGCATCTGCCACGTATCCGCCCATTCCCCCAACCTGTCCAAATCGCACTGTAGCCTCCTGACATCCTCATCAGAGCCCACCCCTCCTCCTAGTTTAGTGTCGTCAGCGAATTTGGAAATATTGCATCCAATTCCCTGATCCAGATCATTTATATATATTGTGAACAGCTGGGGTCCCAGGACAGATCCTTGCGGCACCCCGCTGGTCACTGCCTGCCACTCTGAAAACGAGCCGTTTATTCCAACTCTCTGTTTTCTATCCGCCAGCCAGTTCTCTATCCACGTTAATACTTTGCCCCCAATCCCATGAGCCTTAATTTTGCATGACAATCTTTTGTGTGGAACCTTATCGAAGGCTTTCTGGAAGTCAAGGTACACCACATCCACTGGCTCTCCCCCATCTATTTTACCAGTTACTTCCTCAAAAAATTCCAGCAGATTAGTCAAACACGATTTACCCTTTGTAAATCCATGTTGACTCTGTCCGATCCTTTCCCCATTTGTCAAGTGCTCCGCTATTTTATCCTTAATAATGGACTCTAGCATTTTGCCCACAACCGATGTAAGGCTTACTGGTCTATAATTCCCTGCTTTCTCTCTACCCCCCTTTTTAAATATTGGGGTAACATTAGCTACCCTCCAATCCACGGGTACTGTTCCCGAGTCAATGGAGTTCCGGAAGATGATCCTTAGAGCATCTGCTATCTCCAGGGCCACCTCCTTAAGTACCCTAGGATGTAGTTTATCAGGCCCCGGGGATTTGTCGGCCTTCAGTCCCCTCAACTTACCCAACACCATATCCCTAGAGATACTAATTTCTGTCAGCTCCTCCCTCTCATTAGTCCCTATGTTTGCCGATATTCCTGGGAGGTTATTTGTGTCCTCCTTTGTGAATACAGAACCAAAGTATGAGTTTAATTGGTCTGCCATTTCCTTATTCTCCATTATATATTCTCCCGAATCGGACTGCAGGGGACCGACTTGGGATTTTACCAGTCTTTTCCTCCTGATATACCGATAAAAGCTTTTGCAGTCTGTCTTTATTTTTGCTGCAAGTTTACTTTCGTATTCTATTTTCCCCTTCCTGATTAATCCCTTTGTCCTCTTCTGCTGTATCCTGTACTGCCCCCAATCTTCCGGTCTGGTGCTTTTTTTTGCCAGTTGATATGCCCTTTTTTTTGATTTTATGCTGTCCCTAATTTCCCTCGTTATCCACGGTTGAGTCACCTTTTTAGGTTTATTTTTATGCCAAACCGGTATAAACATGTTCTGGAATTCTTCCATTCTATCTTTGAATGCTTGCCATTGTCTATCCACTGTCAATCCCCCCAGAAACACCACCCAATCAATCTTACCCAATTCCCGTCTCATACCCTCGTAATTCCCTTTATTTAAGTTCTGGACCTTAGTCTCTGATTCAATTTCCTCACTCTCCATCTCGACTGAGAGCTCGATCATATTATGATCGCTCTGACCCAAGGGGCCTCGTACAAGAAGATTGGTGATAAGTCCCTTCTCATTGCACAATACCCAGTCTAAAATGGCCTGATCTCGAGTCGGCTCCTCGACATATTGGTCCAGATAACCGTCCCGAAAACATTCCAGGAATTCCTCCTCCTCAGAATTTTTACTAATTTGGGTAGTCCAATCAATATGTAAATTAAAGTCACCCATGATGACAGCTGTGCTCTTATCGCACGCTTCTCTAATTTCCCTTTTTATGCCTTCCCTCACCTCCATATTACTATTTGGAGGCCTATATATCACACCCACTAACGTTTTTCTCCCCTTGCTATTTCTCATTTCTACCCATACAGATTCCGTTTCATCCGAGTTAATATCCTTCCTTTCCATTGCATTAATCCCCTCCTTTACCAGCAATGCTACCCCACCTCCCCTACCTTTTTGCCGATCCTTCCTAAATATTGTATATCCCTGGATGTTAAGTTCCCAGCCTTGCCCACCCTGCAGCCACGTTTCTGTAATCCCAATCAAATCATACTTGTTTACCTCTATTTCCACAACTAATTCATCCACCTTGTTCCTAATGCTTCTAGCATTAAGATACAAAGCCTTCAGGCTTGCTTTTTTCACACTCTCATTATGAATTAGTTTGGCCCTTTGTGTTTCTCTCCTTTGCTTATTGCTTATACCTTTGTCGAAAACCCTTCTCTGCGCGCCAAATCAGGTTAGTTCTTTGTTTTAATCTTGGTGGGCTGTTTTAAATAATGGTAGCAATCCATACTAACTGTTTTTAGATGGCCGGTAATCGCATCTACCGGCCCGATAATTGACTTGTATTGTCATGAAAGTTCCTTGATGGGCCTGTCCAGCCTCGATGGCTCTGTTAATCTGTTTCCGATAATATATGTAGACTGCTTGACGGCCTTAACTATAGGCCTAAACTGAATTTAGATTTGTCTCCAATTCGGTCTAATGCATAATTCAGAGTCCTGTCTGGTTTCAAAATATAAAGTCTCTCTTCACAGAAGCCTGCAGCTTTGGTTTCAATCCACAAGCTGTCTGCGTTGCAGAGTCCATTTTAAAATCTCACAGGCTTTCTGCCACGAGGCACGGACGCCATCTTGGGTACCCTTTTTGATTTAAAATGTCCACACAGGGTCCTGTTTATTAATAACAGCCTTCAGGGAAATGCAGAAATTTTGCAAATCTTACAGCATTATCAAACAAAATTTGACACCAAGCCACATAAACAGATATTAACAGTAGATGTTCTGGACATTATGTGGACATTATGGACATTTTACATGCAGATAGTACCCTCTGGTGGTAGCTATCGTATTGCAGTGACATTCTGGACATTTTTACATGCAGTAGCACCCTCTGGTGGTGGTTATTGTGTTAGCAGTGTGTTTGTATGAAACAGAGGTCATTTGACCTTTGTTCCTTTCTTCCTGTGTGAGGTCATTTGACCTTCGTACCTTTCTTCCTGTGTAACCCAGGAAGTAGAATCCCAGGAAGTAGAATTCCAGGAAGAACCTGGCAGTAATGGAGGATTCCATAAGGGATTCACAATCCAATGTAATCTGATTTCATATGTTAAGCCAAGCGCAATATCTGTATCTTTGTTTGTTAGCATAATAGCAACGTTGTCAGAGTAGTATTTTGATAACAATATGTTTATAAAAGGTTAATATTTGATAGTTACAGAAGTGAATCCAAATGTTAGTTAGTTATACAATTAATCTATTCTACTGTTGTAAATATGTTATATGTAATATCGAATGTATAGTACTCAGTTTATGTACAAAACATACTTTATCTTTGTTTACAGTTTCACAAATTTGTTCAAGTAAAGGCTTCAAACAGCAAACGGCTTCACGAAGAATTATTTTGAATAAGTGTTTAACTTGCTGGATAACTAGATAGGAGCACGTCTAGCGTGGCCAGTACAGTAGATAAATCACCAGGAGTGGATGGGATGCATCCTAGGATGCTGAGGGAATTGAGGGAGGAAATCACGGAGGTACTGGCCATAATATTCCAATTCTCCTTAGTTATGGGGGTGGTGCCAGAGGACTGGAGAATTGCAAATGTTACACCCTTGTTCAAAAAAGGGTGGAATGTTAAACCCAGCAACTACAGGCCAGTCAGTTTGACCTCGGTAGCGGGGAAGCTTTTAGAAACAGTAATCAGGGACAAAATTAACAGTCACTTGGATAGGCGTGGATTAATTAAGGAAAGCCAGCATCGATTTGTTAAAGGCAACTTGTTTTGAACCAACTTGATAGAATTCTTTGATGAGGTAACAGAGAGGGTTGATGAAGGCAATCGGTTGACAAAGTGTACATGGATTTGCAAAAGGCGTTCGACAAAGTGCTACATAATAGGCTTGCCAGCAAAGTTGAAACCCATGGAATAAAAGGGACAGTGGCAGCATGGATACAAAATTGGCTAAGTGACAGGAAATAGAGAGTAGTGGTCAATGGTTGTCTTTCGGACTGGAGTGGTGTTCCCCAGGGGTTGGTTCTAGGACCACTGCTTTTCTTGATAGAAACATAGAAACATTGAAGATAGGAGCAGGAGTAGGCCATTCTGTCCCTCGAGCCCACTCCTCCATTCAATGCGATCATGGCTGATCATTCAAATTCAGTACCCTGTCCCTGCTTTTTCCCCATATCCCTTGAACCATTTAGCCTCAAGAAATATATCCAACTCCTTCTTGAATATATTTAATGAATTGGCCTCAACTGCCCTATGTGGCAGAGAATTCCACAGGTTCACCGCTCTCTGGGTGAAGAAATTCCTTCTCATCTCAGTCCTAAATGGCTTACCCCTTATCCTTAGACTGTGACCCCTGGTTCTGGACTCCCCGGCCATCGGGAACATCCTTCCTGCATCTAGTCTGTCTAGTCCTGTTAGAATTTTATAAGTTTCAATGAGATCCCTTCTCATTCTTCTAAACTCTAGCGAATATATGCCTAATCGATCCAATCTCTCCTCATACGTCATTCCTGCCATCCCAGGTATCAGTCTGGTGAATCTTCGCTGCACTCTCTCCATGGCAAGAACATCCCTCCTCAGATAAGGCGACCAAAACTGCACACAATACTCAAGGTGTGGTCTCACCAAGGCCCTATACAGCTGCAGCAAGACATCCTTGCTCCAGTACTCGAATCCTCTCGCTATGAAGGCCAACATGCCATTTGCCTTCTTAACTGCCTGCAGCACCTGCATGCTTACCATCAGCGACTGGTGCACAAGGACACCCAGGTCTCATTGCACTTCCCCTTTTCCCAAGCTATTGCCGTTCAGATAATAATCTGTCTTCCTGTTTTTGCCACCAAAGTGGATAACCTCGCATTTATCCACATTATACTGCATTTGCCATGCATCTGCCCGATCACCCAACCTGTTCAAATCGCACTGGAGTTTCTCTGACTCCTCCTCACAGCACACACGCCCACCTAGCTTTGTGTCGTCTGCAAACTTGGAGATATTACATCTAGTTCCCTTGTCTAGATCATTTATATATATTGTGAATAGCTGGGGTACTAGCACCGATCCCTGCAGTACACCACTAGTCACTGCCTGCCACTCGGAAAAAGACCCGTTTATACCAACTCTTTGCATCCTGTCTGCCAACCAGTTCTCTATCCAAGTCAGTACCTTACCCCCAATCCCATGTGCTTTAACTTTACATGCTAATCTCTTATGCAGGACCTTATCGAAAGCCTTTTGAAAGTCCAAATACACCAAATCCACTGGTTCTCCCTTATCTATTCTACTAATTGTTGTGTCCGTGTATAATAAGACACAGACTGCAGGAGAAATGGTACAACAGGTGTTTACTCAACGTGGCTCACAGTGGAACTGACTATACAGATAACTACTCAGTGCTATATACAGGTGTGGTCACTGCCGGTTCTACAGTATACATGAGCTGTAAAAAGTAGTTCCTCCCCTTTTAGATTAACAGTACCATAACACTCATTTAACAATTAAACACTCAAAACAATATCAAACTAATTACAATTAACACTTTTAAAATGCAACATTAGCTGAAAATAGTCTATTTATATATTCAGTCTTTGGGGAGGCTTCCTGATCCTTTCTGGATAGCGCCTTTCCCAAATGTCTTGCTCTTGGTGCGGAGGCGATTCTGGCCCCCTGTCGTCGGTTGGTTCATCAGCTTCCGATGCTACTGTTTCTGGGGTAGATGCGACCTGTACGTCGGGTTCATCACCAGGTACGCATGGGCGAGGCATGGGGTTGACTTGTTCCTGTGACTCTAGGATCTGGTCAGCATGGCGTCTCACGATGCTCTCCCCAACGTCCACTGTGTACATTAGTGGGCCCTGCCGTGTGCATATCGTTCCTGGCTGCCATTTTTCTGTTCAGTAGTCGCGGGCCAAGACTGGTTGCCCTACATTGAAGCTCCTTGTTGGCTTCTCATGGATGTGCTGGAATTGCTTACTCTCAAAATCTCTTCGTACGTTTGGTCTGAGCAAATCCAGGTGAGATCTTAACCTTCGGTTAAAGAACATCATGGCTGGGGCCTGGTTGGTGACTGCATGTGTCGCATTCCGGTAGGCGAACAGGAAATTGTCCACCTTGTGTTGCAGCGGAATGTTGTCATTGTACATAGCCTTTATTGCCTTCTTAAAGGTTTGTACGAACCTCTCAGCCAATCCATTTGTGGCTGGATGATACGGGGCGGATGTGTAAAGCCTTACCCCATTCTTTTTCAAGAACCTCCGGAACTCTTCGGACACAAACTGTGGTCCGTTGTCGGAGCAAATCTGTTCTGGCAAGCCATTCCTGGCAAAAATGGTGCGTAGGACTGCAATAGTTTTTTCCGTGGTGGTGGAGGACATTTTGATGACCTCAGGCCATTTCGAGTGCGCATCCATGGCTATTAAAAACATTGAGTCCATGAATGGACCAGCAAAATCAATATGCACCCGTTGCCATGGAGATGAGGGCCACTCCCATGGGTGTAGAGGGGTCTGTGGTGGTGTATTTTGGACTTTCTGGCATCCTGAGCAGCTCTTGGTCAGGTCCTCGATTTGTTTATCGATTCCCGGCCACTACACATAAGCCCTGGCTAGGCTTTTCATTTTTACCCCTCCCAGATGACCCTCATGAAGCTCATTGAGCATTCTATCCCTTAGCTTGGGTGGAATTACCACTCGGGATCCACACATCAAGGTCCCCCGGCACACTGACAGCTGTTCTCTCCTTGTCAAGAATGCTGGCAACAGTGAGTCGCCATGTGCTGGCCATCCCTTCACCGTCAAATCATATACCTGAGACAGTGTCGGGTCATTTCGGGTTTCCTTTTCGATACAAGCCTTAGTTACCAGTAGGTATTCAACTATAGTCGAATGGAATATTTCGACAGGATCCACTGCTGGTGCTTCCTCCGCAGTAGGCAGTGGCAGGCGTGATAGCCCATCAGCATTTCCATGCTGTTTCGTGCCCTTATATTCAATCTCATAGTGGTGCGCCCCTAGAAAAAGTGACCATCTTTGTAGTCGTTGCGCAGTCATCACCGGAACGCCGTTCTTCGGATTAAAAATGGAGACAAGAGGCTGGTGATCAGTCAGCAAGGTGAATTTCTGCCCGTGCAGATAGTGATTGAACTTTTTCACTCCCCACACTAGGCTGAGGGCCTCCCTGTCAATCTGGGCATAGTTACGCTCGGCTGAGGTTAGTGATCGTGACGCAAAGGCTATTGGCCTCGCTGAGCCGTCCGAGAATTTGTGCGACAGCACCGCTCCAATGCCGTAGGGTGACTCATCACATGCCAACCGAATTGGTAATGCTGGGTTGTAATGGGCCCATACCTCTTTCGATGTGATTAGTGTTTTGCTCTTCTGGAAAGCTTGTCTACATTCATCACTGCACTTCCATGGCACCCCAGTTTGCAGTAGGGTGTTCAGTGGGTGTCGTATTGTAGACAAATTTGGCAAGAACTTATGGTAGTAGTTTACCAGCCTGAGGAACGACCTCAGTTGTGACACATTTTCCGGTGCTGGAGCCTTGACTACTGCCTCAATCTTCTCTGGGGACTTATGTAACCCCTCTTTATCGATAACGTGGCCACAATACAAGATCTGTTTTCTAAAAAACTCACATTTGGGGCGGTTAGCTCGGAGCCCATATTCCTGCAATCTAGTGAGCACCTGTTCCAGGTTGGCAAGGTGATCACTGTCATTTTCGCCCATGACCAGGATGTCGTCCAAATAACACTGGGTCCCTGGGATCCCTTGCAGGACTTGTTCCATTGCCCTCTGCCAAATAGCCGGAGCTGATGCTACCCCGAATACCAGCCGGTTGTATTGGTAGAGACCTTTATGGGTGTTGATTGTGAGGTATTTTTTTGATGCTTCTTCTACCTCCATTTGCAGATATGCCTGGGCCAGATCAATCTTAGTGAAGCGTTTCCCTCCAGATAGCGAGGCGAAAATATCTTCAATCCGCGGAAGTGGATATTGTACGGTGTGATGGACCGGGTTCACTGTTACCTTAAAGTCCCCACAGATGCGAAACTTCCTTGGTTCCCCAGGCGTGCTGCTCAATGACTTTTTCATCACAGGGACGATGGGTGTAGCCCACTTGCTCCAGTCTACCTTGGACAGTACAGCTGAACATTCCAGACTCTCCAACTCTGCTTCGATGGCTGGGCGGATCGCATAAGGTACCGGTCTGGCCTTAAAAAATTTTGGGCTTGCGTTTTCTTCAATTTTAATCGTCACTGTCATGCCTTTTAGTGTTCCGAGTCCTTGCTGGAACACTTCTTTCGTGTCAGTTAGGATCTTTGACAGTCGCCCAGTTGTGACGTCGTCATCCTTTTTGTCAGCCACAGTCAGTGCCTGTATGGAATGCCAATCCAGTTGTATTTTCCGGATCCATTCACGTCCCAGTAATGGTGGTCCTCCATCTTGCAATACATACAGGTCTAGTTTTGGTGTTTCCTTACCGTTATATATAACGGTCACCCTTATTTTTCCTTTGGGGTAGACTTTTTGCCCTGTGTACGTCTTCAAAATAATCTTTGTGTCTCTCAAGGGTATGTGTGAGAATAGCCGCTCGTAGTCCCGTCGGTTTATGACTGTTAGGGCTGATCCTGTGTCCAATTCCATCTTTACCTGGACTCCTGCTATCTTGAGAGTGACCCAAATGGTTCGGTGATCTTCCGTTGTGATCACATTATGTAGTTTCAGACAACTCAGTTCCCTGCTTTCAGAGTCGTTATCACTCTTTTGTTCGTCTGAATTATTCTCCGTCATCTTATGTACCTTCTTGTACTTTCCTTTGGTAGGTTTCTTATTGCTGGTTTTCTTTCCCGACCTGCAGACTCGTGCTATGTGTCCTACTTTTCCACACTGTCTGCACACTTTGTTTTTGAACCAGCAATCATTCTGGTCGTGTGTTGTTCTGCCGCAGAGATAGCACTTCTCTGTTCCATATGACATTTCGTTTGTGCCATATTCTTGTGGTCTCTGTTGTATCTCTGCAGCGCCCCGTGCTGCTGCTTCATATGATACCGCAATGCTGAAAGCCTTTTCCAGCATGAGGTCCTTTTCAGATAAAAGCCGTTTCAGGGTTCCTTCACTTTGAAGCCCATACACAAACTTGTCCCTTAAGGTATCTGCCAGTCCCGCTCCAAACTGGCAGTGTTTCGATAGTTTGCGCAGTTCTGTTAAATAATCAGCATTGCTTTTATCCTTATGCTGGTTCCGTTTACCAAACTGGAATCTTTCTGCTATCAGCAGCGGTGTGGGGTTTAAATGTCCCTGTAGTATTGTTACTATGTCTTCAAAACTCTTTTCCATTGGCTTCGTTGGGGTTACTAGATTTTGTAATAAACCATACGTCTTTGCACCCATTAAATTTAACAATACCGACGCTTTCTTGTCATCTGACACCTCATTTGCCTTGCAGTACACCTCTATTCGTTCGACATATGTAGTCCAATCTTCGACTTCATTGTCAAATGCGGTGATACTGCCACTCTTTGGCATTTTGGGTGTGGTTTAAAATGGCGTCTCCCAATGGCTTAAAATGGCATCTCTCGCGCTTTCCTTCCTCCCCTGCTGCTGCCAACGCTGCTCCCGGCGGTTCTCGTGGCAATGGCAGCGCCCTGTAGGTTTCGCGCGCTTCTCCTGCGCTGCTGCCAGTGCCGCTCTCGGCGGTCCTCGTGGCAATGGCGGCGCCTCGCGGGATTCTGCGCATCTCTCTCTCCCTCTCTTCAACGCTGCTCGGCCCCTGAACACTGGCTGCGCCCTGTGCGCTCTGCCCTCGCCCTCTCTCCCCCGTCAACGCTGCTCGGCCCTTTGCTGTGCCGCTCGGTCGGGCTCTAGCCCGCCGCTGTCCAGGAAGGGTCTGCGCACTACCTGTTGCCAGCCCGTTTTGCTGGACCACCTCGACTGGAAAGCCAAGCCTGGCTCTCGACAGCCTCCCCCGCAATTCTCGAGTCTCTGCTGGATGACTGGGCGGTTGCCCATGGTCGACGCCCGAGTCTCTGGCCTTGACCTCCAATCCACTGAACTCCAGGAACGAATCCCCGGGAGGTGATGCAGAGTTGCAGGTAGATTCAAACTTGCCTTGTCGCCAATGTTGTGTCCGTGTATAATAAGACACAGACTGCAGGAGAACGGTACAACAGGTGTTTACTCAACGTGGCTCACAGTGGAACTGACTGTACAGACTACTACTCAGTGCTATATACAGGTGTGGTCACTGCTGGTACTACAGTATACATGAGCTGTAAAAAGTAGTTCCCCCCTTAAAGGTATATACATTACACTAATTACATCCTCAAAAAATTCCAGTAGATTAGTCAAGCATGATTTACCTTTTGTAAATCCATGTTGACTTTGTCCGATCCTGTCACTGTTTTCCAAGTGCTCTGCTATTACATCTTTTATAATGGACTCTAGCATTTTCCCCACTACTGATATCAGGCTTACAGGTCTATAATTACCTGTTTTTTCTCTACCACCCTTTTTAAATAGTGGGGTTACTTTAGCAATCCTCCAATCCATGGGAACTGTTCCAGAGTCTATAGAATTTTGGAAGATGACCAGCAATTAGAACATAAGAACATAAGAAATAGGAGCAGGAGTAGGCCATACGGCCCCTCGGGCCTGCTCCGCCATTCAATAGGATCATGGCTGATCTGAATCTAGACTCACGTCCACTTCCCTGCCCTCTCCCCGTAACCCCTAATTCCCTTATCTGCTAGGACAATGTCTATCTCCATTTTAAATTTATTTAATGTTGCAGCTTCCACAGCTCGCTGGGGTAGCAAATTCCATAGATTTACTACCCTCTGAGTGAAGAAGTTTCTCCTCATCTCAGTTTTGAAAGGGCAGCCCCTTATTCTAAGATTATGCCCCCTAGTTCTAGTCTCACCCATCAGTGGAAACATCCTCACCGCATCCACCCGGTCAAGCCCCCTCACAATCTTATATGTTTCGATACGATCACCTCTCATTCTTCTGAACTCCAATGAGTAGAGTCCCAACCTATTCAACCTTTCCTCATACGTCAACCCCCTCATCTCTGGAATCAACTGAGTGAACCTTCTCTGAACTGCCTCGAGAGCAAGTATATCTTTTCTTAAATATGGAAACCAAAACTGCACGCAGTATTCCAGGTGTGGCCTCACCAATACCCTGTATAACTGCAGCAAGACTTCCCTGTTTTTATACTCCATCCCCCTTGCAATAAAAGCCAAGATTCCATTGGCCTTCCTGATCACCTGCTGCACTTGCATACTAACTTTTTGTGTTTCATGCACCAGGACCCCCAGATCCCTTTGTACTGTAGCACTTTGAAGTTTCTCTCCATTTAGATAATAACTTGCTCTTTGATTTTTTCTGCCAAAGTGCATAACCTCACACTTTCCAACATTATATTGCATCTGCCAAATCTCTGCCCACTCACTTAGCCTGTCTATGTCCTTTTGCAGGTTTTTTATGTCCTCCTCACTCACTGCTTTCCCTCCCATCTTTGTATCGTCTTCTACTATTTCTAGGGCTGCTTCCTTAAGTACCCTAGGATGTAGATTATCAGGCCCTGGGGATTTATTGGCCTTCAATCCCATCAATTTCCCGAACACCATTTCCCTACGAATACTGATTAAATATTAATGACTTGGATGTGGGGGTACAGGGCACAAGTTCAAAATTTACATTGACATAAAACTTTGAAGTATAGTGAACAGTGAAGAGGAGAGTGATAGAAACAAAGAAACAAAGAAGATAGGAGCCGGAGTAGGCCATTCGGCCCCTCGAGCCTGCTCCGCCACTTAATGAGATCAGTGGGGAAAATGCTAGAGTCCATTATAAAGTAGCAGAGCACTTGGAAAACAGTGACAGGATCGGACAAAGTCAACATGGATTTACAAAAGGTAAATCGTGTTTGACTAATCTACTGGAATTTTTTGAGGATGTAACTGGTAAAATAGATAAGGGAGAACCAGTGGATGTGGTGTATTTGGATTTTCAGAAGGCTTTCGATAAGGGCCCGCATAAGAGATTAGCATGTAAAGTTAAGGCACATGGGATTGGGGGCAAGGTATTGACTTGGATAGAGAACTGGTTGGCAGACAGAAAGCAAAGAGTTGGAATAAACGGGTCTTACTCCAAGTGGCAGGCAGTGTCTAGTGGGGTACCGCAGGGATCGGTCCTAGGACCCCAGCTATTCACAATATATATTAATGATCTAGACGAGGGAACTGGATGTAATATCTGCAAGTTTGCAGACGACACAAAGCTGGGTGGGCGTGTGTGCTGTGAGGAGGATGCCGAGAAACTCTAGTATGATTTGGACAGGTTGGGTGATTGGGCAGAAGCATGGCAGATGCAATATAACGTGGACAAATGCGAGGTTATCCACTTTGGTGTCAAAAACAGGAAGGCAGATTATTATCTGAATGGCAATAGATTGGGAAAAGGGGAAGTGCAACGAGACCTGGGCGTCCTTGTGCACCAGTCGCTGAAAGTAAGCATGCAGGTGCAGCAGGCAGTTAAGAAGGCAAATGGTATGTTGGCCTTCGTAGCGAGAGGGTTTGAGTACAGGAACAAGGACGTCTTGTTGCAGTTGTACAGGGCCTTGGTGAGACCACATCTTGAGTATTGTGTGCAGTTTTGGTCGCCTTATCTGAGGAAGGATGTCCTTGCCATGGAAGGAGTGCAGCGAAGATTCACCAGGCTGCTACCTAGGATGGCAGGAATGACGTATGAGGAGAGATTGGGTCGATTGGGCTTGTACTCGCTGAAGTTTAGAAGAATGAGAGGGGATCTCATCGAAACTTTAAAAATTCTAACAGGACTAGACAGACTAGATGCTGGAAGGATGTTCCTGATGGTCGGGGAGTCCAGAACCAGGGGTCACATTCTAAGGATTAGGGGTAAGCCATTTAGGACAGAGATGAGGAGGAATTTCTTCACCCAGAGAGTGGTGAACCTGTGGAATTCTCTACCAAAGAAGGCAGTAGAGGCCAATTCATTAAATATACTCAAGAAGGAGTTGAATATATTTCTTCTGGCTAAAGGGATCAAGGGATATGGAGAGAAGGCAGGGACAGGGTCATGATCTTATTGAATGGCGGAGCAGGCTCGAGGGGCCGAATGGCCTACTCTTGCTCCTATCTTCTATGTTTCTATGTTTTATCATGGCTGATCATCCAAATTCAGTACCCTGTCCCTGCTTTCTCCCCATACCCCTTGATCCCTTTAGCCTTAAGAAATATATCTAACTCCTTCTTGAATATATTTAATGAATTGGCCTCAACTGCCTTTTGTGGTAGAGAATTCCACAGGTTCACCACTCTCTGGGTGAAGAAATTCCTCCTCATCTCTGCCCTAAATGGTTTACCCCTTATCCTTGGACTGTGACCCCTGGTTCTGGACTCCCCGCCATCGGGATCAGCCTTCCTGCATCTAGTCTGTCTAGTCCTGTTAGAATTTTATAAGTTTCAATGAGATCCCCTCTCATTTTTCTAAACTCCAGCGAATATAAGCCCAATCGACCCAATCTCTCCTCATACGTCATTCCTGCCATCTCAGGTTTCAGTCTGGTGAATCTTCGCTGCACTCCCTCCATGGCAAGAACATCCTTCCTCAGATAAGGCGACCAAAACTGCACACAATACTCAAGGTGTGGTCTCACCAAGGCCCTGTACAACTGCAGCAAGACATCCTTACTCCTGTACTCAAATCCTCTCGCTATGAAGGCCAACATACCATTTGCCTTCTTAACCACCTGCTGCACTTGCATCCTTACCTTCAACGACTGGTGCTCAAGGACACCCAGGTCTCGTTGCATTTAGCCTTCTCCCAATCTATTGCCATTCAGATAATAATCTGCCTTCCTGTTTTTGCCACCAAAGTGGATAACGTCACATTTATCCACATTATACTGCATCTGCCATGCATCTGCCCAATCACCCAACCTGTCCAAATCATACTGGAGTTTCTCGGCATCCTCCTCACAGCACACACGCCCAGCCAGCTTTGTGTCATCTGCAAACTTGGAGATATTACATCTAGTTCCCTCATCTAGATCACTAATATATATTGTGTTTAACCCCTTCACGGTTCTCTAGATATATGTGAGATGTGGTCTCTGTTGTAGACAGTGTTCTGTAGTCCAATAAGGAGATCACTACTACAATGGCTTAATTCTAATTACCTTACTTTATAGTTTTAACGTCAGACAGTATAAGAAGATTACGGGTCAATGACCTAAATTAGACATTTGCATACATTAGAATGAATCTAGACATAATAAACATACATTCTCCATTTATATGGATTCAAAGGAGAATCTGTCCCTGTGTCCAAATTCGAGTGCACTCTTTCATTGGCGCGCTTAAGTTGGAGCTCATGGTATGTATAATGTCTGCAAGACTTACGACTCCGAACCCCTTCGTTGAATTCTCTTCACGATCACTGAATCCCACTTTGAGTTCTGGATGCAGAGCTACTAATACGAAGGGCGGCGGCCGAGTTTGGAAGCCCGGGACGGGATGCGGCAGCCATTTGCCTCCTGAGCCCTCTTTTCAGAGCTCCTGCCCTCTTTTCTTCCAGTCGCTCGCGTTTCCCGCTCGAAAAACCCGACTCCACCCCTTCCTCCTGGGGTTTCTGCCTGGAGACTGCGCAGCCTCACTGTCTGCAACAGTTGATACTGGTGCAGAATTATGGAAAGTCTGCTCTTAGTCACATTGTGTCCTTAAAAGTTCTTGCCGTACCTTCACATGGGCAACTTTAACCCAGGGATTTATAACAATGATAATACAGTGTCTAAGTTAAAGATTGATAACCATACTTAGCGTACATAACATTTCCAGTGGGTATTACACTCCCCCCCTACCAAATATAGGCATGTCCCCATGACTAATGAACTTTACACATAAGTGGTTGCATGCTTCCCAACCATGTATAAAGGGAGGTAACATATCGAACCGTAGGGGCTATCATTACACTTAGCACTCCTAGTGTACTGTATGTCAATTTTTCAGGAACCTTCTTAACTCGCTGTGAGCTCCTTATTTCGGATACCCGGTCTTCAGTTCCTTCAACTACGTTGGAGGCGTTGGTTCCTTTGTTATCATGCCTTTCAGTCTCTTTTATCTCCTTCTCGGAAGCATCTGGTTCTTCCCAGACCATGTCCAAGTCTGAGCTAAATGGTTCAGACAATTCATCCAGATTCTGTCTTATGCGTCTTTCTGGGAGGTCGTACCATAGATCCCATTCTTCATCGACCGACTCATCAGGTTCCTCATGATCCACACACTGTGTCATGGGTTTTCTGTCTTCTGGAACAAAGTTTTCCTGGTTTCTCGTTTTTTACCCTTCTTCTTCTCTGCAGGGTTCTCCTACTAGGTGTCGGCTCATTATCCGCTGGCGGATCCAGACGCACTTGCTGTCCCAATGGCAGGATATGATTCCGGTGCAGTATTTTTATGGGTCCATTCCCACCTGCAGGTTTTAGCCGAAACACAGGTAGTTGTGACATTTGACTTTCAACAATGTAAGGTGTAGAAGCCCAGCGGTCTGCTAACTTATGTTTCCCTTGAAGTCCTAGGTTCCGTATGAGAACTCGGTCACCAGGCATGAGTTGGGAAAAACGGATCTTCTGGTCATACCTCTGCTTATTTCCTTTATTCTGTTTGGCAGAAACAGACTCAGCAAGTTCATAAGCAGCTTGCATTTCCTTTCTCATGTCAGATACATACTTGAGGTAAGTTCTCTGTGATGTGCCATCACTGGATACTCCGAAACACAAATCCACCGGCATCCTCGCTTCACGTCCAAACATGAGGTAGTACGGTGAAAAACCAGTAGCGTCATTTTGGGTACAATTATAAGAATGAACAAGATGTTCAATGTGCCGACTCCACTTGTTCTTTCGCTTTGAATCCAGCGTTCCAAGCATGTCTAACAAAGTACGGTTAAACCGCTCAGGTTGAGGATCTCCCTGAGGATGGTATGGAGTTGTTCTTGACTTCTCAATCCCAAGCATGGACAACAACTCATGTATAAGTCTACTTTCAAAGTCTCTACCTTGATCACTGTGTATTCGCTTTGGCAGTCCATAGTGGATGAAGTATTTCTCCCACAACACTTTGGCAACGGTGGATGCTTTCTGATCCTTTGTGGGAAAAGCTTGGGCATAGCGAGTATAATGATCTGTAATGACCAAGACATTTGCGGTATTGCTGGAATCGGGTTCGATGGACAGAAAATCCATACAGACAAGGTCTAGAGGTCCATCACTTTGCATGTGGAACAGAGGAGCAACTCTTTTAGGTAAAGTCTTTCTCTGGACACAACGTGCACAGGACTTGCCGAACTCCTCAACCGCAGACTTCATACGCGGCCAATAGAATCTGTCCTTGACCAACCCATAGGTCTTATCTACTCCCAGATGACCTGCGTCATCATGCAAAGACTTCATCACTATTTCCCTGTACTTTTCAGGCAGGACCAACTGTGAATGACATGGTTTAGTGGGTGGGTGAGTGATTCTACACAACACTCCCTCTTTAATTTCCAAGTGGTCCCATTCTCTTAGGAGCAGATGACCGTCAGGATGTTTTGATTTGTCGATCTGTGTAATATCACCCAGACGGAGAGCTGAAAACACCTCATGAATACAGGGATCCTCCTGTTGTGCTTTGGATATTTCAGATGAACACAACATGGGTAAGTTTTGTACATCCAAACTGGAAAGGTTGCAAAATGCCTGGGGAACAGCATGCATTGACGCTCCCAAGTGGTCAATTTCTCGGGCATGAAATGAATTCTTTGGTCCAGATACCACGGACATCTGACACATTACTTTCACATCTGCTGAAGCAACATCTTTCCACTCTGGTTTCTGGTAGTGTGGGCGACGAGACAGAGCATCTGCGTCAATGTTCTGGTTCCCAGGTCTGTACATGAGACTAAAGTCGTAAGCAGATAGTGCAGCAAGCCAGCGGTGGCCGGTGGCATCAAGTTTTGCCGAAGTCAACACATAGGTTAATGGATTATTGTCTGTCCTCACTTCAAACTTCACTCCATACAGATAATCCTGCAGCTTATCCACCACCCCCCACTTCAACGCCAAGAATTCTAGCTTATGAGCTGGGTAGTTACGCTCTGATGGCGTAAGACTGCGACTGATGAACGCTACAGGTCTCAGCCCTGCTCCTTGGTCCTGATACAACACACCACCCAACCCTTCTTGACTGGCATCCACGTGTAGCACATATGGCAGCTGTGGGTTTGCAAAAGCCAACACGGGGGCTTGAGTAAGACTTTGCTTTAAGGTGTGGAAGGCCTCTTCGCATTTCTCATCCCATCTAACACCAAAAGGCTCAGAGGGTTTGAAGTAGTCCTTGTTCTCTTTACCTTTAGCCTTTTTCTTCCTCTCGGCTGGTGGGAGGTAACCAGCCAGCAGCTGATTCAGAGGATGGGCCACTTTGGAGTAATCCTGCACAAAGTGCCTGTAATATCCGCAGAACCCAAGAAATGACCGCAAGGCAGTCACTGTGTTCGGTTTGGGCCATGTGGTAACAGCTTCGATCTTGGATGGATCTGTGGCTACTCCATCCTGTGATACAATATGCCCCACATAGGACACGGATGTTTGGCAAAACTGACACTTGTCCAATGATAGCTTGAGACCTTCATCCTCCAGGTGACCAAGCACTTTCAGCAACCGAGCTTCGTGTTCTTCAAGGGTTGCCCCAAACACAATGATATCATCCAAGTACACCAATACTTCAAGCAAGTTCATGTCCCCAACTGTTTGTTCCATTATTCTTTGAAAAGTTGCTGGAGCGCCTGAAACTCCCTGTGGCATCCTTTCAAATTGGTAGAACCCAACTGGACATATAAAGGCTGTCTTTTCTTTGTCCGATTCACTCATCGGTATTTGGTAGTATCCACTTCTGAGATCCAACACACTGAACCACTTGCTTCCATTAAGACAAGCCAGTGCATCCTCAATTCTTGGAACGGTGTATTGGTCGGGAATAGTACGTCTGTTAAGCGTCCTAAAGTCCACACACATCCGAATCTTTCCGTTCTTTTTCCTCACCACCACTACAGGAGATGCATAAGGACTCCTGGACTCGGTAATGATCTCAGCTTCTTTTAACTGCGACAGGTGCTGCCTCACTGCTTCGATGTCAGCTGGTGCCAGCCATCGAGACCTCTCCCGAAAGGGTTTATCCTCGGTAATTCTGATAGAATGGCGAGTACTCTTACTACAACCAACATCAAACTCATGAGTAGAGAAAACTCCTCTCCGCTCCATCATCTTCCTGACTAATCGGTCCTTCCATTCTTTAGGAACGAATGAATCTCCAAAGTTGAAGGAGGAGGGTGTCAGATCTCTGGTTGAGTTAACTTTGGACTCTTCCTTCACATGTGACGACAGTACATTTACAGGAAACAGATGCGCAATCGGCATTCCTTTCCTCAATGTGATTCCTTTGCCTGACATATTCCTCACAGTCACTGTAACACTCCTTGACATCACAGCTGTCGGGGTCTGCAACTCTGGTCTCACCAGAAGCTCATTTGGAAACCGTGACTCTTCTGCAGGATCATCATGTGACTCTATCAGAATGGCTTCAGTACCTGGTGTTCCAGGGAATTTTGGTATCCCAGGGATTCTAGCCACTCCTCCAGGATGCAGGGTGATAGGTTTGGCTTGAACGTACCATACAGTTCCTCTTTTGCTATCATCTACGTCGGAAAAAAGTTCAGGCAGTTTCTCAAAAGCCTTTTTGAAAACAGGGTAAATGTGTCTGGTGCTCAAGAAGTTTTCACCTCCCTGCTCTTTGCAGCTTGTCAGGAGTCGTCTCACTATGGGTGTATTACTGCCAACCAGTATGGAAACCTCACCTTTCACCGTAGGGTCAGGGCAAACCAACACAAGTGCATCAATGGTCTCAGTGGTCCCTACATCAGCTTCCAAGAACTCCAACCTCAGCGACAAATAGCCATCATATGGGTAATCAGCAGGACTAAGACCCCAGATCTGCAGAAGACTGATTGGGGTTAACGGCAAATGCGTCAGGTATCGGTCATAGAAGGATCTGTACAGTATGGTAACCTGCGAACCCGTGTCGAGGATAGCTTTAGTATAAATGCCTTCAATCTGTATTGATACAGCAGAACTCGGCCCTACTAAACCTTCAGGTATGATGTCTTTCATATTCCCTCGTCTATTATTGCACTTAGCGGAACGTGTCTTAACTACAGGGACAGCAGGCCGTTCCGTTACTGTGCCCCTTTGTAGTTTCCCGACTTCTTGGTAAGTTTTATGAGACGGTCATTTACTTTTTTTTAGATTTTCCTCACCTCTACATTCTCGCTTGAAATGTCCATCCTTTCCACAGTTATAACAAAAAACTCCAGGTCTATCTCCTTCATGGGGATATCCTTTAGAGGAATCATTCATTTTGCTGTTAGACTTCGCAGGGTGTTCAACCTTTTGCACCCGTGCGTCATCCCTTTCAGTGTTGGGCTTAGACCGAAAATATGCCATCTCGGCTCTCATGACATTTATTTCCTTCTTCAGCTGTTCCATCTCAGGGTTGACATCACCCTTAGGAGTAGGAACTGTAACAGGAGTCACAAGCTTGGACATCACAGCACTCTTTGCTACATTCCGGGCCTGAAGCATATCCTCCTCCTCTCTGACTTCCCTTAGCAGCTCAGTGAAGGTAGGTGGATCTCGCAACTTATGGGTCATGCGTATGCGAAGAGCAGTCACGTCTTTGAGCAATGCACCTCGCACAACCTGTTCAATGCGGAATCGATTCATTTCAGGCAACTCAATCCCTCTTTTCCGTAACATACAATGCAGCAGTTTGTCTATTCTCAGCAGATAACTGGACAGCTTCTCTCCCTCACACTGGAATGTGCTTCTGAATCTGACCATCAAATCTGAAATGGTTTCAGTAGTTCCAAAGGCAGTTTCTAGAGCCTGCATGTAGTCAAAGGAAGTAGCAGAGGTGTTCTGCGCCTTTAAGAATCTTACAATGTCAGCAGCAGGACCCTTAAGGCTTTCTACTATTCTCTGCCTCTTCACATTGTCACTGCACTGCCATTCCTCTAGCAGAGGCAGGGTCTGCTCAGCCCAGGCGTCGTACTCCTCTTCCCCACTGGGAGTTGGTCTCACTCCTGAGAACATACGGAGCTTACGGTATCCCTGAGCCTCGAAGGGCAGATTGGTGCATTTATCCACCAGAGAACTAATGGCACTGACCAACTGAGTGTTCATATCCAGGGCCGAAGGACCTATCAGACCTTTGACATCAGCAACAGTCTTTCCTTCTTGTCTCAAGAATGACAACAACTTGGTCTGAAACCCTTCTTCTTCCTTAGTAGTGATAGGGACAAACTGAACTGGCCAGGGACCAGCCTCTTCAGAAAGCCCAACTGCCTCAGGTAAACCATGACCTTTCAGGTTCTCTGATGTCTGGATCAACACAAACTGCTTCTTGGTAGCTGTATCCAAGCAGCGCTCAACTATCCTAACCTTTCCAAAGGCTTTGACACAATTCAGAGCCCTTAGCAAGACATCATCAGGGTCATCGTTAGCAACACCATTCAGCACAATGGCATGGGTAGTAGCTATCTGCTTCCATTTGCACCAAGCTTCAACCTCAATAACATCCATCTTTTATGCTCAAACAGCCCAGTAGAAACCACAAACCACTCTCTTAGCAATGAGCATTCAATACTGTTAGTTTACTGACATAAATAGACCACAATCCCGGACGAGCCCCCAAAATGTAACCCCTTCACGGTTCTCTAGATATATGTGAGATGTGGTCTCTGTTGTATACTGTATTCTATAGTCCAGTAAGGAGATCACTACTACAACGGCTTAATTCTAATTACCTTACTTTATAGTTTTAACGTCAGACAGTATAAGAAGATTACGGGTCAATGACCTAAATTAGACATTTGCATACATTAGAATGAATCTAGACATAATAAACATACATTCTCCATTTATATGGATTCAAAGGAGAATCTGTCCCTGTGTCCAAATTCGAGTGCACTCTTTCGTTGGCGCGCTTAAGTTGGAGCTCATGGTATGTATAATGTCTGCAAGACTTACGACTCCGAACCCCTTCGTTGAATTCTCTTCACGATCACTGAATCCCACTTTGAGTTCTGGATGCAGAGCTTCTAATACGAAGGGCGGCGGCCGAGTTTGGAAGCCCGGGACGGGATGCGGCAGCCATTTGCCTCCTGAGCCCTCTTTTCAGAGCTCTTGCCCTCTTTTCTTCCAGTCGCTCGCGTTTCCCGCTCGAAAAACCCGACTCCACCCCTTCCTCCTGGGGTTTCTGCCTGGAGACTGCGCAGCCTCACTGTCTGCAACAGTTGATACTGGTGCAGAATTATGGAAAGTCTGCTCTTAGTCACATTGTGTCCTTAAAAGTTCTTGCCGTACCTTCACATGGGCAACTTTAACCCAGGGATTTATAACAATGATAATACAGTGTCTAAGTTAAAGATTGATAACCATACTTAGCGTACATAACATTTCCAGTGGGTATTACATGTGAATAACTGGGTTCCTAGCACTGATCCCTGTGGCACCCCACTAGTCACTGCCTGCCATTCAGAAAAAGACCCGTTTATTCCAACTCTTTGCTTCCTGTCTGCCAACCAGTTCTCTATCCAAGTCGGTACCTTACCCCCAATCCCATGTGCTTTAACTTTACACTCTAATCTCTTATGTGGGACCTTATCGAAAGCCTTCTGAAAGTCCAAATGCACCACATCCACTGGTTCTCCCTTATCTATTCTACCAGTTACATCCTCAAAAAATTCTAATAGATTAGTCAAGCACGATTTACCTTTTGTAAATCCATGTTGACTTTGTCCGATCCTGTCACTGTTTTCCAAGTGCTCTGCTATTACATCTTTTATAATGGACTCTAGCATTTTCCCCACTACCGATGTCAGGCTTACTGGTCTATAATTCCCCGTTTTCTCTCTACCACCTTTTTTAAATAGTGGGGTTACATTAGCTACCCTCCAATCCATGGGATCTGTGCCAGAGTCTATAGGATTTTGGAAGATGACCAGCAATGCATCTACTATTTCTAGGGCCACTTCCTTAAGTACCCTAGGATGTAGATTATCAGTCCCTGGGGATTTATCGGCCTTCAATCCCGTGAATTTCCCTAACACCATTTCCCTACAAATACTGATTTCATTCAGTTCCTCCCTCTCATTAGACCCTATGTTCCCCAACATCTCTGGGAGGTTATTTGTGTCCTCCTTTGTGAAGACAGAACCAAAGACCAAAGTATGTATTTAATTGGTCAGCCATTTCTTTGTTCCCCATTATAAATCCCCTGATTCTGACTGCAAGGGACCTATGCTTGACTTCACCTATTGTTGTGTCTCAAGGGGTTTTATACCCTTACCTATATAACAATTAAGAAGGACTCCGTGGTGGACAGCTTAGTTAACGGCCATTTTATTTACAATGTGCTTCTTCACTCAATGCACTACATTTCCCATAGTGCATTGCAAATCACCACTATGGTATCCCATGTGGGACAATTCTAATACACATTCAAAATACACAACTATATATATGAAACTATATATAACACTGGTTCGGCCCCAACTGGAGTATTGTGTCCAATTCTGGGCACCACACTTTAGAAAGGATGTGAAGACCTTAGAGAGGGTGCAGAAAAGATTTACGAAGATGATTCCAGGAATGATGGACTTCAGTTACGTGGATAGACTGGAGAAGTTGGGGTTTTCCTCCTTAGAGCAGAGAAGATTGAGAGGAGATTTGATAGAGATGTTCAAAATCATGAGGGGTCTGGACAGAGTAGAGAGAGAGAGAAACTGTTCCCATTGGTGGAAGGGTCGAGAACCAGAGGACACAGATTTAAGGTGATTGGCAAAAGAACCAAATGCGACCTGAGTAAAAACTTTTTTACGCAGCGAGTGTTTAAGATCTGGAATGCACTGTCTGAAAGGGTGGTGGAGGCAGATTCAATTTTATCTTAAAGGGAGTTGGATAAGTATCTGAAGGAAAATTAATTGTAGGGCTACGGGGAAAGGGCGGGGGAGTGTGAATAGCTGAGAGTCGGCACGGGCTGTAACCATTCTATGATTCTATAATACAGGTCAAAGATGTAGGTTTTAAGGAGTGTCTTAAAGGAGGAAAGAGAGGTAGAGAGGCAGAGAGGTTTAGGGAGGGAATTCCAGAGTTTAGGGCCCCAGCAGCTGAAGGCACGGCCACCAAAGGTGGAGCGATTAAAATCAGGGCTACTTAAGAGGCCAGTATTGGAGGAGAGCAGATATCTCGGAGTGTTGTAGTGCTGGAGGAGGTTACAGAGATAGGGAGGGGAGAAGCCATGGAGGAATTTGAACACAAGTTTGAGAATTTTAAAATCGAGGCACTGCCGGACCGGGAGCCAATGTAGGTCAGCGAGCACAGGGGGCGATGGGTGAATGGGACTCGGTGTGGGTTAGGATGTGAAGAGCAGAATTTTGGATGACCTCAAGTTTACGGAGGGTAGAAAGTAGGGGTCCGGGCAAAAGTGCGTTGGAATAGTGGAGTCTAGAGGTAACAAAGGCATGGATGAGGTTTTCAGCAGCAGATGGGCTGAGGCAGGGGCGGAGACAAGTGGGAGACAGGGAGTCATCGGAGGTGGGCGAGGACAGATGTGATCGGGGAACGGGACTTAGTGTGGAACAGGATGTGGGCATCAGAGTTTTGGGTGAGGTGTAATTTCTGTAGGGTAGAACTCAAAGGAGCTTCAAAGGTTTGCTGAGTGTTTCGGTATCAGCGAGGGGCAGTAAAGGGGAGGGGTGCACGGTGTTACGAAGGCAAATTCAAATGGTCTTGGTGATGGATGGGACATGGGGCTTGAAGCTGAGATTGGGAGTCTGTGTCCGATTGAGGAGTCAGCAGCCCTTGACGTCACATCCCCCATCCATGACAGCTCTACCCCCTGCCTTCTCCCACCACCACCACAGTCACTAACAATCTCTCAGTGGAAAGGTTGATGAACACTTTTGAAGTCAAAGGCTTGGGAGTAAATCTCAATACAACGTCCATTCTCATGACAGCCTCAAACATTGCCAGACCCACTTCCAAAACTGAGAAGTATTGCGCGCGACGCACAAGTCTTTCCAGAGCAGGAGGCTGAAACGTTTAACTGAAGATCACAGGATAATTTGATATTTGGTTTCTAAAAAATGTTCTTTCATGACAACCTCCTACAGCCAAGAGTAGAAAGTTATGCGTTGAGCCATTCACGGGCTTTCACATTCGATAGAAGTTAAACATTCCATGCTGAGGAAGTAAGGTGGGATTTATTCAGCGCTGTATCACATCTCTCAGAAGCATGTCACAGTGCTTCAGATTCAATTCATTACTTTGAGCCGCAGTGACCGCTGTGAAGTAAGTGAAGGCAGCAGCCATTTTGCACACATCAACATCTGGGGAGAAAGCAAGAATATAGGATTGTGTGAAACCAGCCCCCAAGGACATTTGCCAATGCTGGTTGGCCGTGTACTTGGAGGTTTTGTAATGTATTATCACATGGTTTGTCACATGGTTTAGTATGAGCATGCTCAGTCCGCTCTGGCCTAGTAAACAAGCACCTTGACTCGCAACTCATCCTGTCTGTGTCCTTCATTTGTTCTTCCCACATATATTACATTTTTGGGGACGAGGATGGGATCCCAAAGCCATTTTTAGGGATCATGGAAGGACACAGTGTTCAACCTTCGAGTGGAAACGTTTAAGGTGAATTTGTGACACCGAAACTGAATTTTTTGCCTTCGTGTGTTTGTATACACAGCAACAGCGGCGCTGATTCTCGCAGGTACACGGGTAGTGTGCTGAGTCACTGTTCGACGGGATCGGGACAATCATGGCCGCGCCTACGAGATTCATCGGAAGCTTCGGCATGTGTGACCGAGCTCGCGAGCCATTCAGTTCTTACAGTCCAACACAAAACCTGTCTATTGTAAAGCAAGGCCGGTCCCCTGTGCATTGAAAAGTCAGGCGGAGGAAGAGCTCGAGAAGCTGAGAGAGAACGGAGTGCTAGTAAAAACTAACAAAAGTGAATGGGCTACCCTGATTGTGGTAGTGCCCAAAGCAGACAGAACTGTACACTTGTACCAAGCAGTTGACGTTGAGCAGTACCCGTTACCTACATCACAAGATTTGTATGCAGCACTCTCTGGGTCAAAGGTTTTCTCCAACCTTGACCTGTCGCACACTTACATTCAGCTGAATATTGACAAAGAGAGTCAACAGTATCTCACTATCAACACACACAAGGGACTGTACTCATACACCAAGCTGCCGTATGGTATAAACATAAGAACATAAGAACATAAGAAATAGGAGCAGGAATAGGCCACTCGGCCCCCCGAGCCTGCTCCGCCATTCAATAAGGTCATGGCTGATCTTGGGCTCAAAGCCACTTCCCTGCCCGCTCCCCATAACCCTTCAATCCCTTATCTTGCAAAAATCTGTCTATCTCCACTTTAAATGTATTTAATGGCCCAGCCTCCACGGCTCTCTGGGGCAGAGAATCCCACAGATTTGTGACCCTCTGAAAGAAGAAATTCCTCCTCATCTCAGTTCTAAAGGGGCGACTCTTTATTCTAAAACTGTGCCCCCGAGTTCTAGATTTCCCCATGAGGGGAAACATCCTCTCTGCATCTACCATGTCGAGTCCCCTCAGAATCTTATTTGTTTCAATAAGATCCCCTCTCACTCTTCTAAACTCCAATGAGTATAGGCCCAGCCTCCTCAACCTTTCAGGCTACCCCCAAAATCTTCCAGGCTACGACGCACAAGATTTTGCAAAGAATTCCAAATTGCTTATGTAATCAAGACAATGTGCTGATCACAACAAGCAGCAAGGAAGAAAATCTAGAAGTGTTAGAAAATAATAATAGGATTGGGCAGAGTTACCACGGATTTATGAAAGGGAAACCGTGTTTGATGAATCTGTTAGAGTTTTTTGAGGTTGTAACTAGCAGAATAGATAAGGGGGAACCAGTGGATGTGGTGTATTTGGATTTTCAGAAGGCATTCGATAAGGTGCCACACAAGAGGTTATTAAACAAATTTAGGGCTCATGGGATTGGGGGTAATATACTATCATGGAGTGAGGATTGGTTAACAGGCAGAAAACAGAGAGTAGGAATAAACGGGTCATTTTCGGGTTGGCAGGCTGTAACTAGTGGGGTACCACAAGGATCAGTGCTTGGGCCTCAGCTATTCACAATCTACATCAATGATTTGGATGAGGGGACCAAATGTAATATATCCAAGTTTGCTGATGATACAAAGCTGAGTGGGAATGTAAGTTGTGAGGAGGATGCAAAGAGGCTTCAAGGGGATATAGACAGGCTAAGTGAGTGGGCAAGAACATGGCAAATGGAATATAATGTGGAGAAATGTGAAGTTATCCACTTTGGTAGGAAAAATAGAAAAGCAGAGTATTTTTTTAAATGGCGAGAGATTGGGAAATGTTGGTGTTCAGAGGGACCTGGGCGTCAGTGTCTGGACACAGTGTTGAAACCATTCCATAACCGTCGTACTGAATTGTCTTGTGAGCAAGGTTGTATCAAGTGGGGAAACAGAGTGGCGGAACCCACTTCTTTGAGTTTGGAGCCAAAACAAAGCAGCCCGAAAATTGGTTCAACAGAAAAAACCTTTTGTAAGGAGATCAGAAAGGCTCCACAAACCTGTTATTAACCTGGATTTGTAGTTCATTTGTAGGTCATTTGAAAGAAAATAAGCCAGGAGATTTTGTTGTGTGGTATGTGTAATGCTGGGAAAGGTGGGACCATAGTTTTGTTGTATTTGAGAGGGGAATATAATGTGAAGGAATAAGTCATATAATCTATTCAGAAAAAGACACCATCTTAAGAAAGAGTTCTGGCCTTATTAAAACATGACAAACTGGGTTCGGAAATTTAGAAACTTAACTGCGAAATAGCTGTGAAAGAATTCTGGCTATTGAGATAAGACAGTTGTTGACACTGAATCAATAACCTTATTGAAACAGAAGGTGAAGGGCTCCGACAGGCTGACCTTTGGGAACAAAAGCAATGGTTCACCCTGGATAAGGTGTTCTAATTTACACTTTGTAAAGAGGCACATAAGATAAGGAACATCTGCCCTCGTAGAGATGACATCAAGTAAGGAACACCTGCAGGCACACCATTTTTATATGTTAAACTTAGGACACCTAGAGAGGAGACATGATTCTGGCTGAGGTGGCTGTAAGAGTTGCAGAGGTCAGCAGAAAAATGACTAGAGATAATAAAATTGCATCAGCAGAAAACCTTAAAGGAAATACCATTGGAAAAGGGTATAAATATTGAACTCTCAAATGGGATAACAGACTCGCTTTAATCGGGCAAAGTGATTCTCGGCTTCAGAGGCGGCTCTGTAGTCTCCAACTCTTTGTACCTCGGGGATCAAAGGTATTTGATTTTGGTGGATATCCTGTAGAACACTAGGGCCTAGAAATTCAGTGGCACCCCGTTTGGGGCGCCAGTCTTGCCAGGGCACCGGAAGTACCACCCCGGAAGGAGTCGCGAGCGCCCGCCGGAAATTCAGTTTGAGCGCCCCAAACGGAAGCGCGGCGCTACTCGAGGCACCTCGCATCTGTCTTGGGGTGATGCAAATGAAGTTTGCAGCGCAACGTGCCGCAGCGCCACACGCTGCGGCATGGTGCGCTGTGGTACTGCAGGCCTTTCTCCCCTTCTTAAAGGGCAGGGGCCTGCTGCAGCGCGATCTAAGATCGCGAGTGCCGGCAAAAGAGGCCAGCACTGAGGAGAAGAGCCGGGCTCTTGGGAGACAGCCGGCACAACGCGGGGGGGGGTGGCTCAGGAGGCCGGGGACGGCTGCGCGAAGAGGTGCTGGCAGGCGGCCACCAAAAAAAATGGCCGCCCGCCCCTCAGCGCCTCTACCGCCACAGGTCGGGCCCCCTGAACCGGTCGCAAATTGCGACCGGCATTACAGCAGGGGGCGCTACCAAATTTCGCGATCGGGGCAGTAGCGGGGCACTGCACATACCGATGACGTCATCGGTGGCGGCCCAGCGCTAACGGCTAGTGCCGCCATTAGCGCCCCGCTAAATTTCGCAGGAGGCGTGGCCAGTGACGCTAAACCCACTAAGTGCCCTCTTTGGGCACTAACTGGTGGCGCAGCCCACCAAATTTCTAGGCCTAAGAACTGTAATACTATAGTGAAGTTAAGATTTAAAAGTAAGATTCTCTGATAATAAGATTGTAAGTTTTCTCTTTTTGGAACTGTTAATGTTGCGATTGACTCACCAACTGTAAATTGCATGCCGGTTCTTTAATAAATCTATATATTTTTCGAATTGTCTCACATAAGACTTCTGTATCAAAAAGTCATGAACTCAATCTCTGTACACTCTTTGGTGAGGAGTTGCAGAATTCTGGGGGAGTTTTCCGGACCTTCATAATATCCGGAACGTTACAGTCTAGCTAAACTTATTAAAAGCGCTATCTGGAGGACGGTAACATTCTCGGGTTGTTCCTTTCCTTTAGGGAGAGATAGTCCGGACCTTTAGACCCAATTAAGCGTCTTTAGGATTCAGCTACCTCACACTTTAGTTGAAAGTGAACGTCTGAGTAATACGCCTGATCCGGGGTGGCCCTAAAGGGGCTAGAACTAGTAATTATCCCTTCAATAAGAACAGAAGAACAGAAGAAATAAAGAGCAGGAATCGGCCATACGGCCCCTCGAGCCTGCTCCGCCATTCAATGAGATTATGGCTGGTCATCGACCTCAACTCCACTTTCCCGCTTGATCTCCGCATATGTGCATTTTTTTTAAAGGGGAAAGCAGTGTAATGTATTGTCACATGGTTTGTCACATGGTTTGGTATGAGCATGCTCAGTTTTCTCTGGCCTAGTAAACAAGCAATGGCAACATCCGTGGAGAGAGAAATAGAGTCAAACGTTACGGGTCGAAACCCTTCTACAGAACTGAGAAAAAAAGGCAGGAAATGAAAAGATTAAAAGGCAGTTTGGGGGCTGGGAAATGGGGGAGGGGATGAAAGAAGAGACATTAAGAGATACTCAAGGTGAGACGAGATGGTAATAGGACAGGTAAAGAAACAGACAATGGCTCTAGATGAAGTGTGAAATGCGCTGGCAGAGTGAGGAGACAGTTGCCATGTGGGAGAGAGAAAAAGGAAAAGGCACAAACCAAAAGTGTGGATAAAAATATTAAAATATAATAGGGGCCGAGGCTATGATCTGAAATTGTTGAACTTGATATTGAGTCCGGCAAGGCTGTAAACAAGCACCTTGACTCGCAACTCATGGTGTCTCTGCCCTTCATTTGTTCAGACCCACATATATTACACATTTCATCACATGACCACCTTCCTCGCCCAAGTCAAGCCACCTTTTTCTTCCCTTCTGCAGTATGTTTATGATTAATAAACAAAAGCGTTCAAAGAAAATGAAAAAGTGACATTTATTTTTAAATTCCCCCATATGGTTCCTCTCCCGGAGCTGCCCGCAACACTGCCCAGTAGACACTTGAGAGACTCCAGGGCAATCCAGGAGGGTTGGGAACCCCCCCCCCACCTCCATTCAAGATAAGCTTGTATTCAGTCCGGGGAGGGGGAGGCCATGATTCCAGAATCCCGCTCCATCTCTGGCAGTGTGGTGGAGGACAATGCCCGTCCCTCCTTCGATCCCAAGGCGCAAGAGTGGGGTCATTTAAATTGCCAGGGCGAGTGGCCCCGGGCCCGAAAGGGACCCCGTCCTGAGAGCGGTCAGGAGGATTGGAGCAGGACCACGCCGATCAGATGCAGGTCCACATTGTGAAGATGCAGCGATTCAAAATCTCAAGCTCACAGCCTGTGTCCTCACCCAATCATCTCAGCTCCTTTGCCCCTTGGGGATCACCAATTTTAGGTCACCTTCCATTGACAACCCCCTCCCCCACCCCACCCCTCTCCCCCCCCTCCCCCTCCCCCCCACCCTGTCCATCCCCCACCCCACCCCATCCCCGCCCCTCCCCCACCCCCACCCTGCCCCTCCCCCACCCCTCCCCGCCCCTCCCCCACCCCTCCCACCCTGCCCCTCCCCCACCCCACCCCTCCCCACCCCCACACCTCCCCACACCCACCCCTCCCCACCCCCACCCCCACCCCTCCCCATCCCCCACCCCCACCCCACCTCTCACCCCTCCCTCACCCCCCCACCCCCTCCCCCACCCTGCCCCTCCCCACCCCACCCTGCCCCTCCACCACCCCCTCCCCCCACCCCACCCCTCACCCCCCTCCCCCTCCCCCACCCCCCACCCCTCCCCATCCCCCACCCCCACCCCACCTCTCACCCTCCCTCACCCCCCCACCCCCTCCCCCACCCTGCCCCTCCCCACCCCACCCTGCCCCTCCACCACCCCCACCCCTCCCCACCCCCACGTTTCCCCCACCCTGTCCCTCCCCACCCCACCCTCCCCCTCCCCCACCCCACCCCTCACCCCCCCTCCCCCTCCCCCACCCCCCCCCTCCCCCCATCCCGCCCCTCCCCACCCCCGCCCCTCACCCCCACCCCTCCCCATCCCGCCCCTCCCCACCCCCGCCCCCACCCCACCTCTCACCCTCCCTCACCCCCCCACCCCCTCACCCCAACCCTGCCCCTTCATCACCCCCTCCCCTCCCCCCTCCCCCTCCCCCACCGCCACCCTGCCCCTCCCCACCCCCACCCTGCCCCTCCCCCACCCCACCCCCTCCCCCACTCCCACCCACCCACCCCACCCCCACCTCACCCCTCTCCCACCCGTCCCCCACCCCTCCCCCTCCCACACCCCCACCCCTCCCCCACCCTCTCCCCACCCCCACCCCACACCCCTCTCCCACCCCAACCCCACCCCCACCCACCCCTCTCCCACCCCTCCTCCCAGCCCCACCCCACCCCTCTCCCACCCCCACCCCACCCCCCCCGCCCACCCCTCCCCCACCCCCCCACCCCACCCCCTCCCCCACCCCCTCCCCACCCCACCCCTCTCCCACCCCCCACCCCCCCCCACGCCCTCCCCACCCCCACCTCCACCCCTCTCCCACCCCCCTCCCCACCCAACCCCACCCCTCTCCCACCCCTCCATCACCCCCTCCCCCCCCCCACCCCACCCCTCCCCCTCCCCCACCCCCACCCCACCCCCTCCCCCACCCCACCCCCACCCCACCCCACCCCACCCCTCCCCCTCCCCACCCCCACCCCACCCCTCCCCCACCCCTCCCACACCCCACCCCCACTCCTCCCCCTCCTCCACCCCCACGCCTCCCCCCCACCCCCACCCCGCCCCTCCCCCACCCACCCCACCCCCACCACCCACCCCACCCCCTCACCCCCAACCCCAACTGGTGGGCGGGGCTTCCACAAAAAGGTCTTCGACAAAAAGCAACCTCCATGTCAACATAGATTAAAGGCTCAGATCCTGGAGTCAGGCTTGAACCTACTGAGGGTGTGCTGCAATGTCGGAGGTGCCGTCTCCTCAGGTGGATGTAAAAGATCCCGCGGCCACTATTTCGAGGAAGAACAGGGGAGTTCTCCCCGGTGTCCTGGGGCCAATATTTATCCCTCAATTCAACATCACTGGAGCAGATTATCTGGTCATTATCACATTGCTGTTTGTGGGAGCTTGCTGTGCGCAACTTGGCTGCCGCGTTTCCTACATTACAACAGCGACTACACTTAAAAAAGCACTTAATTTGCTGTGAAGCGCTTTGGGACATCCGGAGGTTGTGAAAGGCGCTATAGAAATGCAAGACTTTCTTGTGGGCGTCAAAGATTAGCATGCATGCTGAGATCCGATTGGTGGGGAGGCACGTGATTGACATTGCTAGCTGGGTCCCCCTCCCCACCCCCAAACCCATGGACGGTCCTCAGTCTCAAGCAACATTGGCCCAGAACTTCGGGTCACCACAGGTGAGTACGCACGGGGTACTCACCCGTAGGCCCGATGGAAGTGCCGGTTTCCTGCATGCACTGCGCATGCGCGGGAAACCGGCACTTCCGTTCCCCTGAACGAAGGGGTTCAGATGACGAACGCGTGTGCGGGGGAGGCAGCGCGTGCGCTTTGAACTTACGTTTTTTTTACAGGTTTTCCCATGAGGGTAAGTCTGCAGAAGTTAGAAATGTAAAAAGCAGGCGTAAGGCCTGCTTTTTACAAGGTAAGTGGGTGAATTAATTAAAATTAAAACATTTTTTCCACAGGTTTATTATTTTTTAAATACTTTAAAGCAAGGTAAGTTTATTTTTAGCCCCGTTAGAATATAAAATTATTTTTTTCAAAAATTTAAATTATTGTTTAAAATAGTTATTTCATGTAATTTATAGTTTATTTAAAAAATGTGATTTAAAAAAAAATGTATTTGAAGGTTTAGTGCTATTTTGGGGCCGTAGCATTTATAAGTCTTGACAGCTCTTCCTGTCAGACTTATGAATGGAGCATTCCCTGCTCCGATTGGCACCCCATGGCCCATGTGATCCCAGGGGACGCATCGAACTAACTGCGCCCCTGGGATACGCAAGCACTGCGCGCCGGCAGTTGGAGCAGGCCCTGGATCGGAATCCCACGGGGGCCCACAGCTCAACGGCCGGCGCGTTAGGTAAGTGCAGGTCGGGGGCTTGCACCCGCGGGAAGCCCCCCGACCCGAATTTCTGGGCCATTATGTCAGTTGTGCTGCTACCGTCAGCCGTGATTGGCTGGCATCTTACGTGAAGATCGTCCAGTGAGGGCACCGTGTTGGGGGTTTGGGTTCAGTGTGCACGATCCGTCCACGTGAGTGTTTCAACTGGTCACAAAGCTGGTTCCGTTGGCCATTGGGTGCATTTTACTTTCACTCAATGCACAGTCTCTGCAGGTCACTACAAGGCGAACCGCTCCTTCAACGACGGCCCATGATTCACACCCAACCCTTTGAACGACGACAGCTCGAAGCTGGCTGCTGTGAGATGTAAAGCACCCAGCAACTCCCCCGCGCGTACAGCACTCTCTGCTCTGCAGGGGGGTGATTCATTTCACACCCGCTGACACACTCCCAGCAAAAGGGACAGAAGAGAAGTGGAGCCTGGGTGAGTCGAGAGGGGCCGTTCATTCTGACACTCTTCCCAATAACACCTCTCTCTCCTGACACACACACACCAGTGGTGGAGGTGGAAAAGTCAAAAACTATCAGGTGGAGCGTAGGTGGAGCGTTCGGTGACGTTGTTCAGTTGAAGAAAAGAAAGAACTTGCATTTCTATAGCGCCTTTCACGACCTCAGGACGTCCCAAAGCGCTTTACAGCCAATGAAGTACTTTTGAAGTGTGGTCACTGTTATAATGTAGGAAATGCTTCATAAGCATATGGGGCGTTTTATTACATTGGAGACGCTATATAAATGCAAGTTGTTTTTTTAAAGGTAAGTATGAGCTGGTGCATTTTGGTAGGAGGAATACGGAGACCACGTACTCCTTGGAATATACTAGTCTAAAGAGGATGGAGGAGCCGGCAGATCTAGGGGTACAGATTCACTAAAAGCAGCAACACAATTTAACAAGGCCATAACAAATCCAAACAAAGCACAGGGGTTCATTTCCAGAGGAATAGAATTGAAAAGCAAAGAAGTTCTGTTAAACTTGGAGAGAACCCTTGTGAGTCTACACCTGGAGCACTGTGAACAGCACCGGCCTGCATATTATAAAAAATGATATAGAGGCACTGGAGAAGGTGCACAAAAGATTTACAAGGATGACACCAGAACTGAGAGGTTATAACTATCAGGAAAGGCTGAACAGGCCGGGGCTCTTTCCTCTAGAAAAGAGAAGGCTGAGGGGGTGACCTGATAGAGGACTTTAAAATTACGAAGGGGTTTGAAAGGGTAGACGTAGAGAAGATGTTTCCACTTGTGGGGGAGACCAGAACTAGGCCCCATCAGTATAAGATAGACACTATTAAATTCAATAAGGAATTCAGGAGAAACTTCTTTACCCAGAGAGGGGTGAGAATGTGGCACTCTCTACCACAAGGGGTGGCTCAGGCGAGTAGCGTAGATGGATTTAAGGGGAAGCTGGATAAGCACGAAGGGTTCGATGAAGAAGGTTGGGAGGAGGCTCGTGTGGAGCATAAACACCGGCACGGACCAGTTGGGCCGAATGGCCTGTTTCTGTGCTGTAAATTCTATGCAATTATCAGTCAGTCAGGCAGCCTCCCTCCCTCTCTCTCTCTCTCTCTCTCTCTTCCTCTCTCTGCCGAAACCCTTTCCCTTCCCCCACGCCTCCACCCTCTCCAGAGATAGTCTTTGGACCAAGGGCACTAGAGCAGGACATCACAATTAAAAACATCTCTGGGGTTTGGGCAGACATTAGCAGCTCTAGAGGATGCTGTCAGCGTAGAGTGAAGGTTAATGCACTTCATGTCAAACACATGTGTTGCTGTCATTGCTGAACTCCTGGGATCCAGATCTTTATTTTCCTTTTAACCCTGTTGCAGGTTTATTAATGTCGAATGGCCTGAGAGAGTGAAGCTCTACTGAGTTGAGATGTTTCCCTTGGTGTTGTTTCCACAGCTGCATTATATATTGAGATTCCACCTCGCCCCCCCGACACCCCCACCACACTACCGGCATTGAAGTCAGCATCAATGGATCCAGTCCAGAACTTTGGATAATGTAATCGGGCATTAGATTTTTTTATTCCATTCATTCTTGGGATGTGGGCGTCGCTGGCAAGGCCGGCATTTAGTGTACGTCCCCCAGATGCCCCTTGAGAAGGTGGTGGGTGAGTCGCCTTCTTCAACCGCTGCAGTCCATGTGGTGAAGGTACTCCCACAGTGCTGTTACGGAAGGGAGTTCCAGGGTTTTGACCCAGCGACCATGAAAGAATGGCCAATACATGTGCAAGGCAGTATTCCACTGAGTCTGGCACCAAGGAGCCCAAGTAAAACTGAAGTCAGGGGGGATCAGGGGGAAAACACTCCACTGGATGGACTCAAGGAAGATGATGGTGGTTTTTGGAGGCCAATCATCTCAGCTCGAAGTCATTAGTCACAGCACAAAAAAATCCTTAACTTTCCACTAATTCAAAGAGCCCACAGGATGTCTGGTGCTGTACCTGCCCTGGGAGTGTTTGATGGGACAGCGTAGAGGGAGCTTTACTCTGTATCTAACCCGTGCTGTACCTGCCCTGGGAGTGTTTGGTGGGACAGTGTAGAGTGAGCTTTACTCTGTATCTAACCCATGCTGTACCTGCCCTGGGAGTGTTTGATGGGACAGTGTAGAGGGAGCTTTACTCTGTATCTAACCCGTGCTGTACCTGCCCTGGGAGTGTTTGATGGGACAGTGTAGAGGGAGCTTTCCTCTGTATCTAACTCGTGCTGTACCTGACCTGGGAGTGTTTGATGGGACAGTGTAGAGGGAGCATTCCTCTGTATCTAACCCGTGCTATACCTGCCCTGGGAGTGTTTGATGGGACAGTGTAGAGGGAGCTTTACTCTGTATCTAACCCATGCTGTACCTGCCCTGGGTGTGTTTGATGGGACAGTGTAGAGGGAGCTTTACTCTGTATCTAACCCGCGCTGTACCTGCCCTGGGATTGTTTGATGGGACAGTGTAGAGGGAGCTTTACTCTCCATCTAACCCGTGCTGTACCTGCCCTGGGAGTGTTTGATGGGACAGTGTAGAGGGAGCTTTACTCTGTATCTAACCCGTGCTGTACCTGCCCTGGGAGTGTTTGATGGGACAGTGTAGAGGGAGCTTTCCTCTGTACCTAACTCATGCTGTACCTGCCCTGGGAGTGTTTGATGGGACAGTGTAGAGGGAGCTTTACTCTGTATCTAACCTGTGCTGTAGCTGCCCTGGGAGTGTTTGATGGGACAGTGTAGAGGGAGCTTTACTCTGTTTCTAACCCGTGCTGTACCTGCCCTGGGAGTGTTTGATGGGACAGTGTAGAGGGAGCTTTACTCTGTATCTAACCCGGGCTGTACCTGCCCTGGGAGTGTTTGATGGGACAGTGTAGAGGAAGCTTTACTCTGTATCTAACCCGTGCTGTACCTGCCCTGGGAGTGTTTGATGGGACAGTGTAGAGGGAGCTTTACTCTGTATCTAACCCGTGCTGTACCTGCCCTGGGAGTGTTTGATGGGACAGTGTAGAGGGAGCTTTCCTCTGTATCTAACTCATGCTGTACCTGCCCTGGGAGTGTTTGATGGGACGGTGTAGAGGGAGCTTTACTCTGTATCTAACCTGTGCTGTAGCTGCCCTGGGAGTGTTTGATGGGACAGTGTAGAGGGAGCTTTACTCTGTATCTAACCCGTGCTGTACCTGCCCTGGGAGTGTTTGATGGGACAGTGTAGAGGGAGCTTTACTCTGTTTCTAACCCGTGCTGTACCTGCCCTGGGAGTGTTTGATGGGACAGTGCAGAGGGAGCTTTACTCTGTATCTAACTCATGCTGTACCTGCCCTGGGAGTGTTTGATGGGACAGTGTAGAGGGAGCTTTACTCTGTGTCTAACCCATGCTGTACCTGCCCTGGGAGTGTTTGATTTGACAGTGTAGAGTGTAGAAAAGGGGGAAGGTGGGGTGTGGTTTTAGTTGCCCCTGGGGTTTGTCTCTGGCCAGTCAGTAGTATCTGAGCTGCTCCAGGCCCCGTGCGGTTTCGAATCGCTCCCCTTTCTGGTTCTGACCGCCGGACTTATTTCAGTAGCGATGTAGACAAAACAAGACTCATGATTGGGTGCAAAAAGACCAGTTTTTATTGAAATAAAAAAAAATGAATTGAAAATAATGAATACAGCACACTTTAATTAATACAGCACACCTTTGCTTAATACAGCCCACCTTTGCTTAATACAGCACACTTTAATTAATACAACACACTTTACTTAATACAGCCCACCTTTGCTTAATACTGCACACTTTTACTTAATACAGCCCACCTTTGCTTAATACAGCACACTTTTACTTAATACTGCACACTTTTACTTAATACAGCCCACCTTTGCTTAATACAGCACACTTTTACTTAATACTGCACACTTTTACTTAATACAGCACACTTTTACTTAATACAGCACACTTTTACTTAATACAACACACTTTTACTTAATACTGCACACTTTTACTTAATACTGCACACTTTTACTTAAATACAGCCCACCTTTGCTTAATACTGCACACTTTTACTTAATACAACACACTTTTACTTAATACAGCACACTTTTACTTAATACTGCACACTTTTACTTAATACAACACACTTTTACTTAATACAGCACACTTTACTTAATACAGCACACTTTTACTTAATACTGCACACTTTTACTTAATACAGCCCACCTTTGCTTAATACTGCACACTTTTACTTAATACAACACACTTTTACTTAATACAGCACACTTTTACTTAATACTGCACACTTTTACTTAATACAACACACTTTTACTTAATACAGCACACTTTTACTTAATACAGCACACCTTTGCTTAATACTGCACACTTTTACTTAATACAACACACTTTTACTTAATACAGCACACTTTTACTTAATACTGCACACTTTTACTTAATACAGCCCACCTTTGCTTAATACTGCACACTTTTACTTAATACAACACACTTTTACTTAATACTGCACACTTTTACTTAATACAGCCCACCTTTGCTTAATACAGCACACTTTTACTTAATACAGCACACTTTTACTTAATACAACACACTTTTACTTAATACAGCACACTTTTACTTAATACAGCCCACCTTTGCTTAATACAGCACACTTTTACTTAATACAGCACACTTTTACTTAATACAACACACTTTTACTTAATACAGCACACTTTTACTTAATACAACACACTTTTACTTAATACAGCACACTTTTAATTAATACAGCACACTTTTACTTAATACAGCCCACCTTTGCTTAATACAACACACTTTTAATTAATACAGCACACTTTTACTTAATACAGCACACTTTTACTTAATACAACACACTTTTACTTAATACAACACACTTTTAATTAATACAACACACTTTTACTTAATACAGCCCACCTTTACTTAATACAGCACACCTTTACTTAATACAGCACACCTTTACTTAATACAGCACACTTTAATTAATACAGCACACTTTTACTTAACGGGGAGGAGAAACGGACATATCGAGCGAAAATTGAATAAAATTACAATTTAACAAAATTTCTCTTTAATTCCCACCCCTAATACCTATCTCGGTTGCCTTGTAATGGGCCAGAAAACTTAAGCTCACCAGTGAACGCCTGCTCCGTGCCCCTGCGGTCTGTCTTAGATTCTTCACCGCTCCGAAGTAGAGATACCCCAGTAATTCAAAAGTAACTGCTGGTATTCCACTTCTTTGGGCGGGCTGCTGAGCTGTTCCTCTTGTAGGCAGGGCATCGGAGGCAAGGTGGCAGAGAGAGAGAGAGTGGCTTCCTGAGGGGTTATCTTTATACCCCATTGGGAGCCGTTATCTTTGCGCCCAAATCTGAATGTATCTGGGCTATACAAAGGGGAGCGATCTGTCCCCATTGACTGTAATGGGTTTGAATGTGTTTCCCATTCATTCAACTGGTTTGTGCTCAGTTTAAAATGTCCCACTGATTTCTCAAGTGCTGGACAAACAAATCCTTAAGTGTTCAGTCAACAGCACTCAAGTGCTTTGTAAACAATCCATTGTCCTGTGGTCACTGCCCAACCACAATTGATTGACAGCTTCAAGTGCTTAAGATCTTGAGTCAACACTGTTGAGAGCTTTGTAAACAAACAATCCTTTGTTCGATGTTGAACTTCCTAAACCGCAGTTGATTGACAGGTGAAGTACCTCAAGTACTTCAACCAGTGATGGGAGATGATCAGACAGGCAGTCTTTCTCTTTTGCCACGAGGCCTGGCAACCATCAATGAAGCCCTGGGTTTTTAAGGTACATTTCAACCAGGTTTTCTTTAATCAAATAATCTTCAGGGGCTGTCGAAATTTTCCGAAATTTTGTGAACCTTACAAGAGGGAGCTTTACTCTGTATCTAACCCGTGCTGTACCTGCCCTGGGAGTGTTTGATGGGACAGTGTAAAGGGAGCTTTACTCTGTATCTAACACGTGTTGTACCTGCCCTGGGAGTGTTTGATGGGACAGTGCAGAGGGAGCTTTACTCCGTATCTAACCCGTGCTGTACCTGCCCTGGGTGTGTTTGATGGGACAGTGTTGAGGGAGCTTTACTCTGTATCTAACCTGTGCTGTAACTGCCCTGGGAGTGTTTGATGGGACAGTGCAGAGGGAGCTTTACTCCGTATCTAACCCGTGCGGTACCTGCCCTGGGAGTGTTTGATGGGACATTGTAGAGGGAGCGTTACTCTGTATCTAACCCATGCTGCACCTGTCCTGGGAGTGTTTGATGGGACCGTGTAGAGGGAGCTTTACTCTGTATCTAACCCATGCTGTACCTGTCCTGGGAGTGTTTGATGGGACAGTGTAGAGGGAGCTTTACTCTGTATCTAACCTGTGCTGTACCTGCCCTGGGAGTGTTTGATGGGACAGTGTAGAGGGAGCTTTAATCTGTATCTACCCTGTGCTGTACCTGCCCTGGGAGTGTTTGATGGGACAGTGTAGAGGGAGCTTTACTCTGTATCTAACCCGTGCTGTACCTGCCCTGGGAGTGTTTGATGGGACAGTGTAGAGGGAGCTTTACTCTGTATCTAACCCGTGCTGCACCTGCCCTGGGAGTGTTTGATGGGACAGTGCAGAGGGAGCTTTACTCTGTATCTAACCCGTGCTGTACCTGTCCTGGGAGTGTTTGATGGGACAGTGTAGAGGGAGCTTTACTCTGTATCTAACCCGTGCTGTACCTGCCCCGGGAGTGTTTGATGGGACAGTTTAGAGGGAGCTTTACTCTGTATCTAACCCGTGCTGTACCTGCCCTGGGAGTGTTTGATGGGTCAGTGTAGAGGGAGCTTTACTCTGTATCTAACCCATGCTGTACCTGCCCTGGGAGTGTTTGATGGGTCAGTGTAGAGGCAGCTTTACTCTGTATCTAACCCGTGCTGTACCTGCCATGGGAGTGTTTGATGGGACAGTGTAGAGGTAGCTTTACCCTGTATCTAACCCGCGCTGTACCTGCCCTGGGAGTGTTTGATGGGACAGTGTAGAGGGAGCTTTTCTCTGTATCTAACCCGTGCTGTACCTGCCCTGGGAGTGTTTGATGGGACAGTGTAGAGGGAGCTTTACTCTGTATCTAACCCGTGCTGTACCTGCCCTTGGAGTGTTTGATGGGAGAGTGTAGAGGGAGCTTTACTCTGTATCTAACCTGTGCTGTACCTGCCCTGGGAGTGTTTGATGGGACAGTGTAGAGGGAGCTTTACTCTGTATCTAACCCATGCTGTACCTGCCCTGGGAGTGTATGATGGGACAGTGTAGAGGGAGCTTTACTCTGTATCTAACCCATGCTGTACCTGCCCTGGGAGTGTTTGACGGGACAGTGTAGAGGGAGCTTTACTCTGTATCTAACCCGTGCTGTACCTGCCCTGGGAGTGTTTGATGGGACAGTGTAGAGGGAGCTTTACTCTGTATCTAACCCGTGCTGTACCTGCCCTGGGAGTGTTTGATGGGACAGTGTTGAGGGAGCTTTACTCTGTATCTAACCTGTGCTGCACCTGCCCTGGGAGTGTTTGATGGGACAGTGTAGAGGGAGCTTTACTCTGTATCTAACCCATGCTGTACCTGCCCTGGGAGTGTTTGATGGGACAGTGTTGAGGGAGCTTTACTCTGTATCTAACCTGTGCTGCACCTGCCCTGGGAGTGTTTGATGGGACAGTGTAGAGGGAGCTTTACTCTGTATCTAACCCGTGCTATACCTGCCCTGGGAGTGTTTGATGGGACAGTGTAGAGGGAGCTTTACTCTGTATCTAACCCATGCTGTACCTGCCCTGGGAGTGTTTGATGGGACAGTGTAGAGGGAGCTTTACTCTGTATCTAACCCGTGCTGTACCTGCCCTGGGAGTGTTTGATAGGACAGTGTAGAGGGAGCTTTACTCTGTATCTAACCCGTGCTGTACCTGCCCTGGGGGTGTTTGATAGGACAGTGTAGAGGGAGCTTTACTCTTTATCTAACCCGTGCTGTACAAGCACAGCAAGGTCCCAGAAACAGCAATGTGATAATGACCAGCTAATTTTTTTTTAGTGATGTCGATTGAGGGATAAATATTGGCCAGGTCACCAGGGGAGAACTTCCCTCTTCTTCTTCGATTAGTGCCGTGGGATCTTTTACATCCACCTGAGAGAGAAGGCCTCATCACAAATACCTTCCCCAGACATTAGAAACTAAACTTCATCTGTTTGTCCAGCTGCCATGCTGCGAATAGGGACAAAGAAATCAGTGCCGCCCCGTTGGAGTTTGCACCACCTCCTGGAAACTTCGGTTCTCACCCCCAACAGCAACAAGAACGAACTGGAGGCAAGGGAAGAAATTTGGCCGACTCAATCCCCCCCTCCCCCATCTCCCCACTCCCCCCACGCACCCCCTCCTCCCTCCCCCCACGCACCCCCCCTCCTCACTCCACCCACTCCCCACTCACCCCCCTCCCCACTCATCCCCCTCCTCCCTCCCCACTCCACCCACTCCCCACTCACCCCCCTCCCCACTCATCCCCCTCCCCCTCCCCACTCCACCCACTCCCCACTCACCCCCCTCCCCACTCATCCCCCTCCTCCCTCCCCACTCCACCCACTCCCCACTCACCCCCCTCCCCACTCATCCCCCGCCCCCCTCCCCACTCCACCCACTCCCCACTCACCCCCCCTCCCCACTCATCCCCCTCCTTCCATCCTCACTCCACCCACTCCCCACTCACCCCCCTCCCCACTCATCCCCCTCCCCCCTCCCCACTCCACCCACTCCACACTCACCCCCCTCCCCACTCATCCCCCTCCCCCCCTCCCCACTCCCCCCACTCCCCCTACCCACTCCCTCCACTCCCCACTTCCCCCCCCCTCCCCATTCTGCCCTCCCCCCACTCCCCACTCCCCCCTCCACCCTCCCTTCCCACACAACCCACTCACCATCCTCCCCACTGAATCCCTCCTCCCTACTCACCCCCCTCTACACTCCCTCCCCCCTCCCCACTCACCCCCTCTACACTCCCTCCCCGCTCCCCCCTCCCCCTACCCACTCCCCCCACTCCCCACTCACCCCCCTCCACACTCCCTCCCCCTCCCCACTCAGCCCCCTCCACACTCCCTCCCCGTCCCCACTCACCCCCTCTACACTCCCTCCCCCTCCCCACTCACCCCCTCCCCACTCCCTCCCCCCTCCCCACTCCCCCCTCACTCACCCCCTCCCCACTCCCCACCCTCCCCGCTCATCCCCCTCCCCACTCCATCCCCCCTCCCCACTCAACCCCCTCCCCACTCCATCCCCCTCCCCACTCACCGCCCTCCCCACTCCCTCCCCCCTCTCCACTCACTCCCTGCCTCCCCACTCCCTCCCCCCTCTCCACTCACTCCCTGTCTCCCCACTCCCTCCCCCTCCCCCCTCTCCACTCACTCCCTGTCTCCCCACTTCCTCCCCCCTACCCCCTCTCCACTCACTCCCTGTCTCCCCACTCCCTCCCCCCTCTCCACTCACTCCCTGTCACCCCACTCCCTCCCGCTCCCCCCTCTCCGTTCACTCCCTGTCTCCCCACTCCCTCCCCCCTACCCCCTCTCCACTCACTCCCTGTCACCCCCCTCCCTCCCCCCTCCCCCCTCTCCACTCACTCCCTGTCTCCCCACTCCCTCCCCCTCCCCCCTCTCCACTCACTCCCTGTCTCCCCACTCCCTCCCCCCTCCCCCCTCTCCACTCACTCCCTGTCTCCCCACGCATCCCTGCCAAGTTATTTTTCATTATAATTGATCCTCAGAGGTGGGCGTCACTAGCAAGGCCAGTGTTTATATCCCATCCCTGGTTACCATGCAATGAAATGTCTTGCTGGGCCACTTCAGAGAGCAGTTAAGCGTCAATCACGTTGGTGTGGGACTGCAGTCACGTATAGGCCCAGACCGGGTAAGGACGGCAGGTTTCCTTCCCTGAAGGACTTCAGGCCTAGAATATACTCAAAGACTCAGCATGCACAGCCCTCTAGGGCAGAGAATTCCAAAGATTCACCACCTCTGAGTGAAGAAATTCCTCCTCATCTCAGTCTTAAATGGCCTGCCCCTTATCCTGAGACTATGCCTCCTGGTTCTAGACACTCCAGCCAGGGGGAAACGACCTCTCAGCATCTACCCTGTCAATCCCCCTCAGAATCTTGTATGTTTCAATGCGATCACCTCTCATTCTTCTAAACTCCAGAGAGTATCGGCCCATTCTACACAATCTCTCATCATAGGACAGCCCTCTCATCCCAGGAATCAATCTAGTGGACCTTCGTTGCACCGCCTCCAAGGCAAGTATATCCTTCCTTAGATAAGGAGACCAAAACTGTGCATAGTACTCCAGGTGTGATCTCACCAAGTCCCTGTACAATTGTAGCGAGACTTCCTTACTCTTACACTCCATCCCCCTTGCAATAAAGGCCCACATGCCATTTGCCTTCCTTATTGCTTGCTGTACCTGCATACTAGCTTTCATCTAGGTCATTAATATAGATTGTGAATAGCTGAGGCCCCAACACTGATCCTTGCGGCACCCCACTATTTACAGCCTGCCAACCTGAAAAAGATCCGTTTTTCCCTACTCTCTGCTTTCTGTTCGTTCACCAATCTTCTATCCATGCTACGATATTACCCCCAACCCCATGAGCCCTAATCTTGCATAATAACCTTTTATGTGGCACCTTATCGAATGCCTTTTGGAAATCCAAATATACTACATCCACTTGTTCTCCTTTATCTACCCTGCTAGTTACATCCTCAAAAATCTCTAATAAATTTGTCAAACACAATTTCCCTTTCATAGGGGGAGTGTTTGCTAGTGCTCTGGGGGAGGGGGTTGGGAACCTGAGCAGGGAGACAGAGGAAAGGGAAACAAGGATAAAAGCAAAAGATAGGAAGGAGAAAAACTAAAGTGGCAGTCAGAGAAATCAACGGTTTAAATCAAACATGCCCACAGTAAATAACAATTCTAATAGGTCTAAGAGCATTAAAAAAACAAGCCTAAAGGCTTTGTGTCTTAATGCGAGGAGCATTCGTAATAAGGTGGATGAATTAGCTGTGCAAATAGAGGTAAACGAATATGATTTGATTGGGATTACGGAAACATGGCTCCAGAGTGGCCAAGGTTGGGAACTCAACATCCAGGGGTATTCAATATTCAGGAAAGATAGGCAAAAAGGAAAGGGAGGTGGGGTAGCATTGCCGGTTAAAGAGGGGATTAACACAATTGCAAGAAAGGATATTAGCTCTGATGATGTGGAATCTGTATGGGTAGAACTGAGAAATACCAAGGGGCAGAAAACATTAGTGGGAGTGGTATATAGACCTCCAAACAGTAATACAGAGGTTGGGGATGGCATTAAAAGGGAAATTAGAGAAGCGTGCAATAAGGGCACAGCAGTCATCATGGGTGACTTTAATCTACATATTGATTGGGCTAACCAAATTGGTAACAATACTGTGGAGGAGGTATTCCTGGAGTATTTACGGGATGGTTTCCTGGACCAATATGTCGAGGAACCAACCAGTGATCAGGCCATCTTAGACTGGGTATTATGAAATGAGAAAGGGTTAATTAGCAATCTTGTTGTATGAGGCCCCTTGGGCCAGAGCGATCATAATATGATAGAATTCTTCATTAAGAGGGAGAGTGAAGTAGTTGACTCAGAGACTAGGGTCCTGAATTTAAATAAAGGAAACTACGATGGCATGAGGCGCGAGTTGGGTAGGATGGATTGGGGAATGTCACTCAAAGGGTTGACGGTGGATAGGCAATGGCAAACATTCAAAGACCGCATGGATGAAGTACAGAATTTGTTCATCCCAGTTTGGCATAAAATTAAAACAAAAAAGGTGACTCAACCGTGGCTAACAAGGGAAATTAAGGATAGCATAAGATCAAAGGAGAGGCCATATAAATTGGCCAGAAAAAGCAGTAAACCTGAGGATTGGGAGCAGTTTAGGATTCAACAAAGGAGGACAAAGGGATTAATTAATAGATATGTGAAGAGAAAAAGATTGGTGAAGTCAAGCGTAGGTCCCTTGCAGTCAGAATCACGGGAATTTATAAGGGGGAACAAAGAAATGGCAGACCAATTAAATACATATTTTGGTTCTGTCTTCACAAAGGAGGACATAAATAACCTCCCAGAGATGTCGGGGAACATAGGGTCTGATGAAAGGGAGGAACTGAAAGAAATCAGAATTTGTAGGGAAACGGTGATAGGGAAATTGATGGGATTGAAGGCCGATAAATCCCCAAGGCCTGATAACCTACATCCTAGGGTACTTAAGGAAGTGGCCCTAGAAATAGGAGATGCATTGCTGATCATCTTCCAACATTCGATGGAATCTGGAACAGTACCCATGGATTGGAGGGTAGCTAATGTTACCCCACTATTCAAAAAAGGTGGTAGAGAGAAAATGGGGAATTACAGACCAGTAAGCTTGACATCGGTAGTGGGGAAAATGCTAGAGTCCATTATAAAAGATGTAATAGCAGAGCACTTGGAAAACAGTGACAGGATCGGACAAAGTCAGCATGGATTTATAAAAAGTAAATCGTGCTTGACTAATCTACTGGAATTTTTTGAGGATGTAACGTAAAATAGATAAGGGAGAACCAGTGGATGTGGTGTATTTGGACTTTCAGAAGGCTTTCGATAAGGTCCCGCATAAGAGATTAGCTTGTAAAGTTAAGGCACATGGGATTGGGGGCAAGGTATTGACTTGGATAGAGAACTGGTTGGCAGACAGAAAGCAAAGAATTGGAATAAACAAGTCTTTTTCCGAGTGGCAGGCAGTGACTAGTGGGGTACCACAGGGATTGGTCCTTGGACCCCAGCTATTCATAATATATATATTAATGATCTAGACAAGGGAACTAGATGTAATATCTCCAAGTTTGCAGACGACACAAAGCTGGGTGGTCGTGTGTGCTCTGAACAGGATGCCGAGAAACTCCAGGATGATTTGGACAGGTTGGTTGATTGGGCAGAAGCATGGCAGATGCAATATAACGTGGATAAATGCGAGATTATCCACTTTGGTGTCAAAAACAGGAAGGCAGATTATTATCTGAATGGCAATAGATTGGGAGAAGGGGAAGCGCAACGAGACCTGCTTGTCCTTGTGCACCATTCGCTGAAGGTAAGCATGCAGGTGTAGCAGGCGGTTAAGAAGGCAAATGGAATGTTGGCCTTCGTAGCGAGAGGGTTTGAGTACAGGAACAAGGATGTCTTGCTGCAGTTGTACAGGGCCTTGGTGGCACCACATCTTGAGAATTGTGTGCAGTTTTGGTCGCCTTATCTGAGGAAGGATGTTCTTGCCATGGAGGGAGTTCAGCGAAGATTTACCAGACTGATACTTGGGATGGCAGGAATGACGCATGAGGAGAGATTGGGTCGATTGGGCATATGCTCGCTGGAGTTCAGAAGAATGAGAGTGGGTCCCATTGATTCTTATAAAATTCTGACAGAACTGGATAGACTAGATGCAGGAAGGATGTTCCCGATGGTCGGGGAGTCCAGAACCAGGGGACACAGTCTAAGGATAAGGGGTAAGCCATTTAGGACTGAGATGAGGAGGAATTTCTTCACCCAGAGAGTGGTGAACCTGTGGAATTCTCTACCACAGAAGGCAGTAGAGGCCAATTCATTAAATATATTCAAGAAGGAATTGGATATATTTCTTAAGGCTAAAGGGATCAAGGGATATGGGGAGAAAGCAGGGACAGGGTACTGAATTTGGATGATCAGCCATGATCGCATTGAATGGCGGAGCAGGCTCGAGGGGCCGAATGGCCTACTCCTGCTCCTATCTTCTATGTTTCTATGTTTCTATAAAACCATGCTGTCTCTGCATTTTCCCGACGACTGATGTCAGGCCAACTGGCCTATAGTTCCCTGTTTTTTCTCTCCCTCCTTTCTTGAATAGCAGTTGTTATGTTCATTAATAACTAGTTGTTTTCATTATGAACAGCTTGCTTCTAGCTAGTCACTTTATTCATGCCATGTGGACTTGTACAGCATCCATCTTGACTACTGCCTTGTGGGTAGCCTGGTGCATCATGGGTAGCCCACTCTTATATATACAGCTATACATACAGCAACATACAGCTCCACCTAGTGTACCATTCTGGAATGACATGTTACTGATCATTACATCCCCCTTTCTTTGAGGTTAAACAAAATCAATATCAATCAATATCAATCAATTTTCAAGAAACACGATAAAGATGATATCAGTAATGTAGTGTATGTACCTTTAAGAGGAACTATGTTTTTTGAAGCCCCTGTGTACTGTAGTACCGGTAGTGACCACTCGGGTATATAAGCCTGTATAGCGTCTTGTATAGTTAGTTCACCTCCAGACTTTGTTTAGTAAACACTTGTTAAATCAACTCCTGCATTCCGTGTCTCCATTAACACACGGATTCAACAGTGGCGACGAGTTAGAAACAAACTTACCTGCAATTCGGCAGCACCTCAAGGAGATCGATTCCTCAGACGAAGGTCAAAGAAAAAAAAATAAAAACTGTGGTTTCACCAGCTAAACAGGCTCACAGAATCACAGAAACCCCACAGTGCAGATAGAGGCCATTTCGGCCCATCGAGCCTGCACCGACACATATCCCACCCGATCCCCGTAACCCCTACACCAACACATATCCCACCCTATCCCTGTAACCCCATGTATTTAATTCCCCTAACACTAAGGGTCAATTTATCATAGCCAATCAACCTAACCCGCACATTTTTGGAGTGTGGGAGGAAACCGGAGCACCCGGAGAAAACCCACGCAAACACGGGGAGAATGTGCAAACTCCACACAGACAGTCGCCCGAGGCCGGATTCGAACCCGGGTCCCTGGCGCTGTGAGGCAGCAGTGCTAACCACTATGCCACCATGCTGGTGGCTGGTAGTGCACTGATCCTTCCTGGGCGGCGGGCTGTGGCTCGATCGGGTGGCTCTGCAGTGGGGACGGGCAGCGAGTCGGAAAGCAGAAGCAAACAGAGACAGAGGGTGGAGCACTCAGGAGACGGCCGGCGCTGCAAAGCAGGTCGGTGTTCGGACCGAGCAGAGGGAGGGGAAAATCCCAGAGAGTCCGACGGGAACGATTCTCCAAGTGACGGAGAAACTGTTTAAAATATATGTGTAAATTAAAAAATAAAAAAATATAGAAATACCGCGGAGAACAGCGTTGGCAGCAGCGGCAGCGGTGGGAAAGCGCGGGAGGCACCATCTTGACTCAGCAGGGAAGAAGGAAAAGCACGGGAGGCGCCATTTTTGATTTTCAGGATGCCTAAGACTGGCAATATTACTGCTTTCGATAGTGATATAGAGGATTGGACCACATATGTGGAAAGAGTGGAGGTATATTGCAAGGCGAATGAAGTAGCGGATGATAAAAAGGCATCGGTACTTCTAAATCTGATGGGCGCAAGGACATACGGGCTGTTACGAAACTTGATCACTACAGCCAAACTGATGGACAAGAATTTTAAGGAGATTGTTGATACCCTACAGGAGCCCTTAAACCCAACACCGCTGCTGATAGCGGAATGATTCAAATTCTTCAGGAGGAATCAGCACAAGAATGAAAGTAACGCTGATTACCTCACCGAATTACGAAAGCTGTCAAAGCACTGCCAATTCGGGGCAGGACTGGCAGATTCTCTACGAGACAAATTCATCTGCGGTCTCCTAAGCGAAGGAACACAGAAAAGATTACTTTCTGAGAAAGATTTGACACTGGACAAGGCTTTCAGTGTGGCTGTATCATACGAAGCAGCAGCAAGAGGAGCTGCAGAGATACAGCAAAAGCCACAGGACTTCGGCACCCATGAAATGACACGGGGTTTCGAGAGATGTTATCGCTGCGGCAGATCCACCCATGACCAGAGGGACTGCTGGTTCAAGGACAAAGCATGCAGGCAATGTGGAAAGATTGGACACATTGCACGTGTATGCAGATCTGGAAAAAAATCCGCTGACAGTAAAAGGTCAATAAGGAAAAGTACAGAAAGGTACAAATGATGACGGACAGTAGCTCCGAAGACCAGAAAAGCGATAGCGACTCCGGAAACAAGAGACTAAGCTGTCTCAAATTACATAATATAATTGCCAAAGAAGATTACCAGACCATTTGGGTTACCCTCACGATAGCGGGGTCCCCAGTTAAAATGGAGCTAGATACAGGATCAGCTCTGACCGTCATAAGTCGACGGGATTACGAGCGGCTATTTCCGCATATACCTTTGAAAGACACATCCATTATCTTGAAGACATATACGGGGCAGAAAGTATACCCCAGAGGGAAAATAAGGGTGCCTGTTGTATACAACGGCAAAGAAATACAGAAGTTGTATTTATACATTCTGCAAGGTGGTGGTCCACCATTGTTGGGACGTGAATGGATCAGAAAGATACGTTTCGACTGGCACTCCATTCAGGCACTGACGGTGACCAGTAAGAAAAAAAATGATGATGACGTCATACCTGGACGATTAAAAGAAATCTTGGCTAATGCCAAAGAGGTGTTTCAACAGGAACTAGGAACCCTGAAAGGCGCCACCGCCTCAATAAAAGTGGAAGATGTGGCAATTCCCAAGTTTTTTAAGGCAAGCCCTGTGCCATACGCAATTCGTCCAGCAGTCGAGGCAGAGCTGGAGTATTTGGAAAAAGCAGGCGTGTTATCCAAGGTAGATTGGAGCGAGTGGGCAACATCCATTGTCCCGGTCATGAAGAAAACGTTGAATAATGATAAATCTGAAGAACAGAGAAAAATTTGCATCTGTGCGGACTTCAAGGTGACTGTAAACCCAGTTCTTCACACGGTACAGTATCCTCTTCCGAGGATAGAAGATATTTTTGCCTCACTATCCGGAGGGAAACGTTTCACCAAAATTGACTTGGCACAGGCATATCTACAGATGGAGGTTGAGGAGGCCTCTAAAAAGTATCTCACGATAAACACACACAAAGGCCTGTACCAGTACAATCGACTGGTTTTCGGAGTAGCATCCGCTCCAGCTATCTGGCAAAGAGCTATGGAGCAAGTCCTGCAAGGGATTCCGGGGACTCAATGCAACTTAGACGACATCCTTGTAACAGGAGAAAACGACAACGAGCACCTTGCCAATTTGGAGAAGGTGCTCACGAGGCTGAGAGAACGGTGCCTATGAGCAAATCGCCCCAAGTGCAAAATTTTCCAGAAACAAGTATCATATTGTGGCCATGTCATTAACGAAGAAGGGTTGCATAAGTCACCTGAAAAAATTGAAGCGGTCGTAAAAGCCCCAGCGCCTGAAAATGTCTCACAATTAAGGTCGTTTCTGGGATTAATAAATTACTATCATAAATTTTTACCGAACTTGTCAACGGTCCTGCACCCTCTTAATGCACTGCTACAAACGGGAGTAATTTGGAAATGGAGCGAAGACTGTAAACGTGCCTTCCATAAATGCAAAGGCTTGATCACATCCAAGGAAGTGTTGGCTCATTACAACCCATCACTGCCTATCAGACTGGCGTGCGATGCATCCCCTTACGGCGTGGGAGCGGTATTATCGCATAGATTTCCTGATGGCTCGGAGCGGCCGATAGCTTTTGCGTCACGCTCATTGAACTCAGCTGAGCGTAACTATGGCCAAATCGACAGGGAGGCACTCAGCCTGGTGTGGGGGGTGAAGAAATTTAACCATTACCTACACGGACAAAAATTTACCTTGTTGACTGACCATCAACCCCTCATCTCCATATTCAACCCTAATAAGGGCGTTCCCATTATGACAGCGCAAAGGCTACAGAGGTGATCCCTTTTCCTAGGGGCACACCAATATGACATAGAATACAAAGGAACAAAACAGCATGGGAATGCTGACGGGTTATCGCGCCTACCATTGCCAACGGTAGAAGAAGCGCCTGCAGTGGACCCAGTGGAGATGTTCCACTCGACCATAGTGGAATGTCTACCAGTGACAAATTCTACCATTGAAAAGGAAACGAGAAATGACCCGACTCTCTCACGAGTCTACGATTTAACGGTGAAGGGATGGCCAGCACATGGCGAACCACTGTTGCCAGCATTCTCGCAAAGAAGAGAACAGCTGTCAGTGTGCCGAGGAACCTTGATGTGTGGATCCAGAGTGGTGATTCCACCCAAACTCCAGGATAAAGTGCTAAAGGAGCTTCACGAGGGGCATCTGGGTGGAGTGAAAATGAAGAACTTAGCCAGAGCGTTTGTGTGGTGGCCAGGTATCGATGGAGACATCGAAGAAATGACCAAGAGCTGTCTAGGATGCCAGAAGGTCCAAAACGCCCCACGACAAGCCCCTCTACATCCATGGGAGTGGCCCTCATCTCCATGGCAAAGGGTACACATCGACTTTGCTGGTCCATTTATGGACTCAATGTTCTTAATCGCGGTGGATGCACACTCCAAGTGGCCGCCATGGGAAAAACCATCACAGTATTAAGGACCATATTCACCAGGAATGGGCTGCCTGAACAGATCTGTTCTGATAATGGACCGCAATTTGTATCCGAAGAATTCAGGAAGTTCTTAAAAAACAATGGGGTTAAGCACTACACGTCCGCCCCATACCATCCCGCCACCAATGGATTAGCTGAAAGGTTTGTCCAAACCTTCAAGAAGGCCATAAAGGCCATGGGTAATGAAGACATCAATCTACAACATAAGGTAGATAACTTCTTGTTTGCGTGCAGGAATGCAACACATGTGGTTACAAACCAAACCCCCGCCATGATGTTTTTCAATAGAAGACTAAGATGCCGGCTGGATTTGATCAAGCCAAACATCAGAAGGGACGTAGAGAACCGGCAATTTCAAAGCATGAATGAAAGGCCAACTGGAACCTTCCAGATAGGTCAACAAGTTTTGGCCCGGGACTACCGTACCGAGAAATGGCAGCCTGGAGCTATTTGCACACGACTAGGACCGCTGATGTATACCGTGGACATTGGAGAAAGCATAATAAGGCGCCATGCTGACCAGATCATAGAGTCATCCGAAAAGGGACAACCTATACCACAACTCTATACGCCTAGTGATGAAGCAGAGATACCCATAGTATCTACCTCCGATCCGGTGATGCTGGAACCAGATGAACCTGACACTGGCATTGAAGCCGAATCGACCTTGTCAAAAGAACCTACTACACCACCGAAACCTACTACACCACCGAGGCGTTATCCGGACCGAGTCAGGAAGCCTCCAGAGAGACTGAATTTGTAATTGATTAACTTCAGCAAATGTGTAGATTATTGTTCTTGTAAAAATGTTATTTAATGATTACTTAAAATGTTATGTACTATTTATCTAAAAGGGGAGGAATTGTAGTGTATGTACCTTTAAGATGAACTATGTTTTTTTGAAGCCCCTGTGTACTGTAGTACCGGTAGTGACCACTTGGGTCTATGAGCCTGTATAGCGTCTTGTATAGTTAGTTCACCTCCAGACTTTGTTCAGTAAACACTTGTTAAATCAACTCCTGCATTCCGTGTCTCCATTAACACATGGATTCAACAAGTAACACTTTTGTTAGTGCTCTATAAACATAAACATTTTCACAACAGTCAATACATTTTCAAAGCTTTACTTTATACTCAAAGATTAAGTCTATCAGGCTTTTTTACTTGACGTGTGCATCTTCTCAGCACAGGTCAGTCTGATGTGTTTTCATGAGAGTTTGTATGTGTGTTTGTGTTAGATTGTTCTGGTGGTGATTGACAAGATTCAGTTGCGGCAGTGCCATCGATTTGCTCTTGGATAGTTTCTTGTGTTTTTAGGAGGGAACGGCGGTTCCTCCTGAGAATCTGTCCTTCCTCAGTTCTAACAGTGTATGACCTTGGTCCTACTTCCTCAAGAACTGTAGCTTTCCTGTTCCATGCATCTGGATCCTCAATCCTGACAACATCATCCCTTGTCAATGGTTTCAGAGTTTTGGATGACTTGTCATAGTATGATTTCTGTTTCATCTTTAACAGTTGAAGTCTCTGTCTCAGTTCCTTACTCTGCTTTTCTTTGGCACAGCAGGGTAGCGTGGTACACAACTTGCGACCCATTAGGAGTTCAGCAGGTGAAGAACCAGAGTCTAAAGGTGAGGCTCGGTCGCTCAGCAGGGTGAGATAAGGATCAGACTTGCTTTCTGCCGCTTTCTTCAGTAGCTGTGTGAGAACTTCAATGCCTTTTTCTGCCTTACCATTCGACTGAGCGTACAAAGGACTGGATGTGATGTGCTGAAAGTCATATTGTGCTGCAAACTGTTGCCACTCCTTACAGTTGAAGCACGGACCATTGTCGCTAACGGCAATCCTGGGAATTCCATGTCTGGCGAAGATGGATTTAGTATGCATTATGACACTGCTTGCTGTGGTGCTTGAGAGCAGTGCCATCTCAGGATAGTTAGAATAGTGGTCAATCACTATTAGATAGTCTTTACCATTTAAATGAAAAAGGTCCATACCAACCTTTTGCCATGGTGCTGTTGGTAAGTCAGCTACTATCATTGGTTCCTTTGCTTGTTTGTTTTGGTGTTTCTGACATGTCTCACATTTGCCTATCATGTTCTCAATGTCCTTATTTATGCCAGGCCAATCTCTTGCTCTCCTTTTGCATTTTTCAATTCCGAGGTGTCCCTCATGAATCCTTTTGAGCATGTCTTGAAGTAGAGCCTGTGGAATGACTATTCTGTTCTGTTTTAGTAATAGTCCACTTGCGACACTCAACTCTGACCTGATGTGAAAGTACTTTGGACAGGAACCTTTTGGCCAACCATGATGAATGTTCTCTAAATTGTTTGTAACACTGTATCTTTTACTGTTTCTTCTGCTATTTGCTTTGAATTTGTGTCTGACACAGGCAGCGCAGCAGTAACCATACTCACATGAACATCCACGTCTTCTTCAGTAGAGCTCACATGATTCATTGTGAGTGCTTGGGATTGTGCATCTGCTAACACTATGTATTTGCGTGGTGTGTAGATCAGTTCAAAGTCATATCTTTGCAGCTTCATCATGAGTCGTTGAATCCTTGCAGACATCTCATTCAGATTTTTTTTAATGATGGCAACCAGTGGGCTGTGGTCTGTCTCAACTGTGCAGGTGGGAAGTCCATATATGTAGCCATGGAACTTTTCTAGTCCAAATACCAAGCCTAGACATTCCTTTTCAATCTGGGCGTATCGACACTCAGAATCAGTCATAGACCTGGAGGCATACGCAACAGGCTTCCAATCTTCACCCTCTGCTTGTAGCAAGACCGCACCTAGGCCATCTTTTGAGGCATCCGTTGACACTTTGATTCTCTTTGTTGGGTCAAAGAAGGTGAGTACAGGTGTGGTTGTCAGCACTGTTTTGAGGTTCATCCACTCTTGTTCATTTCTTTCTGTCCATTTGAACTCATTTGTTTTACGTAGCAGGTCTCGCAGACAGGCTGTCTTGGCTGACAAGTTAGGAATGAACTTTCCAATGAAGTTTATCATCCCCATGATGCGTAGCACTCCTTTTTTGTCAGTGGGTCGGGGCATGTTGAGTATGGCGTTTACTTCTTCCATATCTGGCTCTATTCCTTTACCAGATAGATTATCTCCTAGGAAAGTGACTCCCTGGACGCCAAACTGGCACTTGGCTTTGTTGAGCTTCAGTCCATTCCGGCGTATGCTCTGTAGCACTTTAGTCAATCTCTCATTGTGTTCTTTCAGTGTGGAGCCCCAGATGATGATGTCATCAACATAGACCCGAACTCCTTCCAGACCTTCAATTATGTGTTCCATCGCTCTATGAAAGATTTCAGATGCAGATATTATCCCGAAAGGCATTCTGAGGAAACAGTACCTGCCAAATGGTGTGTTGAAGGTACAATATTTGGTGCTCTCTTCATCCAGTTTTAGTTGCCAAAATCCTTGTGAGGCATCGAGCTTTGTGAAGTATCTGGCTCCTGACATTTCACTGGTGATTTCTTCTCGCTTGGGAATCTGGCAGTGTTTACGTTTTATGTTTGCATTTACGTCCTTTGGATCCATGCATATTCTTAGATCATTGTTCTTTTTCTTTACACATACCATGGAGTTAACCCAGTCTGTTGGCTCTTTGACTTTCCTGATGACTCCTAGTGTGGTCATTCTGTCCAGTTCATTCTTGAGCCGGTCACGCAGGGGTGCTGGAACTCTCCGTGGAGCATGTACCGCTGGCTGAGCATCCTCCTTTAGCTGGATCTTGTAAGTGAATGGTAGAACTCCAAATCCTTTGAACACATCCTGGAAATTACTCACTACAGAATCCACTGAGTCATCTGGTCTGCTTATGGCACAGTTTATACGGTAGACTCTCTTGACCAGTTCTAAGTCTTCACAAGCTTTGTCACCTAGTAATGAATCAAGTCATTCAGCCACAACAGAAAACATGAGATGATGCACTTTGTCTTTGACTGTCACTTTAAGTCTGCATATACCTAAGCTATCTATTTTCTGTCCATTATAGCTCTTCAGTAGTACTGACTTTTTCTGTATTTTGGGCTTTTGTTTCATATTTTTAATGTCACTCATACTGATTAAGTTTGCTTTTGCCCCAGTGTCTAGTTTCAATGTAACTAATGCTCCATTTACCTGCAGTGGGATCATCTTTTACTGCATTAACTTTATGTTCAGCATTGTCCATTCCTGAGGGCTGCACATTTTCTGTATCCATTTTGATATTGTCACATGACACCATTCCTACAGAAAATGTCTCACTTAAATCAGTGTCCTCAAGCACATTAACTCGTTGCCCTTTCTTAGTTTTGAAAAGCATTGTTTGGCAAAGTGATTCTTTCCATGACATTTTGTGCACATTTTTCCAAACGCTGGGCATTGTTTTAACTGGTGTTTGTAACCACAGCATTTACAATTAAAAATTCCTTCCTCCGATTGCTTTTCATTTCTGTTCTGCCCACGTTTCTTTCCTTTGTAGGACACAGCACCGACAGCAGCACTATCACTTACCACAATCGCATAATTATTAATTTCACTGAAAGTCTTCGCGTGCTTTTGAGCTAGCTCACTGGCTTGGCATATTTTCACAGCATTTTCCAATGTTAGTTTGGTTTCTCTCAACAGATGTTCCCTGACCTTTTTATCATGAATACCAAACACAATCTGGACACGAATCATGGATGGTTTCAGCTCAGAGAAATTACATGTCTGTGCTTTCAGTTTCAGATCAGTTACAAAGCTATCAAAAATTTCATTTTGCTGCTGTGTCCGTGAATGGAACACATCTCTCTCATAGGTCTCATTCTTTTTGGGAGAACAATGTGTATCAAATTTCTTTAGCACATCGTCGTTTTTTTCTCTGTCCTCCTCTTGATCAAATACAAATGTATTAAATACCTCTATCACCTGCGGGCCTGCAACCGTGAGCAGTAACGCTATTTTCCTTGCATCTGGCTTCGTACCGAACCCGATGGCAGCAATGTAGAGTTCAAATTGTTGTTTGAAAGTCCGCCAATTGCAGTCGACATTCCCCGTGAGTTTCAACCCTCCGGTGGCTTCAAATTCTCCATGTCGCATTTCACAATATTCAGCAGATTTTACCAATCCTGGTACCATGTTATGTTCATTAAAAACTATTCGTTTTCATTATGAACAGCTAGCTTCTAGCTAGTCAATTTATTCATGCCATGTGGAATTGTACAGCATCCATCTTGACTACTGCCTTGTGGGTAGCCTGGTGCATCATGGGTAGCCCACTCTTATATATACAGCTAAACATACAGCAACATACAGCTCCTCCTAGTGTACCATTCTAGAATGACAGGTTACTGATCATTACAGCAGTGTTACATTTACGACCTTCGAATTCGCTGGGACCATTCTAGAATCTAGGGAATTTTGGAAGATCAAAACCAATGCATTCACTATCTCTTCAGCCACCTCGTTTCGAACCCTAGGATGTAGACTGTCAGGTCCAGGGGATTTGTGGGCTTTTAGTCCCATTAGTTTCTCTAGTACTTTTCCTCTACTTATATTAATTACATTAAGTTCCTCACCCTCATTAGGCCCTTGGGCCCCCACCATTTTTGGTATGCTTTTTGTGTCTTCTACTGTGAAGACGGATAAAAAATATTTGTTTAACGTTTCTGCCATTTCCTTGTTCCCCATAATAATTTCTGCTTTCTCAGCCTCTTAGGAACCGATGTTTACTTTTGCTACTCTTTTCCTTGTTGCCCGGGAGCTCAGGCATTTCGACATAGACATCGCCGCCCTAAGCGAGACCCGGCGGGCAGGGGAAGGCCAGCTCAAGGAGCAAGGCGGTGGTTACTCCTTCTTCTGGAAAGGCAAACCTGAAGAAGAACGCAGCCTCCATGGGGTAGGGTTCGTCATAAAAAATGAGCTAGTTGAACATCTCAGACTCCCCTTGTGGAATAAACGAACGCCTCGTGACTCTTCGGCTCACCCTAGCCTGGAACCAGTGCGCTACGGTCATCAGTGCGTACGCCCCAACACTGGAAGCCACAGATGAGACCAAAGAGGAATTCTACTCCAGCCTCGAACAATCCCTGTCCTGAGTCCCAACGGGCGACAAGCTGATCCTCCTTGGCGGCTTCAATGCCAGAGTTGGAAAGGACACAGGCCTCTGGGGAGGTGCGATTGGCAGAGAGTGGGTAGGGAAAGCCAACTCCAACAGTACCCTCCTCCTGATGAAATGCTTAGAACATGGCCTTGTCATAACCAACACCTTGTTCCGTCAGAGAGACAAGTACAAGGCTTCATGGCAACACCCTTCCTCCAAGCACTGACATCTGCTGGACTACATCATCGTCTGAGCGAGGGACCACAAGGACGTCCACATCACCTGCGCCATGACAGGAGCTGACGACTGCTGGACAGACCACCACCTAATCCGCTCTGTCACCTCCATCAATGTAGCCCCAAAACAGCGATGGCAACAGAAGCAATGCCGCCGGAAAATCAACGCTGGAACACTCAAAGACCCTGCTAAGAAAGCCCTATTCAGCCTGCACCTCACAACCAACCTGACGACTCCCAGTGATTCAGAGACAGAGTGCCCACAGCGCCTGGTCTGCACTCAAGGCCTCCATAATCAGCACCTGTGAAGAGACGCTCGGTCACTCGACCAGGAAACACCAAGACTGGTTCGATGAGAATGACCAGGAGATCCAGGAGCTAATAAGCTGCAAGCACAAGGCATTCCTGATCTGGAAACAGCAACAGAACTCGAGAGCAAGAAAGCAGCTCTACAGACGCCTGAAGGCCAAGTTCCAACAAAAAACTCGCGACCTAAGGAACAGATGGTGGGTGGAAAAAGCGGAGGCAATCCAGCAGCTAGCCGACAACTACAACGTGCGTGGATTCTTTTGCGCAGTCAAGACCACCTACGGCCCAAGCACCCAAGGTCCTTCCCCACGGCGGGCCAAGAATGGAGAGGTACTCATCAAGGACAGAGAGGAAGTCAGTGCCCGCTGGAAGGAGCACTTCAAAGATCTCCTTAACCGAGACTCTGTCTTCGACGCGAGTGTCCTCAACTCCATCCCGCCACATGCTACCCGCCACCACCTCAGCACAACCCCAGCCCGGCATGAGGTTGAAAAGGCCATCCGACAACTGAAGAACAACAAGGCCTCAGAAGCAGATGGAATCCCTGCCGAGGCACTACTGGCGCGAATACATAAACTAATTTCTCTTATCTGGAAGGAGGAGAGCATGCCAGGGGTTCTCAGAGATGCTGTAATCGTGGCCATCTTCAAGAAAGGTGACAAGTCCGATTGCGGTAATTACAGAGGAGTCCCCCTGCTGTCTACCACAGGAAAAGTCATCGCAAGATTCTTCCTCAATCGCCTTCTCCCAGTGGCTGAAGAGCTCCTCCCAGAGTCGCAATGCAGATTCCACCCACTAAGGGGCACAATGGACATGATCTTCACCGCGCGTCAACTACAAGAGAGATGTAGGGAACAGCACCAACCGCTGCACATGGCCTTCTTTGACCTTACAAAGGCCTTCGACACCATCAACCATGAGGGATTATGGAGTGTCCTCCTCAAATTTGGCTGCCCTCAAAAGTTTGTCACCATCCTCCGCCTGCTTCACGACGACATGCAAGCCGTGATCCTGACCAATGGATCCATCACAGACCCAATTCACGTACGGACCGGGGTCAAGCAAGGCTGTGTCATCGCACCAACACTCTTCTTGATCTTCCTGGCTGCAATGCTCCATCTCACCCTCAATAAGCTCCCCGCTGGAGTTTTTTTTATTTGTTAATGGAATCTGGGCATCGCTGGCAAGGCCAGCATTTATTGCCCATCCCTAGTTGTCCTTGAGAAGGTGGTGGTGAGCCGCTTTCTTGAACCGCTGCAGTCCGTGTGGTGATGGTACTCCCACAGTGCTGTTAGGGAGGGAGCTCGTTTTGACCCAGCGACGATGAAGGATCGGCGGTATACTTCTAAGTCAGGATGGTGTCTGACCTGGAGGGGAACTTGGAGGTGGTGGTGTTCCCATGCACCTGCTGTCCTTGTCCTTCTAGGTGGAAGAGTTTGCGGGTTTGGGAGGGGCTGCCGAAGAAGCCTTGGTGAGTTGCTGCAGTGCATCTTGTAGATGGTACACACTGCAGCCATGGTGCACCGGTGGTGGAGGGAGTGAATGTTTAAGGTGGCGGATTGGGTGCCAATCAAGCGGGCTGCTTTGTCCTGGATGGTGTCGAGCTTCTTGAGTGTTGCTGGAGCTGCACTCATCCAGGCAAGTGGGGAGTATTCCATCACACTCCTTACTTGTGCCTTGTAGATGGTGGAAAGTCTTTGTGGAGTCAGGAGGTGAGATACCCAGCCTCTGACCTGCTCTTGTTACCACAGTATTTATGTGGCTGGTCCAGTTAAGTTTCTGGTTAATGGTGGAGCTAATCTACAGAAAAAACGGGAAACTGTTCAACCTCCGTCGCCTCCAGTCCAGATACAATGTCGTCCCATCCTCTGTCGTCGAATTACAGTATGCAGATGACACTTGCGTCTGCACACACGGTTAGGCCGAACTCCAAACCATCGTCAACACCTTCACTGAATCGTGCAAGAGCATGGGCCTTACATTGAACATCTGTAAGACAAAGGTCCTCTACCAACCTGCCCCCACCACACAGTACTGCCCCTGATTATCAAAATCCACGACAAGGTCTTGGACAACATGGACCACTTTCCATACCTCGGGAGCCTACTGTCAACAAGGGCAGACGTCGATGACGAAGTCCAACACCACCTTCAGTGTGCCAGTGCAGCCTTCGGTCGCCTGAGGAAGAGAGTGTTTGAAGACCAGGACCTCAAACCTGGCACTAAGCTCATGGTCTACAGAGCAGTAGTTATACCTGCCCTCCTGCATGCTTCAGAGACATGGACCATGTACAGCAGGCATCTCAAAGCACTGGAGAGGTATCACCAACGCTGCCTCCGCAAGATCCTGCAAATCCATTGGCAGGATAGGCGCACCAACGTCAGTGTTCTCGCTCAGGCCAACATCCCCAGCATCGAAGATCTGACCACACTCGATCAGCTCTGATGGACGGGTCACATCGTTCGCATGTCCGAAAGGAGACTCCCAAAACAAGCGCTCTACTCGGAGCTCCGGCACGGCAAGAGAGCCCCAGGTGGGCAGAGGAAACGCTTCAAGGACACCCTCAAAGCCTCCTTGAAAAAAGTGTAACATCCCCACCGACACCTGGGAATCCCTGGCTTAAGACCGCACAAAGTGGAGGAGAAGCACCCAGGAAGGTGCCGAACACCCCGAGTCTCTTCGCCGGGAGCAAGCGGAAGCCAAGCGCATGCAGCGCAAGAAGCGCACGTCAACTCAAGCACCCCACCATCCCGCCCCTTCAACCACCGTCTGCCCCACCTGTGAAAGAGTCTGTAGGTCCCGCATTGACCTAATCAGTCACCTGCGAGCTCATTTTTAATGTGGAAGCAAGTCATCCTCAGTTCCGAGGGACTGCCTAAGAAGAAGGACAGGGTAATGGGGAGCTGGGAGTATTTTACAGGGTAACAGAGAGCTGGGAGTGTGTTACAGGGTAACAGGGAGCTGGGAGTGTGTTACAGGGTAACAGGGAGCTGGGAGTGTGTTACAGGGTAACGGGACCTGGGAGTGTGTTACAGGGTAACAGGGAGCTGGGAGAGTGTTACAGGGTAACAGGGAGCAGGGAGTATTTTACAGGGTAACAGAGAGCTGGGAGTGTGTTACAGGGTAACAGGGAGCTGGGAGTGTGGTAACAGGGAGCTGGGAGTGTGTTACAGGGTAACAGGGAGCTGGGAGTGTGTTACAGGGTAATAGGGAGCAGGGAGTATTTTACAGGGTAACAGAGAGCTGGGAGTGTGTTACAGGGTAACAGGGAGCTGGGAGTGTGTTACAGGGTAACGGGGAGCTGGGAGTGTGTTACAGGGTAACAGGGAGCTGGGAGTGTGTTACAGGGTAACAGGGAGCTGGGAGTGTGTTACAGGGTAACAGGGAGCTGGGAGTGTGTTACAGGGTAACAGGGAGCTGGGAGTGTGGAAACAGGGTAACAGGGAGCTGGGAGTTTGTTACAGGGTAACAGGGAGCTGGGAGTGTGTTACAGGGTAACAGGGAGCTGGGAGTGTGTTACAGGGTAACAGGGAGCTGGGAGAGTGTTACAGGGTAACAGGGAGCTGGGAGTGTGTTACAGGGTAACAGGGAGCTGGGAGTGTGTTACAGGGCAACAGGGAGCTGGGCGTGTGTTACAGGGTAACAGGGAGCTGGGCGTGTGTTACAGGGTAACAGGGAGCTGGGAGTGTGTTACAGGGTAACAGGGAGCTGGGAGTGTGTTACAGGGTAACAGGGAGCTGGGAGTGTGTTACAGGGTAACAGGGAGCTGGGAGTGTGTTACAGGGTAACAGGGAGCTGGGAGTGTGTTACAGGGAAGAGGGAGCTGGGAGTGTGTTACAGGGTAACAGGGAGCTGGGAGTGTGTTACAGGGTAACAGGGAGCTGGGAGTGTGTTACAGGGTAACAGGGAGCTGGGAGTGTGTTACAGGGAAGAGGGAGCTGGGAGTGTGTTACAGGGTAACAGGGAGCTGGGAGTGTGTTACAGGGTAACAGGGAGCTGGGAGTGTGTTACAGGGTAACAGGGAGCTGGGAGTGTGTTACAGGGTAACAGGGAGCTGGGCGTGTGTTACAGGGTAACAGGGAGCTGGGAGTGTGTTACAGGGTAACAGGGAGCTGGGAGTGTGTTACAGGGTAACAGGGAGCTGGGAGTGTGTTACAGGGTAACAGGGAGCTGGGAGTGTGTTACAGGGTAACAGGGAGCTGGGAGTGTGTTACAGGGTAACGGGGAGCTGGGAGTGTGTTACAGGGTAATAGGGAGCTGGGAGTGTGTTACAGGGTAACAGGGAGCTGGGAGTGTGTTACAGGGTAACAGGGAGCTGGGAGTGTGTTACAGGGTAACGGGGAGCTGGGAGTGTGTTACAGGGTAATAGGGAGCTGGGAGTGTGTTACAGGGTAACAGGGAGCTGGGAGTGTGTTACATGGTAATGGGGGGCTGGGAGAGTGTTACAGGGTAACAGGGAGCTGGGAGTGTGTTACAGGGTAACAGGGAGCTGGGAGTGTGTTACAGGGTAACAGGGAGCTGGGAGTGTGTTACAGGGTAACAGGGAGCTGGGAGTGTGTTACAGGGTAACAAGGAGCTGGGAGTGTGTTACAGGGTAATAGGGAGCTGGGAGTGTGTTACAGGGTAACAGGGAGCTGGGAGTGTGTTACAGGGTAATGGGGGGCTGGGAGTGTGTTACAGGGAAACAGGGAGCTGGGAGTGTGTTACAGGGTAATGGGGGGCTGGGAGAGTGGGAGCTGGGAGTGTGTTACAGTGTAACAGGGAGCTGGGAGTGTGTTACAGGGTAACAGGGAGCTGGGAGTGTGTTACAGGGTAACAGGGAGCTGGGAGTGAGTTACAGGGTAACAAGGAGCTGGGAGTGTGTTACAGGGTAACGCGGAGCTGGGAGTGTGTTGCAGGGTAACAGGGAGCTGGGAGTGTGTTACAGGGTAACAGGGAGCTGGGAGTGTGTTACAGGGAAACAGGATGCTGGGAGTGTGTTACAGGGTAACAGGAAGCTGGGAGTGTGTTACAGGGTAACAGGGAGCTGGGAGTGTGTTACAGGGTAACAGGGAGCTGGGAGTGTGTTACAGGGTAACAGGGAGCTGGGAGTGTGTTACAGGGCAACAGGGTGCTGGGAGTGTGTTACAGGATATCAGGAAGCTGGGAGTGTGTTACAGGGAAGAGGGTGCTGGGAGAGTGTTACAGGGTAACAGGAAGCTGGGAGTGTGTTACAGGGTAACAGGTAACTGGGAGTGTGTTACAGGGTAACAGGGAGCTGGGAGTGTGTTACAGGGTAACAGGGTGCTGGGAGTGTGTTACAGGGTAACAGGGAGCTGGGAGTGTGTTACAGGGTAACAGTGAGCTGGGAGTGTGTTACAGGTTAACAGAGAGCTGGGAGTGTGTTACAGTGTAACAGGGAGCTGGGAGTGTGTTACAGGTTAACAGAGAGCTGGGAGTGTGTTACAGTGTAACAGGGAGCTGGGAGTGTGTTACAGGTTAACAGAGAGCTGGGAGTGTGTTGCAGGGTAACAGGGAGCAGGGAGTGTGTTACAGGGTAACAGGGAGCTGGGAGTGTGTTACAGGGTAACAGGGAGCTGGGAGTGTGTTGCAGGGTAACAGGGAGCAGGGAGTGTGTTACAGGGTAACAGGGAGCTGGGAGTGTGTTACAGGGTAACAGGAAGCTGGGAGTGTGTTACAGGGTAACAGGCAGCTGGGAGTGTGCTACAGGGTAACAGGGAGCTGGGAGTGTGTTACAGGGTAACAGGGAGCTGGGAGTGTCTTACAGGGTAAAAGGAAGCTGGGAGTGTGTTACAGGGTAACAGGGAGCTGGGTGTGTGTTGCAGGGTAACAGGGAGCTGGGAGTGTGTTACAGGGTAACAGGGAGCTGGGAGTGTGTTACAGGGTAACAGGGAGCTGGGTGTGTGTTGCAGGGTAACAGGGAGCTGGGAGTGTGTTCCAGGGTAACAGGGAGCTGGGAGTGTGTTACAGGGTAACAGGGAGCTGGGAGTGTGCTACAGGGTAACAGGGAGCTGGGTGTGTGTTGCAGGCTAACAGGGAGCTGGGAGTGTGTTCCAGGGTAACAGGGAGCTGGGTGTGTGTTGCAGGGTATCAGGGAGCTGGGAGTGTTTTACAGGGTAACAGGGAGCTGGGAGTGTGTTACAGGGTAACAGGGAGCTGGGAGTGTGTTACAGGGTAACAGGGAGCTGGGAGTGTGTTACTGGGTAACAGGGAGCTGGGAGTGTGTTATAGGGTAACAGGGAGCTGGGAGTGTGTTACTGGGTAACCGGGAGCTGGGAGTGTGTTACAGGGAAGAGGGAGCTGGGAGTGTGTTACAGGGTAACAGGGAGCTGGGAGTGTGTTACAGGGTAACAGGGAGCTGGGAGTGTGTTACAGGCTAACAGGGAGCTGGGAGTGTGTTACAGGGTAACAGGGAGCTGGGCGTGTGTTACAGGGTAACAGGGAGCTGGGAGTGTGTTACAGGGAGCTGGGAGTGTGTTACAGGGTAACAGGGAGCTGGGAGTGTGTTACAGGGTAACAGGGAGCTGGGAGTGTGTTACAGGGTAACAGGGAGCTGGGAGTGTGTTACAGGGTAACAGGGAGCTGGGAGTGTGTTACAAGGTAACAGGGAGCTGGGAGTGTGTTACAGGGTAACAGGGAGCTGGGAGTGTGTTACAGGGTAACGGGGAGCTGGGAGTGTGTTACAGGGTAATAGGGAGCTGGGAGTGTGTTACAGGGTAACAGGGAGCTGGGAGTGTGTTACAAGGTAACAGGGAGCTGGGAGTGTGTTACAGGGTAACAGGGAGCTGGGAGTGTGTTACAGGGTAACGGGGAGCTGGGAGTGTGTTACAGGGTAATAGGGAGCTGGGAGTGTGTTACAGGGTAACAGGGAGCTGGGAGTGTGTTACAGGGTAATGGGGGGCTGGGAGTGTGTTACAGGGAAACAGGGAGCTGGGAGTGTGTTACATGGTAATGGGGGGCTGGGAGAGTGTTACAGGGTAACAGGGAGCTGGGAGTGTGTTACAGGGTAACAGGGAGCTGGGAGTGTGTTACAGGGTAACAGGGAGCTGGGAGTGTGTTACAGGGTAATAGGGAGCTGGGAGTGTGTTACAGGGTAACAGGGAGCTGGGAGTGTGTTACAGGGTAACAAGGAGCTGGGAGTGTGTTACAGGGTAACGCGGAGCTGGGAGTGTGTTACAGGGTAATGGGGGGCTGGGAGTGTGTTACAGGGAAACAGGGAGCTGGGAGTGTGTTACAGGGTAATGGGGGGCTGGGAGAGTGGGAGCTGGGAGTGTGTTACAGGGTAACAGGGAGCTGGGAGTGTGTTACAGGGTAACAGGGAGCTGGGAGTGTGTTACAGGGTAACAGGGAGCTGGGAGTGTGTTACAGGGTAACAAGGAGCTGGGAGTGTGTTACAGGGTAACGCGGAGCTGGGAGTGTGTTGCAGGGTAACAGGGAGCTGGGAGTGTGTTACAGGGAAACAGGATGCTGGGAGTGTGTTACAGGGTAACAGGAAGCTGGGAGTGTGTTACAGGGTAACAGGTAACTGGGAGTGTGTTACAGGGTAACAGGGAGCTGGGAGTGTGTTACAGGGTAACAGGGTGCTGGGAGTGTGTTACAGGGTAACAGGGAGCTGGGAGTGTGTTACAGGGTAACAGTGAGCTGGGAGTGTGTTACAGGGTAACAGGGAGCTGGGAGTGTGTTACAGGGTAACAGGGAGCTGGGAGTGTGTTACAGGGTAACAGGGAGCTGGGAGTGTGTTACAGGGAAACAGGAAGCTGGGAGTGTGTTACAGGGTAACAGGGAGCTGGGAGTGTGTTACAGGGTAACAGGGAGCTGGGAGTGTGTTACAGGTTAACAGAGAGCTGGGAGTGTGTTACAGTGTAACAGGGAGCTGGGAGTGTGTTACAGGTTAACAGAGAGCTGGGAGTGTGTTACAGTGTAACAGGGAGCTGGGAGTGTGTTGCAGGGTAACAGGGAGCAGGGAGTGTGATACAGGGTAACAGGGAGCTGGGAGTGTGTTGCAGGGTAACAGGGAGCAGGGAGTGTGATACAGGGTAACAGGGAGCTGGGAGTGTGTTACAGGGTAACAGGGAGCAGGGAGTGTGATACAGGGTAACAGGGAGCTGGGAGTGTGTTACAGGGTAACAGGAAGCTGGGAGTGTGTTACAGGGTAACAGGCAGCTGGGAGTGTGCTACAGGGTAACAGGGAGCTGGGAGTGTGTTACAGGGTAACAGGGAGCTGGGAGTGTGTTACAGGGTAACAGGGAGCTGGGTGTGTGTTGCAGGGTAACAGGGAGCTGGGAGTGTGTTACAGGGTAACAGGGAGCTGGGAGTGTGTTACAGGGTAACAGGGAGCTGGGTGTGTCTTACAGGGTAAAAGGAAGCTGGGAGTGTGTTACAGGGTAACAGGGAGCTGGGTGTGTGTTGCAGGGTAACAGGGAGCTGGGAGTGTGTTACAGGGTAACAGGGAGCTGGAAGTGTGTTACAGGGTAACAGGGAGCTGGGTGTGTGTTGCAGGGTAACAGGGAGCTGGGAGTGTGTTACAGGGTAACAGGCAGCTGGGAGTGTGCTACAGGGTAACAGGGAGCTGGGAGTGTGTTACAGGGTAACAGGGAGCTGGGAGTGTGTTACAGGGTAAAAGGAAGCTGGGAGTGTGTTACAGGGTAACAGGGAGCTGGGTGTGTGTTGCAGGGTAACAGGGAGCTGGGAGTGTGTTACAGGGTAACAGGGAGCTGGAAGTGTGTTACAGGGTAACAGGGAGCTGGGTGTGTGTTGCAGGCTAACAGGGAGCTGGGAGTGTGTTCCAGGGTAACAGGGAGCTGGGTGTGTGTTGCAGGGTATCAGGGAGCTGGGAGTGTGTTACAGGGAAGAGGGAGCTGGGAGTGTGTTACAGGGTAACAGGGAGCTGGGAGTGTGTTACAGGGTAACGGGGAGCTGGGAGTGTGTTACAGGGTAACAGGGAGCTGGGAGTGTCTTACAGGGTAAAAGGAAGCTGGGAGTGTGTTACAGGGTAACAGGGAGCTGGGTGTGTGTTGCAGGGTAACAGGGAGCTGGGAGTGTGTTACAGGGTAACAGGGAGCTGGGTGTGTGTTGCAGGGTGACAGGGAGCTGGGAGTGTGTTACTGGGTAACCGGGAGCTGGGAGTGTGTTACAGGGCAACAGGGAGCTGGGAGTGTGTAACAGGGTAACAGGGAGCTGGGAGTGTGTTACAGGGTAACAGGGAGCTGGGAGTGTGTTACAGGGTAACAGGGAGCTGGGAGTGTGTTACAGGGTAACAGGGAGCTGGAAGTGTGTTACAGGGTAACAGGGAGCTGGGAGTGTGTTACAAGGTAACAGGGAGCTGGGAGTGTGTTACAGGGTAACAGGGAGCTGGGAGTGTGTTACAGGGTAACAGGGAGCTGGGAGTGTGTTACTGGGTAACCGGGAGCTGGGAGTGTGTTACAGGGCAACAGGGAGCTGGGAGTGTGTAACAGGGTAACAGGGAGCTGGGAGTGTGTTACAGGGTAACAGGGAGCTGGGCGTGTGTTACAGGGTAACAGGGAGCTGGGAATGTGTTACAGGGTAACAGGGAGCTGGGAGTGTGTTACAGGGTAACAGGGAGCTGGGAGTGTGTTACAGGGTAACGGGGAGCTGGGAGTGTGTTACAGGGTAATGGAGGGCTGGGAGTGTGTTACAGGGTAACAGGGAGCTGGGAGTGTGTTACAGGGTAACAGGGAGCTGGGAGTGTGTTACAGGGCAACAGGGAGCTGGGCGTGTGTTACAGGGTAACAGGGAGCTGGGAGTGTGTTACAGGGTAATGGGGGGCTGGGAGAGTGTTACAGGGTATCAGGGAGCTGGGAGTGTGTTACAGGGTAATGGGGGGCTGGGAGTATGTTACAGGGTAACAGGGAGCTGGGAGTGTGTTACAGGGTAACAGGGAGCTGCGAGTGTGTTACAGGGTAACAGGGAGTTGGGAGTGTGTTACAGGGCAACAGGGAGCTGGCCGTGTGTTACAGGGTAACAGGGAGCTGGGAGTGTGTTACAGGGTAATGGGGGGATGGGAGAGTGTTACAGGGTATCAGGGAGCTGGGAGTGTGTTACAGGGTAATGGGGGGCTGGGAGTGTGTTACAGGGTAACAGGGAGCTGGGAGTGTGTTACAGGGCAACAGGGAGCTGGGAGAGTGTTACAGGGTATCAGGGAGCTGGGAGTGTGTTACAGGGTAATGGGGGGCTGGGAGTGTGTTACAGGGTAACAGGGAGCTGGGAGTGCGTTACAGGGCAACAGGCAGCTGGGAGAGTGTTACAGGGTAACAGGGAGCTGGGAGTGTGTTACAGGGCAACAGGGAGCTGGGAGAGGGTAACAGTGAGCTGGGAGTGTGTTACAGGGTAACAGAGAGCTGGGAGTGTGTTACAGGGTAACAGGGAGCTGGGAGGGTGTTACAGGGTAACAGGGAGCTGGGAGTGTGTTACAGGGTAACAGGGAGCTGGGAGTGTGTTACAGGGTAACTGGGAGCTGGGAGTGTGTTACAGGGCAACAGGGAGCTGGGCGTGTTTTACAGGGTAACAGGGAGCTGGGAGTGTGTTACAGGGTAACAGGGAGCTGGGAGTGTGTTACAGGGTAACAGGGAGCTGGGAGTGTGTTACAGGGAAGAGGGAGCTGGGAGTGAGTTACAGGGTAACAGGGAGCTGGGCGTGTGTTACAGAGTAACAGGGAGCTGGGAGTGTGTTACAGGGTAACAGGGAGCTGGGAGTGTGTTACAGGGTAACAGGGAGCTGGGAGTGTGTTACAGGGTAACAGGGAGCTGGGAGTGTGTTACAGGGTAACAGGGAGCTGGGAGTGTGTTACAAGGTAACAGGGAGCTGGGAGTGTGTTACAGGATAACAGGGAGCTGGGAGTGTGTTACAGGGTAACGGGGAGCTGGGAGTGTGTTACAGGGTAACGGGGAGCTGGGAGTGTGTTACAGGGTAATGGGGGGCTAACAGGGAGCTGGGAGTGTATTACAGGGTAACAGGGAGCTGGGAGTGTGTTACAGGGTAATGGGGGGCTGGGAGTGTGTTACAGGGTAACAGGGAGCTGGGACTGTGTTACAGGGTAACAGGGAGCTGGGAGTGTGTTACTAGGTAACAGGGAGCTGGGAGTGTGTTACAGGGTAACAGGGAGCTGGGAGTGTGTTACAGGGTAACAGGGAGCTGGGAGTGTGTTACAAGGTATCAGGGAGCTGGGAGTGTGTTACAGGGTAACAGGGAGCTGGGAGTGTTTTACAGGGTAAATGGAAGCTGGGAGTGTGTTACAGGGTAACAGGGAGCTGGGAGTGTGTTACAGGGTAACAGGGAGCTGGGTGTGTGTTGCAGGGTAACAGGGAGCTGGGAGTGTGTTACAGGGTAACAGGGAGCTGGGTGTGTGTTGCAGGGTAACAGGGAGCTGGGAGTGTGCTACAGGGTAACAGGGAGCTGGGCGTGTGTTGCAGGCTAACAGGGAGCTGGGAGTGTGTTCCAGGGTAACAGGGAGCTGGGTGTGTTTTACAGGGTAACGGGGAGCTGGGAGTGTGTTACAGGGTAACGGGGAGCTGGGAGTGTGTTACAGGGTAATGGGGGGCTGGGAGTGTGTTACAGGGTAACAGGGAGCTGGGAGTGTGTTACAGGGTAACAGGGAGCTGGGAGTGTGTTACTAGGTAACAGGGAGCTGGGAGTGTGTTACAGGGTAACAGGGAGCTGGGAGTGTGTTACAGGGTAACAGGGAGCTGGGAGTGTGTTACAAGGTATCAGGGAGCTGGGAGTGTGTTACAGGGTAACAGGGAGCTGGGAGTGTTTTACAGGGTAAATGGAAGCTGGGAGTGTGTTACAGGGTAACAGAGAGCTGGGAGTGTGTTACAGGGTAACAGGGAGCTGGGAGTGTGTTACAGGGTAACAGGGAGCTGGGTGTGTGTTGCAGGGTAACAGAGAGCTGGGAGTGTGTTACAGGGTAACAGGGAGCTGGGAGTGTGTTACAGGGTAACAGGGAGCTGGGTGTGTGTTGCAGGGTAACAGGGAGCTGGGAGTGTGTTACAGGGTAACAGGGAGCTGGGAGTGTGTTACAGGGTAACAGGGAGCTGGGTGTGTGTTGCAGGCTAACAGGGAGCTGGGAGTGTGTTCCAGGGTAACAGGGAGCTGGGTGTGTGTTGCAGGGTAACAGGGAGCTGGGAGTGTTTTACAGGGTAACAGGGAGCTGGGAGTCTGTTACAGGGTAACAGGAGGCTGGGAGTTTGTTACAGGGTAACAGGGAGCTGGGAGTGTGTTACAGGGTAACAGGGAGCTGGGAGTGTGTGACAGGGTAACAGGGAGCTGGGAGTGTGTTACAGGGTAACAGGGAGCTGGGAGTGTGTTACAGGGTAACAGGGAGCTGGGAGTGTGTTACAGGGTAACAGGGAGCTGGGAGTGTGTTACAGGGTAACAGGGAGCTGGGAGTGTGTTACTGGGTAACCGGGAGCTGGGAGTGTGTTACAGGGCAACAGGGAGCTGGGAGTGTGTTACAGGGTAACAGGGAGCTGGGAGTGTGTTACAGGGTAACAGGGAGCTGGGAGTGTGTTACAAGGTAACAGGGAGCTGGGAATGTGTTACAGGGTAACAGGGAGCTGGGAGTGTGTTACAGGGTAACAGGGAGCTGGGAGTGTGTTACAGGGTAACAGGGAGCTGGGAGTGTGTTACAGGGTAACAGGGAGCTGGGAGTGTGTTACAGGGCAACAGGGAGCTGGGAGTGTGTTACAGGGTAACAGGGAGCTGGGAGTGTGTTACAGGGTAACGGGGACCTGGGAGTGTGTTACAGGGTAATGGAGGGCTGGGAGTGTGTTACAGGGTAACAGGGAGCTGGGAGTGTGTTACAGGGTAACAGGGAGCTGGGAGTGTGTTACAGGGCAACAGGGAGCTGGGCGTGTGTTACAGGGTAACAGGGAGCTGGGAGTGTGTTACAGGGTAATGGGGGGCTGGGAGAGTGTTACAGGGTATCAGGGAGCTGGAAGTGTGTTACAGGGTAATGGGGGGCTGGGAGTGTGTTACAGGGTAACAGGGAGCTGGGAGTGTGTTACAGGGTAACAGGGAGCTGGGAGTGTGTTACAGGGTAACAGGGAGCTGGGAGTGTGTTACAGGGTAACAGGGAGCTGGGAGTGTGTTACAGGGTAACTGGGAGCTGGGAGTGTGTTACAGGGCAACAGGGAGCTGGGCGTGTGTTACAGGGTAACAGGGAGCTGGGAGTGTGTTACAGGGTAACAGGGAGCTGGGAGTGTGTTACAGGGTAACAGGGAGCTGGGAGTGTGTTACAGGGAAGAGGGAGCTGGGAGTGAGTTACAGGGTAACAGGGAGCTGGGCGTGTGTTACAGAGTAACAGGGAGCTGGGAGTGTGTTACAGGGTAACAGGGAGCTGGGAGTGTGTTACAGGGTAACAGGGAGCTGGGAGTGTGTTACAGGGTAACAGGGAGCTGGGAGTGTGTTACAGGGTAACAGGGAGCTGGGAGTGTGTTACAAGGTAACAGGGAGCTGGGAGTGTGTTACAGGATAACAGGGAGCTGGGAGTGTGTTACAGGGTAACGGGGAGCTGGGAGTGTGTTACAGGGTAATGGGGGGCTGGGAGTGTGTTACAGGGTAACAGGGAGCTGGGAGTGTGTTACAGGGTAACAGGGAGCTGGGAGTGTGTTACTAGGTAACAGGGAGCTGGGAGTGTGTTACAGGGTAACAGGGAGCTGGGAGTGTGTTACAGGGTAACAGGGAGCTGGGAGTGTGTTACAAGGTATCAGGGAGCTGGGAGTGTGTTACAGGGTAACAGGGAGCTGGGAGTGTTTTACAGGGTAAATGGAAGCTGGGAGTGTGTTACAGGGTAACAGAGAGCTGGGAGTGTGTTACAGGGTAACAGGGAGCTGGGAGTGTGTTACAGGGTAACAGGGAGCTGGGTGTGTGTTGCAGGGTAACAGGGAGCTGGGAGTGTGTTACAGGGTAACAGGGAGCTGGGTGTGTGTTGCAGGGTAACAGGGAGCTGGGAGTGTGTTACAGGGTAACAGGGAGCTGGGTGTGTGTTACAGGGTAACAGGGAGCTGGGTGTGTGTTACAGGGTAACAGGGAGCTGGGAGTGTGCTACAGGGTAACAGGGAGCTGGGTGTGTGTTGCAGGCTAACAGGGAGCTGGGAGTGTGTTCCAGGGTAACAGGGAGCTGGGTGTGTGTTGCAGGGTAACAGGGAGCTGGGAGTGTTTTACAGGGTAACAGGGAGCTGGGAGTCTGTTACAGGGTAACAGGAGGCTGGGAGTTTGTTACAGGGTAACAGGGAGCTGGGAGTGTGTTACAGGGTAACAGGGAGCTGGGAGTGTGTGACAGGGTAACAGGGAGCTGGGAGTGTGTTACAGGGTAACAGGGAGCTGGGAGTGTGTTACAGGGTAACAGGGAGCTGGGAGTGTGTTACTGGGTAACCGGGAGCTGGGAGTGTGTTACAGGGCAACAGGGAGCTGGGAGTGTGTTACAGGGTAACAGGGAGCTGGGAGTGTGTTACAGGGTAACAGGGAGCTGGGAGTGTGTTACAAGGTAACAGGGAGCTGGGAATGTGTTACAGGGTAACAGGGAGCTGGGAGTGTGTTACAGGGTAACAGGGAGCTGGGAGTGTGTTACAGGGTAACGGGGACCTGGGAGTGTGTTACAGGGTAATGGAGGGCTGGGAGTGTGTTACAGGGTAACAGGGAGCTGGGAGTGTGTTACAGGGTAACAGGGAGCTGGGAGTGTGTTACAGGGCAACAGGGAGCTGGGCGTGTGTTACAGGGTAACAGGGAGCTGGGAGTATGTTACAGGGTAATGGGGGGCTGGGAGAGTGTTACAGGGTATCAGGGAGCTGGAAGTGTGTTACAGGGTAATGGGGGGCTGGGAGTGTGTTACAGGGTAACAGGGAGCTGGGAGTGTGTTACAGGGTAACAGGGAGCTGGGAGTGTGTTACAGGGTAACAGTGAGCTGGGAGTGTGTTACAGGGCAACAGGGAGCTGGCCGTGTGTTACAGGGTAACAGGGAGCTGGGAGTGTGTTACAGGGTAATGGGGGGCTGGGAGAGTGTTACAGGGTATCAGGGAGCTGGGAGTGTGTTACAGGGTAATGGGGGGCTGGGAGTGTGTTACAGGGTAACAGGGAGCTGGGAGTGTGTTACAGGGCAACAGGGAGCTGGGAGAGTGTTACAGGGTATCAGGGAGCTGGGAGTGTGTTACAGGGTAATGGGGGGCTGGGAGTGTGTTACAGGGTAACAGGGAGCTGGGAGTGTGTTACAGGGCAACAGGCAGCTGGGAGAGTGTTACAGGGTAACAGGGAGCTGGGAGTGTGTTACAGGGCAACAGGGAGCTGGGAGAGGGTAACAGTGAGCTGGGAGTGTGTTACAGGGTAACAGAGAGCTGGGAGTGTGTTACAGGGTAACAGGGAGCTGGGAGTGTGTTACAGGGTAACAGGGAGCTGGGAGTGTGTTACAGGGTAACAGGGAGCTGGGAGTGTGTTACAGGGTAACTGGGAGCTGGGAGTCTGTTACAGGGCAACAGGGAGCTGGGCGTGTGTTACAGGGTAACAGGGAGCTGGGAGTGTGTTACAGGGTAACAGGGAGCTGGGAGTGTGTTACAGGGTAACAGGGAGCTGGGAGTGTGTTACAGGGAAGAGGGAGCTGGGAGTGAGTTACAGGGTAACAGGGAGCTGGGCGTGTGTTACAGAGTAACAGGGAGCTGGGAGTGTGTTACAGGGTAACAGGGAGCTGGGAGTGTGTTACAGGGTAACAGGGAGCTGGGAGTGTGTTACAGGGTAACAGGGAGCTGGGAGTGTGTTACAGGGTAACAGGGAGCTGGGAGTGTGTTACAAGGTAACAGGGAGCTGGGAGTGTGTTACAGGATAACAGGGAGCTGGGAGTGTGTTACAGGGTAACGGGGAGCTGGGAGTGTGTTACAGGGTAATGGGGGGCTGGGAGTGTGTTACAGGGTAACAGGGAGCTGGGAGTGTGTTACAGGGTAACAGGGAGCTGGGAGTGTGTTACAGGGTAACAGGGAGCTGGGAGTGTGTTACAGGGTAACAGGGAGCTGGGAGTGTGTTACAGGGTAACAGGGAGCTGGGAGTGTGTTACAGGGTAACAGGGAGCTGGGAGTGTGTTACAAGGTAATGGGGGGCTGGGAGTGTGTTACAGGGTAACAGCGAGCTGGGAGTGTGTTACAGGGTAATGGGGGGCTGGGAGTGTGTTACAGGGTAACAGGGAGCTGGGAGTGTATTACAGGGTAACAGGGAGCTGGGCGTGTGTTACAAGGTAACAGGGAGCTGGGAGTGTGTTACAGGGTAACAGGGAGCTGGGAGTGTGTTACAGGGTAACAGGGAGCTGGGAGTGTGTTACAGGGTAACAGGGAGCTGGGAGTGTGTTACAGGGTAACAGGGAGCTGGGAGTGTGTTACAGGGTAACAGGGAGCTGGGAGTGTGTTACAAGGTATCAGGGAGCTGGGAGTGTGTTACAGGGTAACAGGGAGCTGGGAGTGTTTTACAGGGTAACAGGGAGCTGGGAGTGTGTTACAGGGTAACAGGGAGCTGGGAGTGTTTACAGGGTAGCAGGGAGCTGGGAGTGTGTTACCGGGTAACGCGGAGTTGGGAGTGTGTTACAGGGTAACGGGTAGCTGGGAGTGTTTTACAGGGAAACAGGATGCTGGGAGTGTGTTACAGGGAAACAGGGAGCTGGGAGTGTGTTACAGGTTAACAGGGAGCTGGGAGTGTGTTACAGGGTAACAGCGAGCTGGGAGTGTGTTACAGGGTAACAGGGAGCTGGGAGTGTGTTACAGGGTAACAGGGAGCTGGGAGTGTGTTACAGGGTAACAGGGAGCTGGGAGTGTGTTACAGGGAAACAGGAAGCTGGGAGTGTGTTACAGGGTAATAGGGAGCTGGGAGTGTGTTACAGGGTAACAGGGAGCTGGGAGTGTGTTACAGGGTAACAGGGTGCTGGGAGTGTGTTACAGGATAACAGGAAGCTGGGAGTGTGTTGCAGGGAAGAGGGTGCTGGGAGAGTATTACAGGGTAACAGGAAGCTGGGAGTGTGTTACAGGGTAACAGGTAGCTGGGAATGTGTTACAGGGTAACAGGGAGCTGGGAGTGTGTTACAGGGTAACAGGGTGCTGGGAGTGTGTTACATGGTAACAGGGAGCTGGGAGTGTGTTACAGGGTAGCAGTGAGCTGGGCGTGTGTTACAGGGTAACAGGGAGCTGGGCATGTGTTACAGGGTAACAGGGAGCTGGGAGTGTGTTACAGGGTAACAGGGAGCTGGGAGTGTGTTACAGGGTAACAGGGAGCTGGGAGTGTGTTACATGGTAGCAGTGAGCTGGGCGTGTGTTACAGGGTAACAGGGAGCTGGGCATGTGTTACAGGGTAACAGGGAGCTGGGAGTGTGTTACAGGGTAACAGGGAGCTGGGAGTGTGTTACAGGGTAACAGGGTGCTGGGAGTGTGTTACAGGGTAACAGTGAGCTGGGAGTGTGTTACAGGGTAGCAGTGAGCTGGGCGTGTGTTACAGGGTAACAGGGAGCTGGGCATGTGTTACAGGGTAACAGGGAGCTGGGAGTGTGTTACAGGGTAACAGGGAGCTGGGAGTGTGTTACAGGGTAACAGGGTGCTGGGAGTGTGTTACATGGTAACAGGGAGCTGGGAGTGTGTTACAGGGTAGCAGTGAGCTGGGCGTGTGTTACAGGGTAACAGGGAGCTGGGCATGTGTTACAGGGTAACAGGGAGCTGGGAGTGTGTTACAGGGTAACAGGGAGCTGGGAGAGTGTTACAGGGTAACAGGGAGCTGGGAGTGTGTTACAGGGTAACAGGGAGCTGGGCGTGTGTTACAGGGTAACAGGGAGCTGGGAGTGTGTTACAGGGTAACAGGGAGCTGGGAGTGTGTTACAGGGTAACAGGGAGCTGGGAGTGTGTTACAGGGTAACAGGGAGCTGGGAGTGTGTTACAGGGTAACAGGGAGCTGGGAGTGTGTTACAAGGTAACAGGGAGCTGGGAGTGTGTTACAGGGTAACAGGGAGCTGGGAGTGTGTTACAGGGTAACAGGGAGCTGGGAGAGTGTTACAGGGTAACGGGGAGCTGGGAGTGAGTTACAGGGTAATAGGGAGCTGGGAGTGTGTTACAGGGTAACAGGGAGCTGGGAGTGTGTTACAGGGTAATGGGGGGCTGGGAGTGTGTTACAGGGAAACAGGGAGCTGGGCGTGTGTTACAGGGTAACGGGGAGCTGGGAGTGAGTTACAGGGTAATAGGGAGCTGGGAGTGTGTTACAGGGTAACAGGGAGCTGGGAGTGTGTTACAGGGTAATGGGGGGCTGGGAGAGTGTTACAGGGTAACAGGGAGCTGGGAGTGTGTTACAGGGTAACAGGGAGCTGGGCGTGTGTTACAGGGTAACGGGGAGCTGGGAGTGAGTTACAGGGTAATGGGGGGCTGGGAGAGTGTTACAGGGTAACAGGGAGCTGGGAGTGTGTTACAGGGAAACAGGGAGCTGGGCGTGTGTTACAGGGTAACGGGGAGCTGGGAGTGAGTTACAGGGTAACAGGGAGCTGGGAGTGTGTTACAGGGTAACAGGGAGCTGGGAGTGTGTTACAGGGTAACGGGGGGCTGGGAGAGTGTTACAGGGTAACAGGGAGCTGGGAGTGTGTTACAGGGTAACAAGGAGCTGGGAGTGTGTTACAGGGTAACAAGGAGCTGGGAGTGTGTTACAGGGTAACAGGGAGCTGGGAGTGTGTTACAGGGTAACAAGGAGCTGGGAGTGTGTTACAGGGTAATAGGGAGCTGGGAGTGTGTTACAGGGTAACAGGGAGCTGGGAGTGTGTTACAGGGTAACAAGGAGCTGGGAGTGTGTTACAGGGTAACAGGGAGCTGGGAGTGTGTTACAGGGTAACAAGGAGCTGGGAGTGTGTTACAGGGTAACAGGGAGCTGGGAGTGTGTTACAGGGTAACAAGGAGCTGGGAGTGTGTTACAGGGTAACAGGGAGCTGGGAGTGTGTTACAGGGTAACAAGGAGCTGGGAGTGTGTTACAGGGTAACAGCGAGCTGGGAGTGTGTTACAGGGAAACAGGGAGCTGGGAGTGTGTTACAGGGTAACAGGGAGCTGGGAGTGTGTTACAGGGTAACAGGGAGCTGGGAGTGTGTTACAGGGTAACAGGGAGCTGGGAGTGTGTTACAGGGTAACAGGGAGCTGGGAGTGTGTTACAGGGTAACAAGGAGCTGGGAGTGTGTTACAGGGGAACGCAGAGCTGGGAGTGTGTTGCAGGGTAACAGGGAGCTGGGAGTGTGTTACAGGGAAACAGGATGCTGGGAGTGTGTTACAGGGTAACAGGAAGCTGGGAGTGTGTTACAGGGTAACAGGGAGCTGGGAGTGTGTTACAGGGTAACAGGGAGCTGGGAGTGTGTTACAGGGTAACAGGGAGCTGGGAGTGTGTTACAGGGCAACAGGGTGCTGGGAGTGTGTTACAGGATATCAGGAAGCTGGGAGTGTGTTACAGGGAAGAGGGTGCTGGGAGAGTGTTACAGGGTAACAGGAAGCTGGGAGTGTGTTACAGGGTAACAGGTAACTGGGAGTGTGTTACAGGGTAACAGGGAGCTGGGAGTGTGTTACAGGCTAACAGGGAGCTGGGAGTGTGTTACAGGGTAACAGGGAGCTGGGAGTGTGTTACAAGGTAACAGGGAGCTGGGAGTGTGATACAGGGTAACAGGGAGCTGGGAGTGTGTTACAGGGTAACAGGGAGCTGGGAGTGTTTTACAGGGTAGCAGGGAGCTGGGAGTGTGTTACAGGGTAACGCGGAGTTGGGAGTGTGTTACAGGGTAACGGGGAGCTGGGAGTGTGTTACAGGGAAACAGGGAGCTGGGAGTGTTTTACAGGGTAGCAGGGAGCTGGGAGTGTGTTACCGGGTAATGCGGAGTTGGGAGTGTGTTACAGGGTAACAGGGAGCTGGGAGTGTTTTACAGGGTAGCAGGGAGCTGGGAGTGTGTTACAGGGTAACGCGGAGTTGGGAGTGTGTTACAGGGTAACAGGGAGCTGGGAGTGTGTTACCGGGTAACGCGGAGTTGGGAGTGTGTTACAGGGTAATGGGGGGCTGGGCGTGTGTTACAGGGTAACAGGGTGCTGGGAGTGTGCTACAGGATAACAGGAAGCTGGGAGTGTGTTACAGGGAAGAGGGTGCTGGGAGAGTGTCACAGGGTAACAGGAAGCTGGGAGTGTGTTACAGGGTAACAGGTAGCTGGGAGTGTGTTACAGGGTAACAGGGAGCTGGGAGTGTGTTACAAGGTAACAGGGAGCTGGGAGTGTGTTACAGGGTAACAGGGAGCTGGGAGTGTGTTACAGGGTAACAGGGAGCTGGGAGTGTTTTACAGGGTAGCAGGGAGCTGGGAGTGTGTTACAGGGTAACGCGGAGTTGGGAGTGTGTTACAGGGTAACGGGGAGCTGGGAGTGTGTTACAGGGAAACAGGGAGCTGGGAGTGTTTTACAGGGTAGCAGGGAGCTGGGAGTGTGTTACCGGGTAATGCGGAGTTGGGAGTGTGTTACAGGGTAACAGGGAGCTGGGAGTGTTTTACAGGGTAGCAGGGAGCTGGGAGTGTGTTACAGGGTAACGCGGAGTTGGGAGTGTGTTACAGGGTAACAGGGAGCTGGGAGTGTGTTACCGGGTAACGCGGAGTTGGGAGTGTGTTACAGGGTAACAGGGAGCTGGGAGTGTGTTACAGGTTAACAGGGAGCTTGGAGTGTTTTACAGGGTAACAGGGAGCTGGGAGTGTGTTACCGGGTAACGCGGAGTTGGGAGTGTGTTACAGGGTAACAGGGAGCTGGGAGTGTGTTACAGGTTAACAGGGAGCTGGGAGTGTGTTACAGGTTAACAGGGAGCTGGGAGTGTGTTACAGGGTAACAGGGAGCTGGGAGTGTGTTACAGGGTAACAGGGAGCTGGGAGTGTGTTACAGGGTAACAGGGAGCTGGGAGTGTGTTACAGGGTAACAGGGAGCTGGGAGTGTGTTACAGGTTAACAGGGAGCTGGGAGTGTGTTACAGGGTAACAGGGAGCTGGGAGTGTGTTACAGGGTAACAGGGAGCTGGGAGTGTGTTACAGGGTAACAGGGAGCTGGGAGTGTGTTACAGGGTAATGGGGGGCTGGGCGTGTGTTACAGGGTAACAGGGTGCTGGGAGTGTGCTACAGGATAACAGGAAGCTGGGAGTGTGTTACAGGGAAGAGGGTGCTGGGAGAGTGTCACAGGGTAACAGGAAGCTGGGAGTGTGTTACAGGGTAACAGGTAGCTGGGAGTGTGTTACAGGGTAACAGGGAGCTGGGAGTGTGTTACAGGGTAACAGGGTGCTGGGAGTGTGTTACAGGGTAACAGGGCGCTGGGAGTGTGTTACAGGGTAACAGGAAGCTGGGAGTGTGTTACAGGGTAACAGTGAGCTGGGAGTGTGTTACAGGGTAACAGTGAGCTGGGAGTGTGTTACAGGGTAACAGGGAGCTGGGAGTGTGTCACAGGGTAACAGGAAGCTGGGAGTGTGTTACAGGGTAACAGTGAGCTGGGAGTGTGTTACAGGGTAACAGGGAGCTGGGAGTGTGTTACAGGGTAACAGGGAGCTGGGAGTGTGTCACAGGGTAACAGGGAGCTGGGAGTGTGTTACAGGGTAACAGGGAGCTGGGAATGTGTCACAGGGTAACAGGGAGCTGGGAGTGTGTCACAGGGTAACAGGGAGCTGGGAGTGTGTTACAGGGTAACAGGGAGCTGGGAATGTGTTACAGGGTAACAGTGAGCTGGGAGTGTGTTACAGGGTAACAGTGAGCTGGGAGTGTGTTACAGGGTAACAGGAAGCTGGGAGTGTGTTACAGGGAAACAGGAAGCTGGGAGTGTGTTACAGGGTAACAGGGAGCTGGGAGTGTGTTACAGGGTAACAGGGAGCTGGGAGTGTGTTACAGGGTAACAGGGAGCTGGGAGTGTGTTACAGGGTAACAGGGAGCTGGGAGTGTGTTACAGGGTAACAGGAAGCTGGGAGTGTGTTACAGGGTAACAGGAAGCTGGGAGTGTGTTACAGGATAACAGGAAGCTGGGAGTGTGTTACAGGGTAACAGGGTGCTGGGAGTGTGTTACAGGATAACAGGAAGCTGGGAGTGTGTTACAGGGTAACAGGAAGCTGGGAGTGTGTTACAGGATAACAGGAAGCTGGGAGTGTGTTACAGGGTAACAGGGTGCTGGGAGTGTGTTACAGGGTAACAGGGTGCTGGGAGTGTGTTACAGGATAACAGGGAGCTGGGAGTGTGTTACAGGGTAACGGGGAGCTGGGAGTGTGTTACAGGGTAATAGGGAGCTGGGAGTGTGTTACAGGGTAACAGGGAGCTGGGAGTGTGTTACAGGGTAATGGGGGGCTGGGAGTGTGTTACAGGGAAACAGGGAGCTGGGAGTGTGTTACAGGGTAATGGGGGGCTGGGAGAGTGTTACAGGGTAACAGGGAGCTGGGAGTGTGTTACAGGGTAACAGGGAGCTGGGAGTGTGTTACAGGGTAACAGGGAGCTGGGAGTGTGTTACAGGGTAACAGGGAGCTGGGAGTGTGTTACAGGGTAACAGGGAGCTGGGAGTGTGTTACTGGGTAACCGGGAGCTGGGAGTGTGTTACAGGGCAACAGGGAGCTGGGAGTGTGTTACAGGGTAACAGGGAGCTGGGAGTGTGTTATAGGGTAACAGGGAGCTGGGAGTGTGTTACAAGGTAACAGGGAGCTGGGAGTGTGTTACAAGGTAACAGGGAGCTGGGAGTGTGTTACAAGGTAACAGGGAGCTGGGAATGTGTTACAGGGTAACAGGGAGCTGAGAGTGTGTTACAGGGTAACGGGGAGCTGGGAGTGTGTTACAGGGTAACAGGGAGCTGGGAATGTGTTACAGGGTAACAGGGAGCTGAGAGTGTGTTACAGGGTAACAGGGAGCTGGGAGTGTGTTACAGGGTAATGGAGGGCTGGGAGTGTGTTACAGGGTAACAGGGAGCTGGGAGTGTGTTACAGGGTAATGGAGGGCTGGGAGTGTGTTACAGGGTAACAGGGAGCTGGGAGTGTGTTACAGGGTAACAGGGAGCTGGGAGTGTGTTACAGGGCAACAGGGAGCTGGGCGTGTGTTACAGGGTAACAGGGAGCTGGGAGTGTGTTACAGGGTAATGGGGGGCTGGGAGAGTGTTACAGGGTATCAGGGAGCTGGGAGTGTGTTACAGGGTAATGGGGGGCTGGGAGTGTGTTACAGGGTAACAGGGAGCTGAGAGTGTGTTACAGGGTAACAGGGAGCTGGGAGTGTGTTACAGGGTTACTGGGAGCTGGGAGTGTGTTACAGGGCAACAGGGAGCTGGCCGTGTGTTACAGGGTAACAGGGAGCTGGGAGTGTGTTACAGGGTAATGGGGGGCTGGGAGAGTGTTACAGGGTATCAGGGAGCTGGGAGTGTGTTACAGGGTAATGGGGGGCTGGGAGTGTGTTGCAGGGTAACAGGGAGCTGGGAGTGTGTTACAGGGCAACAGGGAGCTGGGAGAGTGTTACAGGGTATCAGGGAGCTGGGAGTGTGTTACAGGGTAATGGGGGGCTGGGAGTGTGTTACAGGGTAACAGGGAGCTGGGAGTGTGTTACAGGGCAACAGGCAGCTGGGAGAGTGTTACAGGGTAACAGGGAGCTGGGAGTGTGTTACAGGGCAACAGGGAGCTGGGAGAGGGTAACAGTGAGCTGGGAGTGTGTTACAGGGTAACAGAGAGCTGGGAGTGTGTTACAGGGTAACAGGGAGCTGGGAGTGTGTTACAGGGTAAGAGGGAGCTGGGAGTGTGTTACAGGGTAACAGGGAGCTGGGAGTGTGTTACAGGGTAACTGGGAGCTGGGAGTGTGTTACAGGGCAACAGGGAGCTGGGCGTGTGTTACAGGGTAACAGGGAGCTGGGAGTGTGTTACAGGGTAACAGGGAGCTGGGAGTGTGTTACAGGGTAACAGGGAGCTGGGAATGTGTTACAGGGAAGAGGGAGCTGGGAGTGAGTTACAGGGTAACAGGGAGCTGGGCGTGTGTTACAGAGTAACAGGGAGCTGGGAGTGTGTTACAGGGTAACAGGGAGCTGGGAGTGTGTTACAGGGTAACAGGGAGCTGGGAGTGTGTTACTGGGTAACAGGGAGCTGGGAGTGTGTTACAAGGTAACAGGGAGCTGGGAGTGTGTTACAGGATAACAGGGAGCTGGGAGTGTGTTACAGGGTAACGGGGAGCTGGGAGTGTGTTACAGGGTAACGGGGAGCTGGGAGTGTGTTACAGGGTAATGGGGGGCTAACAGGGAGCTGGGAGTGTGTTACAGGGTCATGGGGGGCTGGGAGTGTGTTACAGGGTAACAGGGAGCTGGGAGTGTGTTACAAGGTAACAGGGAGCTGGGAGTGTGTTACAGGGTAACAGGGAGCTGGGAGTGTGTTACAGGGAAACAGGGAGCTGGGAGTGTGTTACAGGGTAACAGGGAGCTGGGAGTGTGTTACAAGGTATCAGGGAGCTGGGAGTGTGTTACAGGGTAACAGGGAGCTGGGAGTGTCTTACAGGGTAAAAGGAAGCTGGGAGTGTGTTACAGGGTAACAGGGAGCTGGGAGTGTTTTACAGGGTAACAGGGAGCTGGGAGTGTGTTACAGGGTAACAGGGAGCTGGGAGTGTGTTACAGGGTAACAGGGAGCTGGGAGTGTGTTCCAGGGTAACAGGGAGCTGGGTGTGTGTTGCAGGGTAACAGGGAGCTGGGAGTGCTTTACAGGGTAACAGGGAGCTGGGAGTCTGTTACAGGGTAACAGGAAGCTGGGAGTGTGTTACAGGGTAACAGGGAGCTGGGAGTGTGTTACAGGGTAACAGGGTGCTGGGAGTGTGTTACAGGGTAACAGGGAGCTGGGAGTGTGTTACAGGGTAACAGGGAGCTGGGAGTGTGTTACAGGGTAACAGGGAGCTGGGAGTGTGTTACAGGGTAACAGGGAGCTGAGAGTGTGTTACAGGGTAACAGGGAGCTGGGAGTGTGTTACTGGGTAACCGGGAGCTGGGAGTGTGTTACAGGGCAACAGGGAGCTGGGAGTGTGTTACAGGGTAACAGGGAGCTGGGAGTGTGTTACAGGGTAACAGGGAGCTGGGAGTGTGTTACAGGGTAACAGGGAGCTGGGAGTGGTAACAGGGAGCTGGGAGTGTGTTACAGGGTAACAGGGAGCTGGGAGTGTGTTACAGGGTAATGGAGGGCTGGGAGTGTGTTACAGGGTAACAGGGAGCTGGGAGTGCGTTACAGGATAACAGGGAGCTGGGAGTGTGTGACAGGGCAACAGGGAGCTGGGCGTGTGTTACAGGGTAACAGGGAGCTGGGAGTGTGTTACAGGGTAATGGGGGGCTGGGAGAGTGTTACAGGGTATCAGGGAGCTGGGAGAGTGTTACAGGGTATCAGGGAGCTGCGAGTGTGTTACAGGGTAATGGGGGGCTGGGAGTGTGTTACAGGCAACAGGCAGCTGGGAGAGTGTTACAGGGTAACAGGGAGCTGGGAGTGTGTTACAGGGCAACAGGGAGCTGGGAGAGGGTAACAGTGAGCTGGGAGTGTGTTACAGGGTAACAGAGAGCTGGGAGTGTGTTACAGGGTAACAGGGAGCTGGAAGTGTGTTACAGGGTAACAGGGAGCTGGGAGTGTGTTACAGGGTAACAGGGAGCTGGGAGTGTGTTACAGGGTAACTGGGAGCTGGGAGTGTGTTACAGGGCAACAGGGAGCTGGGCGTGTGTTACAGGGTAACAGGGAGCTGGGAGTGTGTTACAGGGTAACAGGGAGCTGGGAATGTGTTACAGGGTAACAGGGAGCTGGGAGTGTGTTACAGGGAAGAGGGAGCTGGGAGTGAGTTACAGGGTAACAGGGAGCTGGGCGTGTGTTACAGAGTAACAGGGAGCTGGGAGTGTGTTACAGGGTAACAGGGAGCTGGGAGTGTGTTACTGGGTAACAGGGAGCTGGGAGTGTGTTACAGGGTAACAGGGAGCTGGGAGTGTGTTACAGGTTAACAGGGAGCTGGGAGTGTGTTACAAGGTAACAGGGAGCTGGGAGTGTGTTACAGGATAACAGGGAGCTGGGAGTGTGTTACAGGGTAACGGGGAGCTGGGAGTGTGTTACAGGGTAACGGGGAGCTGGGAGTGTGTTACAGGGTAACAGGGAGCTGGGAGTGTGTTACAGGGTAATGGGGGTCTGGGAGTGTGTTACAGGGTAACAGGGAGCTGGGAGTGTGTTACAGGGTAACAGGGAGCTGGGAGTGTGTTACAAGGTAACAGGGAGCTGGGAGTGTGTTACAGGGAGCTGGGAGTGTGTTACAGGGTAACAGGGAGCTGGGAGTGTGTTACAGGGTAACAGGGAGCTGGGAGTGTGTTACAAGGTAACAGGGAGCTGGGAGTGTGTTACAGGGTAACAGGGAGCTGGGAGTGTGTTACAGGGTAACAGGGAGCTGGGAGTGTGTTACAGGGTAACAGGGAGCTGGGAGTGTGTTACAGGGTAACAGGGAGCTGGGAGTGTGTTACAGGGTAACAGGGAGCTGGGAGTGTGTTACAGGGTGACAGGGAGCTGGGAGTGTGTTACAGGGTAACAGGGAGCTGGGAGTGTGTTGCAGGGTAACAGGGAGCTGGGAGTGTGTTACAGGGTAACAGGGAGCTGGGAGTGTGTTACAGGGTAACAGGGAGCTGGGAGTGTGTTACAGGGTGACCGGGAGCTGGGAGTGTGTTACAGGGTAACAGGGAGCTGGGAGTGTGTTACAGGGTAACAGGGAGCTGGGAGTCTGTTACAGCGTCACAGGGAGCTGGGAGTGTGTTAACAGGGAGCTGGGAGTGTGTTACAGGGAAGAGGGAGATGGAAGTGTGTTACAGGGTAACAGGGAGCTGGGAGTGTGTTACAGGGTATCAGGGAGCTGGGAGCCTGTTACAGCGTTACAGGGAGTTGGGAGTGTGTTACAGGGTAACAGGGAGCTGGGAGCGTATTACAGGGAAGAGGGAGCTGGGAGTGTGTTACAGGGTAACAGGGAGCTGGGCGTGTGTTACAGGGTAACAGGGTGCTGGGAGTGTGTTACAGGGTAACAGGGAGCTGGGAGTGTGTTACAGGGTGACAGGGAGCTGGGAGTGTGTTATAGGGTAACAGGGAGCTGGGAGTGTGTTACAGGGTAACAGGGAGCTGGGAGTGTGTTACAAGGTAACAGGGAGCTGGGAGTGTGTTACAGGGTAACAGGGAGCTGGGAGTGTGTTACAGGGCAACGGGGAGCTGGGAGTGTGTTACAGGGTAATAGGGAGCTGGGAGTGTGTTACAGGGTAATGGGGGCTGGGAGTGCGTTACAGGGAGCTGGGAGTGTGTTACAGGGTAACAGGGAGCTGGGAGTGTGTTACAGGGTAACAGGGAGCTGGGAGTGTGTTACAGGGCAACAGGGTGCTGGGAGTGTGTTACAGGGTAACGGGGAGCTGGGAGTGTGTTACAGGGATTCAGGGAGCTGGGAGTGTGTTACAGGGTAACAGGGAGCTGGGAGTGTGTTACAGGGTAATGGGGGCCTGGGAGTGTATTACAGGGTAACAGGGAGCTGGGAGTGTGTTACAGGGTAACAGGGAGCTGGGAGTGTGTTACAGGGTAATGGGGGGCTGGGAGTGTGTTACAGGGAAACAGGGAGCTGGGAGTGTGTTACAGGGGAACAGGGAGCTGGGAGTGTGTTACAGGGTAACAGGGAGCTGGGAGTGTGTTACAGGGTAATGGGGGGCTGGGAGTGTGTTACAGGGAAACAGGGAGCTGGGAGTGTGTTACAGGGTAACAGGGCACTGGGAGTGTGTTACAGGGTAACAGGGCACTGGGAGTGTGTTACAGGGTAACAGGGCACTGGGAGTGTGTTACAGGGTAACAGGGAGCTGGGAGTGTGTTACAGGGTAACGCGGAGCTGGGAGTGTGTTACAGGGTAACGGGTAGCTGGGAGTGTGTTACAGGGAAACTGCAAGCTGGGAGTGTGTTACAGGCTAACAGGAAGCAGGGAGTGTGTTACAGGGTAACAGGGTGCTGGGAGTGTGTTACAGGGTAACAGGAAGCTGGGAGTGTGTTACAGGGTAACAGGGAGCTGGGAGTGTGTTACAGGGTAACAGGAAGCTGGGAGTGTGTTACAGGGAAGAGGGAGCTGGGAGTGAGTTACAGGGTAACAGGGAGCTGGGCGTGTGTTACAGAGTAACAGGGAGCTGGGAGTGTGTTACAGGGTAACAGGGAGCTGGGAGTGTGTTACTGGGTAACAGGGAGCTGGGAGTGTGTTACAGGGTAACAGGGAGCTGGGAGTGTGTTACAGGTTAACAGGGAGCTGGGAGTGTGTTACAAGGTAACAGGGAGCTGGGAGTGTGTTACAGGATAACAGGGAGCTGGGAGTGTGTTACAGGGTAACGGGGAGCTGGGAGTGTGTTACAGGGTAACGGGGAGCTGGGAGTGTGTTACAGGGTAATGGGGGGCTAACAGGGAGCTGGGAGTGTATTACAGGGTAACAGGGAGCTGGGAGTGTGTTACAGGGTAATGGGGGTCTGGGAGTGTGTTACAGGGTAACAGGGAGCTGGGAGTGTGTTACAGGGTAACAGGGAGCTGGGAGTGTGTTACAAGGTAACAGGGAGCTGGGAGTGTGTTACAGGGAGCTGGGAGTGTGTTACAGGGTAACAGGGAGCTGGGAGTGTGTTACAGGGTAACAGGGAGCTGGGAGTGTGTTACAAGGTAACAGGGAGCTGGGAGTGTGTTACAGGGAGCTGGGAGTGTGTTACAGGGTAACAGGGAGCTGGGAGTGTGTTACAGGGTAACAGGGAGCTGGGAGTGTGTTACAAGGTAACAGGGAGCTGGGAGTGTGTTACAGGGTAACAGGGAGCTGGGAGTGTGTTACAGGGTAACAGGGAGCTGGGAGTGTGTTACAAGGTAACAGGGAGCTGGGAGTGTGTTACAGGGAGCTGGGAGTGTGTTACAGGGTAACAGGGAGCTGGGAGTGTGTTACAGGGTAACAGGGAGCTGGGAGTGTGTTACAAGGTAACAGGGAGCTGGGAGTGTGTTACAGGGTAACAGGGAGCTGGGAGTGTGTTACAGGGTAACAGGGAGCTGGGAGTGTGTTACAGGGTAACAGGGAGCTGGGAGTGTGTTACAGGGTAACAGGGAGCTGGGAGTGTGTTACAGGGTAACAGGGAGCTGGGAGTGTGTTACAGGGTGACAGGGAGCTGGGAGTGTGTTACAGGGTAACAGGGAGCTGGGAGTGTGTTGCAGGGTAACAGGGAGCTGGGAGTGTGTTACAGGGTAACAGGGAGCTGGGAGTGTGTTACAGGGTAACAGGGAGCTGGGAGTGTGTTACAGGGTGACAGGGAGCTGGGAGTGTGTTACAGGGTAACAGGGAGCTGGGAGTGTGTTACAGGGTAACAGGGAGCTGGGAGTCTGTTACAGCGTCACAGGGAGCTGGGAGTGTGTTAACAGGGAGCTGGGAGTGTGTTACAGGGAAGAGGGAGATGGAAGTGTGTTACAGGGTAACAGGGAGCTGGGAGTGTGTTACAGGGTATCAGGGAGCTGGGAGCCTGTTACAGCGTTACAGGGAGTTGGGAGTGTGTTACAGGGTAACAGGGAGCTGGGAGCGTATTACAGGGAAGAGGGAGCTGGGAGTGTGTTACAGGGTAACAGGGAGTTGGGCGTGTGTTACAGGGTAACAGGGTGCTGGGAGTGTGTTACAGGGTAACAGGGAGCTGGGAGTGTGTTACAGGGTGACAGGGAGCTGGGAGTGTGTTATAGGGTAGCAGGGAGCTGGGAGTGTGTTACAGGGTAACAGGGAGCTGGGAGTGTGTTACAAGGTAACAGGGAGCTGGGAGTGTGTTACAGGGTAACAGGGAGCTGGGAGTGTGTTACAGGGCAACGGGGAGCTGGGAGTGTGTTACAGGGTAATAGGGAGCTGGGAGTGTGTTACAGGGTAATGGGGGCTGGGAGTGCGTTACAGGGTAACAGGGAGCTGGGAGTGTGTTACAGGGTAACAGGGAGCTGGGAGTGTGTTACAGGGTAACAGGGAGCTGGGAGTGTGTTACAGGGCAACAGGGTGCTGGGAGTGTGTTACAGGGTAACGGGGAGCTGGGAGTGTGTTACAGGGATTCAGGGAGCTGGGAGTGTGTTACAGGGTAACAGGGAGCTGGGAGTGTGTTACAGGGTAATGGGGGCCTGGGAGTGTATTACAGGGTAACAGGGAGCTGGGAGTGTGTTACAGGGTAACAGGGAGCTGGGAGTGTGTTACAGGGTAATGGGGGGCTGGGAGTGTGTTACAGGGAAACAGGGAGCTGGGAGTGTGTTACAGGGGAACAGGGAGCTGGGAGTGTGTTACAGGGTAACAGGGAGCTGGGAGTGTGTTACAGGGTAATGGGGACTGGGAGTGTGTTACAGGGAAACAGGGAGCTGGGAGTGTGTTACAGGGTAACAGGGCACTGGGAGTGTGTTACAGGGTAACAGGGCACTGGGAGTGTGTTACAGGGTAACAGGGCACTGGGAGTGTGTTACAGGGTAACAGGGAGCTGGGAGTGTGTTACAGGGTAACGCGGAGCTGGGAGTGTGTTACAGGGTAACGGGTAGCTGGGAGTGTGTTACAGGGAAACTGCAAGCTGGGAGTGTGTTACAGGCTAACAGGAAGCAGGGAGTGTGTTACAGGGTAACAGGGTGCTGGGAGTGTGTTACAGGGTAACAGGAAGCTGGGAGTGTGTTACAGGGTAACAGGGAGCTGGGAGTGTGTTACAGGGTAACAGGAAGCTGGGAGTGTGTTACAGGGTAACAGGAAGCTGGGAGTGTGTTACAGGGTAACAGGAAGCTGGGAGTGTGTTACAGGGTAACAGGGAGCTGGGAGTGTTTTACAGGGAAACAGGATGCTGGGAGTGTGTTACAGGGTAACAGGAAGCTGGGTGTGTGTTACAGGGAAACAGGGAGCTGGGAGTGTGTTACAGGTTAACAGGGAGCTGGGAGTGTGTTACAGGGTAACAGCGAGCTGGGAGTGTGTTACAGGGTAACTGGGAGCTGGGCGTGTGTTACAGGGCAACAAGGTGCTGGGAGTGTGTTACAGGATAACAGGAAGCTGGGAGTGTGTTACAGGGAGCTGGGAGTGTGTTACAGGGTAACAGGGAGCTGGGAGTGTGTTACAGGGTAACAGGGAGCTGGGAGTGTGTTACAGGGTAACAGGGAGCTGGGAGTGTGTTACAGGGTAACAGGGAGCTGGGAGTGTGTTACAGGGTAACAGGGAGCTGGGAGTGTGTTACAGGGTAACAGGGAGCTGGGAGTGTGTTACAGGGTAACAGGGAGCTGGGAGTGTGTTACAGGGTGACAGGGAGCTGGGAGTGTGTTACAGGGTAACAGGGAGCTGGGAGTGTGTTGCAGGGTAACAGGGAGCTGGGAGTGTGTTACAGGGTAACAGGGAGCTGGGAGTGTGTTACAGGGTAACAGGGAGCTGGGAGTGTGTTACAGGGTGACAGGGAGCTGGGAGTGTGTTACAGGGTAACAGGGAGCTGGGAGTGTGTTACAGGGTAACAGGGAGCTGGGAGTCTGTTACAGCGTCACAGGGAGCTGGGAGTGTGTTACAGGGTAACAGGGAGCTGGGAGTGTGTTACAGGGAAGAGGGAGATGGAAGTGTGTTACAGGGTAACAGGGAGCTGGGAGTGTGTTACAGGGTATCAGGGAGCTGGGAGCCTGTTACAGCGTTACAGGGAGTTGGGAGTGTGTTACAGGGTAACAGGGAGCTGGGAGCGTGTTACAGGGAAGAGGGAGCTGGGAGTGTGTTACAGGGTAACAGGGAGCTGGGAGTGTGTTACAGGGTAACAGGGTGCTGGGAGTGTGTTACAGGGTAACAGGGAGCTGGGAGTGTGTTACAGGGTGACAGGGAGCTGGGAGTGTGTTATAGGGTAACAGGGAGCTGGGAGTGTGTTACAGGGTAACAGGGAGCTGGGAGTGTGTTACAAGGTAACAGGGAGCTGGGAGTGTGTTACAGGGTAACAGGGAGCTGGGAGTGTGTTACAGGGCAACGGGGAGCTGGGAGTGTGTTACAGGGTAATAGGGAGCTGGGAGTGTGTTACAGGGTAATGGGGGCTGGGAGTGCGTTACAGGGTAACAGGGAGCTGGGAGTGTGTTACAGGGTAACAGGGAGCTGGGAGTGTGTTACAGGGTAACAGGGAGCTGGGAGTGTGTTACAGGGCAACAGGGTGCTGGGAGTGTGTTACAGGGTAACGGGGAGCTGGGAGTGTGTTACAGGGATTCAGGGAGCTGGGAGTGTGTTACAGGGTAACAGGGAGCTGGGAGTGTGTTACAGGGTAATGGGGGCCTGGGAGTGTATTACAGGGTAACAGGGAGCTGGGAGTGTGTTACAGGGTAACAGGGAGCTGGGAGTGTGTTACAGGGTAATGGGGGGCTGGGAGTGTGTTGCAGGGAAACAGGGAGCTGGGAGTGTGTTACAGGGTAACAGGGAGCTGGGAGTGTGTTACAGGGTAACAGGGAGCTGGGAGTGTGTTACAGGGTAACAGGGAGCTGGGAGTGTGTTACAGGGTAATGGGGGGCTGGGAGTGTGTTACAGGGAAACAGGGAGCTGGGAGTGTGTTACAGGGTAACAGGGCACTGGGAGTGTGTTACAGGGTAACAGGGCACTGGGAGTGTGTTACAGGGTAACAGGGCACTGGGAGTGTGTTACAGGGTAACAGGGAGCTGGGAGTGTGTTACAGGGTAACGCGGAGCTGGGAGTGTGTTACAGGGTAACGGGTAGCTGGGAGTGTGTTACAGGGAAACTGCAAGCTGGGAGTGTGTTACAGGCGAACAGGAAGCAGGGAGTGTGTTACAGGGTAACAGGGTGCTGGGAGTGTGTTACAGGGTAACAGGAAGCTGGGAGTGTGTTACAGGGTAACAGGGAGCTGGGAGTGTGTTACCGGGTAACGCGGAGTTGGGAGTGTGTTACAGGGTAATGGGTAGCTGGGAGTGTTTTACAGGGAAACAGGATGCTGGGAGTGTGTTACAGGGTAACAGGAAGCTGGGTGTGTGTTACAGGGAAATAGGGAGCTGGGAGTGTGTTACAGGTTAACAGGGAGCTGGGAGTGTGTTACAGGGTAACAGCGAGCTGGGAGTGTGTTACAGGGTAACTGGGAGCTGGGCGTGTGTTACAGGGCAACAGGGTGCTGGGAGTGTGTTACAGGATAACAGGAAGCTGGGAGTGTGTTACAGGGCAACGGGGAGCTCGGAGTGTGTTACAGGGTAATAGGGAGCTGGGAGTGTGTTACAGGGTAATGGGGGGCTAACAGGGAGCTGGGAGTGTATTACAGGGTAACAGGGAGCTGGGAGTGTGTTACAGGGTAATGGGGGGCTGGGAGTGTGTTACAGGGTAACAGGGAGCTGGGAGTGTGTTACAGGGTAACAGGGAGCTGGGAGTGTGTTACAAGGTAACAGGGAGCTGGGAGTGTGTTACAGGGAGCTGGGAGTGTGTTACAGGGTAACAGGGAGCTGGGAGTGTGTTACAGGGTAACAGGGAGCTGGGAGTGTGTTACAAGGTAACAGGGAGCTGGGAGTGTGTTACAGGGTAACAGGGAGCTGGGAGTGTGTTACAGGGTAACAGGGAGCTGGGAGTGTGTTACAGGGTAACAGGGAGCTGGGAGTGTATTACAGGGTAACAGGGAGCTGGGAGTGTGTTACAGGGTAACAGGGAGCTGGGAGTGTGTTACAGGGTGACAGGGAGCTGGGAGTGTGTTACAGGGTAACAGGGAGCTGGGAGTGTGTTGCAGGGTAACAGGGAGCTGGGAGTGTGTTACAGGGTAACAGGGAGCTGGGAGTGTGTTACAGGGTAATGGGGGGCTGGGAGTGTGTTACAGGGAAACAGGGAGCTGGGAGTGTGTTACAGGGTAACAGGGCACTGGGAGTGTGTTACAGGGTAACAGGGCACTGGGAGTGTGTTACAGGGTAACAGGGCACTGGGAGTGTGTTACAGGGTAACAGGGAGCTGGGAGTGTGTTACAGGGTAACGCGGAGCTGGGAGTGTGTTACAGGGTAACGGGTAGCTGGGAGTGTGTTACAGGGAAACTGCAAGCTGGGAGTGTGTTACAGGCTAACAGGAAGCAGGGAGTGTGTTACAGGGTAACAGGGTGCTGGGAGTGTGTTACAGGGTAACAGGAAGCTGGGAGTGTGTTACAGGGTAACAGGGAGCTGGGAGTGTGTTACAGGGTAACAGGAAGCTGGGAGTGTGTTACAGGGTAACAGGAAGCTGGGAGTGTGTTACAGGGTAACAGGAAGCTGGGAGTGTGTTACAGGGTAACAGGGAGCTGGGAGTGTTTTACAGGGAAACAGGATGCTGGGAGTGTGTTACAGGGTAACAGGAAGCTGGGTGTGTGTTACAGGGAAACAGGGAGCTGGGAGTGTGTTACAGGTTAACAGGGAGCTGGGAGTGTGTTACAGGGTAACAGCGAGCTGGGAGTGTGTTACAGGGTAACTGGGAGCTGGGCGTGTGTTACAGGGCAACAAGGTGCTGGGAGTGTGTTACAGGATAACAGGAAGCTGGGAGTGTGTTACAGGGAGCTGGGAGTGTGTTACAGGGTAACAGGGAGCTGGGAGTGTGTTACAGGGTAACAGGGAGCTGGGAGTGTGTTACAGGGTAACAGGGAGCTGGGAGTGTGTTACAGGGTAACAGGGAGCTGGGAGTGTGTTACAGGGTAACAGGGAGCTGGGAGTGTGTTACAGGGTAACAGGGAGCTGGGAGTGTGTTACAGGGTGACAGGGAGCTGGGAGTGTGTTACAGGGTAACAGGGAGCTGGGAGTGTGTTGCAGGGTAACAGGGAGCTGGGAGTGTGTTACAGGGTAACAGGGAGCTGGGAGTGTGTTACAGGGTAACAGGGAGCTGGGAGTGTGTTACAGGGTGACAGGGAGCTGGGAGTGTGTTACAGGGTAACAGGGAGCTGGGAGTGTGTTACAGGGTAACAGGGAGCTGGGAGTCTGTTACAGCGTCACAGGGAGCTGGGAGTGTGTTACAGGGTAACAGGGAGCTGGGAGTGTGTTACAGGGAAGAGGGAGATGGAAGTGTGTTACAGGGTAACAGGGAGCTGGGAGTGTGTTACAGGGTATCAGGGAGCTGGGAGCCTGTTACAGCGTTACAGGGAGTTGGGAGTGTGTTACAGGGTAACAGGGAGCTGGGAGCGTGTTACAGGGAAGAGGGAGCTGGGAGTGTGTTACAGGGTAACAGGGAGCTGGGCGTGTGTTACAGGGTAACAGGGTGCTGGGAGTGTGTTACAGGGTAACAGGGAGCTGGGAGTGTGTTACAGGGTGACAGGGAGCTGGGAGTGTGTTATAGGGTAACAGGGAGCTGGGAGTGTGTTACAGGGTAACAGGGAGCTGGGAGTGTGTTACAAGGTAACAGGGAGCTGGGAGTGTGTTACAGGGTAACAGGGAGCTGGGAGTGTGTTACAGGGCAACGGGGAGCTGGGAGTGTGTTACAGGGTAATAGGGAGCTGGGAGTGTGTTACAGGGTAATGGGGGCTGGGAGTGCGTTACAGGGTAACAGGGAGCTGGGAGTGTGTTACAGGGTAACAGGGAGCTGGGAGTGTGTTACAGGGTAACAGGGAGCTGGGAGTGTGTTACAGGGCAACAGGGTGCTGGGAGTGTGTTACAGGGTAACGGGGAGCTGGGAGTGTGTTACAGGGATTCAGGGAGCTGGGAGTGTGTTACAGGGTAACAGGGAGCTGGGAGTGTGTTACAGGGTAATGGGGGCCTGGGAGTGTATTACAGGGTAACAGGGAGCTGGGAGTGTGTTACAGGGTAACAGGGAGCTGGGAGTGTGTTACAGGGTAATGGGGGGCTGGGAGTGTGTTGCAGGGAAACAGGGAGCTGGGAGTGTGTTACAGGGTAACAGGGAGCTGGGAGTGTGTTACAGGGTAACAGGGAGCTGGGAGTGTGTTACAGGGTAACAGGGAGCTGGGAGTGTGTTACAGGGTAATGGGGGGCTGGGAGTGTGTTACAGGGAAACAGGGAGCTGGGAGTGTGTTACAGGGTAACAGGGCACTGGGAGTGTGTTACAGGGTAACAGGGCACTGGGAGTGTGTTACAGGGTAACAGGGCACTGGGAGTGTGTTACAGGGTAACAGGGAGCTGGGAGTGTGTTACAGGGTAACGCGGAGCTGGGAGTGTGTTACAGGGTAACGGGTAGCTGGGAGTGTGTTACAGGGAAACTGCAAGCTGGGAGTGTGTTACAGGCTAACAGGAAGCAGGGAGTGTGTTACAGGGTAACAGGGTGCTGGGAGTGTGTTACAGGGTAACAGGAAGCTGGGAGTGTGTTACAGGGTAACAGGGAGCTGGGAGTGTGTTACCGGGTAACGCGGAGTTGGGAGTGTGTTACAGGGTAATGGGTAGCTGGGAGTGTTTTACAGGGAAACAGGATGCTGGGAGTGTGTTACAGGGTAACAGGAAGCTGGGTGTGTGTTACAGGGAAACAGGGAGCTGGGAGTGTGTTACAGGTTAACAGGGAGCTGGGAGTGTGTTACAGGGTAACAGCGAGCTGGGAGTGTGTTACAGGGTAACTGGGAGCTGGGCGTGTGTTACAGGGCAACAGGGTGCTGGGAGTGTGTTACAGGATAACAGGAAGCTGGGAGTGTGTTACAGGGCAACGGGGAGCTCGGAGTGTGTTACAGGGTAATAGGGAGCTGGGAGTGTGTTACAGGGTAATGGGGGGCTAACAGGGAGCTGGGAGTGTATTACAGGGTAACAGGGAGCTGGGAGTGTGTTACAGGGTAATGGGGGGCTGGGAGTGTGTTACAGGGTAACAGGGAGCTGGGAGTGTGTTACAGGGTAACAGGGAGCTGGGAGTGTGTTACAAGGTAACAGGGAGCTGGGAGTGTGTTACAGGGAGCTGGGAGTGTGTTACAGGGTAACAGGGAGCTGGGAGTGTGTTACAGGGTAACAGGGAGCTGGGAATGTGTTACAAGGTAACAGGGAGCTGGGAGTGTGTTACAGGGTAACAGGGAGCTGGGAGTGTGTTACAGGGTAACAGGGAGCTGGGAGTGTGTTACAGGGTAACAGGGAGCTGGGAGTGTATTACAGGGTAACAGGGAGCTGGGAGTGTGTTACAGGGTAACAGGGAGCTGGGAGTGTGTTACAGGGTGACAGGGAGCTGGGAGTGTGTTACAGGGTAACAGGGAGCTGGGAGTGTGTTGCAGGGTAACAGGGAGCTGGGAGTGTGTTACAGGGTAACAGGGAGCTGGGAGTGTGTTACAGGGTAACAGTGAGCTGGGAGTGTGTTACAGGGTGACAGGGAGCTGGGAGTGTGTTACAGGGTTACAGGGAGCTGGGAGTGTGTTACAGGGTAACAGGGAGCTGGGAGTCTGTTACAGCGTCACAGGGAGCTGGGAGTGTGTTACAGGGTAACAGGGAGCTGGGAGTGTGTTACAGGGAAGAGGGAGATGGAAGTGTGTTACAGGGTAACAGCGAGCTGGGAGTGTGTTACAGGGTATCAGGGAGCTGGGAGCCTGTTACAGCGTTACAGGGAGTTGGGAGTGTGTTACAGGGTAACAGGGAGCTGGGAGCGTGTTACAGGGAAGAGGGAGCTGGGAGTGTGTTACAGGGTAACAGGGAGCTGGGCGTGTGTTACAGGGTAACAGGGTGCTGGGAGTGTGTTACAGGGTAACAGGGAGCTGGGAGTGTGTTACAGGGTGACAGGGAGCTGGGAGTGTGTTATAGGGTAACAGGGAGCTGGGAGTGTGTTACAGGGTAACAGGGAGCAGGGAGTGTGTTACAAGGTAACAGGGAGCTGGGAGTGTGTTACAGGGTAACAGGGAGCTGGGAGTGTGTTACAGGGCAACGGGGAGCTGGGAGTGTGTTACAGGGTAATAGGGAGCTGGGAGTGTGTTACAGGGTAACAGGGAGCTGGGAGTGTGTTACAGGGTAACAGGGAGCTGGGAGTGTGTTACAGGGTAACAGGGAGCTGGGAGTGTGTTACAGGGCAACAGGGTGCTGGGAGTGTGTTACAGGGTAACGGGGAGCTGGGAGTGTGTTACAGGGATTCAGGGAGCTGGGAGTGTGTTACAGGGTAACAGGGAGCTGGGAGTGTGTTACAGGGTAATGGGGGCCTGGGAGTGTATTACAGGGTAACAGGGAGCTGGGAGTGTGTTACAGGGTAACAGGGAGCTGGGAGTGTGTTACAGGGTAATGGGGGGCTGGGAGTGTGTTACAGGGAAACAGGGAGCTGGGAGTGTGTTACAGGGTAACAGGGAGCTGGGAGTGTGTTACAGGGTAACAGGGTGCTGGGAGTGTGTTACAGGGTAACAGGGAGCTGGGAGTGTGTTACAGGGTAATGGGGGGCTGGGAGTGTGTTACAGGGAAACAGGGAGCTGGGAGTGTGTTACAGGGTAACAGGGCACTGGGAGTGTGTTACAGGGTAACAGGGCACTGGGAGTGTGTTACAGGGTAACAGGGCACTGGGAGTGTGTTACAGGGTAACAGGGAGCTGGGAGTGTGTTACAGGGTAACGCGGAGCTGGGAGTGTGTTACAGGGTAACGGGTAGCTGGGAGTGTGTTACAGGGAAACTGCAAGCTGGGAGTGTGTTACAGGCTAACAGGAAGCAGGGAGTGTGTTACAGGGTAACAGGGTGCTGGGAGTGTGTTACAGGGTAACAGGAAGCTGGGAGTGTGTTACAGGGTAACAGGGAGCTGGGAGTGTGTTACAGGTTAACAGGGAGCTGGGAGTGTGTTACAGGGTAACAGCGAGCTGGGAGTGTGTTACAGGGTAATGGGTAGCTGGGGGTGTTTTACAGGGAAACAGGGAGCTGGGAGTGTGTTACAGGGTAACAGGAAGCTGGGTGTGTGTTACAGGGAAACAGGGAGCTGGGAGTGTGTTACAGGTTAACAGGGAGCTGGGAGTGTGTTACAGGTTAACAGCGAGCTGGGAGTGTGTTACAGGGTAACTGGGAGCTGGGCGTGTGTTACAGGGCAACAGGGTGCTGGGAGTGTGTTACAGGATAACAGGAAGCTGGGAGTGTGTTACAGGTAAGAGGGTGCTGGGAGAGTGTTACAGGGTAACAGGAAGCTGGGAGTGTGTTAAAGGGTAACAGGTAGCTGGGAGAGTGTTACAGGGTAACATGGAGCTGGGAGTGTGTTAAAGGGTAACAGGTAGCTGGGAGAGTGTTACAGGGTAACAGGGTGCTGGGAGTGTGTTACCGGGTAACAGGTAGCTGGGAGTGTGTTACATGGTAACAGGGAGCTGGGAGTGTGTTACAGGGTAACAGGGTGCTGGGAGTGTGTTACCGGGTAACAGGGAGCTGGGAGTGTGTTACAGGGTAACAGGGAGCTGGGAGTGTGTTACAAGGTAACAGGGAGCTGGGAGTGTGTTACCGGGTAACAGGGTGCTGGGAGTGTGTTACAAGGTAACAGGGAGCTGGGAGTGTGTTACAGGGTAACAGGGAGCTGGGAGTGTGTTACAAGGTAACAGGGAGCTGGGAGTGTGTTACAGGGTAACAGGGAGCTGGGAGTGTGTTACAGGGAAACAGGAAGCTGGGAGTGTGTTACAGGGTAATAGGGAGCTGGGAGTGTGTTACAGGGTAACAGGGAGCTGGGAGTGTGTTACAGGGTAACAGGGTGCTGGGAGTGTGTTACAGGATAACAGGAAGCTGGGAGTGTGTTACAGGGAAGAGGGTGCTGGGAGAGTATTACAGGGTAACAGGAAGCTGGGAGTGTGTTACAGGGTAACAGGAAGCTGGGAGTGTGTGACAGGGTAACAGGAAGCTGGGAGTGTGTTACAGGGTAACAGGTAGCTGGGAATCTGTTACAGGGTAACAGGGAGCTGGGAGTGTGTTACAGGGTAACAGGGTGCTGGGAGTGTGTTACATGGTAACAGGGAGCTGGGAGTGTGTTACAGGGAAACAGGAAGCTGGGAGTGTGTTACAGGGTAATAGGGAGCTGGGAGTTTGTTACAGGGTAACAGGGAGCTGGGAGTGTGTTACAGGGTAACAGGGAGCTGGGAGTGTGTTACAGGGTAACAGGGAGCTGGGCGTGTGTTACAGGGAAACAGGAAGCTGGGAGTATGTTACAGGGTAATAGGGAGCTGGGAGTGTGTTACAGGGTAACAGGGAGCTGGGAGTGTGTTACAGGGTAACAGGGAGCTGGGAGTGTGTTACAGGGTAACAGGGAGCTGGGCGTGTGTTACAGGGTAACAGGAAGCTGGGCGTGTGTTACAGGGTAACAGGAAGCTGGGAGTGTGTTACAGGGTAACAGGGAGCTGGGAGTGTATTACAGGGTAACAGGGAGCTGGGAGTGTGTTACAGGGTAACAGGGAGCTGGGAGTGTGTTACAGGGTAACAGGGAGCTGGGAGTGTGTTACAGGGTAACAGGGAGCTGGGCGTGTGTTACAGGGTAACAGGAAGCTGGGAGTGTGTTACAGGGTAACAGGCAGCTGGGAGTGTGTTACAGGGTAACAGGGAGCTGGGACTGTGTTACAGGGTAACAGGGAGCTGGGAGTGTGTTACAGGGTAACAGGGAGCTGGGTGTGTGTTGCAGGGTAACAGGGAGCTGGGAGTGTGTTAGAGGTTAACAGAGAGCTGGGAGTGTGTTACAGGGTAACAGAGAGCTGGGAGTGTGTTACAGGGTAACAGGGAGCTGGGTGTGTGTTGCAGTGTAACAGGGAGCTGGCGTGTGTTACAGGGTAACAGGAAGCAGGGAGTGTGTTACAGGGTAACAGGGAGCTGGGAGTGTGTTACAGGGTAACAGGGAGCTGGGAGTGTGTTACAGGGTAACAGGGAGCTGGGAGTGTGTTACAGGGTAACAGGGAGCTGGGAGTGTGTTACTGGGTAACCGGGAGCTGGGAGTGTGTTACAGCGAAACAGGGAGCTAGGAGTGTGTTACAAGGTAACAGGGAGCTGGGAGTGTGTTACAGGGTAAGAGGGAGCTGGGAGTGTGTTACAGGGTAACAGGGAGCTGGGAGTGTCTTACAGGGTAAAAGGAAGCTGGGAGTGTGTTACAGGGTAACAGGGAGCTGGGTGTGTGTTGCAGGGTAACAGGGAGCTGGGAGTGTGTTACAGGGTAACAGGGAGCTGGGAGTGTGTTACAGGGTAACAGGGAGCTGGGTGTGTGTTGCAGGGTAACAGGGAGCTGGGAGTGTGTTCCAGGGTAACAGGGAGCTGGGAGTGTGTTACAGGGTAACAGGGAGCTGGGAGTGTGCTACAGGGTAACAGGGAGCTGGGTGTGTGTTGCAGGCTAACAGGGAGCTGGGAGTGTGTTCCAGGGTAACAGGGAGCTGGGTGTGTGTTGCAGGGTATCAGGGAGCTGGGAGTGTTTTACAGGGTAACAGGGAGCTGGGAGTGTGTTACAGGGTAACAGGGAGCTGGGAGTGTGTTACAGGGTAACAGGGAGCTGGGAGTGTGTTACTGGGTAACAGGGAGCTGGGAGTGTGTTATAGGGTAACAGGGAGCTGGGAGTGTGTTACTGGGTAACCGGGAGCTGGGAGTGTGTTACAGGGAAGAGGGAGCTGGGAGTGTGTTACAGGGTAACAGGGAGCTGGGAGTGTGTTACAGGGTAACAGGGAGCTGGGAGTGTGTTACAGGCTAACAGGGAGCTGGGAGTGTGTTACAGGGTAACAGGGAGCTGGGCGTGTGTTACAGGGTAACAGGGAGCTGGGAGTGTGTTACAGGGAGCTGGGAGTGTGTTACAGGGTAACAGGGAGCTGGGAGTGTGTTACAGGGTAACAGGGAGCTGGGAGTGTGTTACAGGGTAACAGGGAGCTGGGAGTGTGTTACAGGGTAACAGGGAGCTGGGAGTGTGTTACAAGGTAACAGGGAGCTGGGAGTGTGTTACAGGGTAACAGGGAGCTGGGAGTGTGTTACAGGGTAACGGGGAGCTGGGAGTGTGTTACAGGGTAATAGGGAGCTGGGAGTGTGTTACAGGGTAACAGGGAGCTGGGAGTGTGTTACAAGGTAACAGGGAGCTGGGAGTGTGTTACAGGGTAACAGGGAGCTGGGAGTGTGTTACAGGGTAACGGGGAGCTGGGAGTGTGTTACAGGGTAATAGGGAGCTGGGAGTGTGTTACAGGGTAACAGGGAGCTGGGAGTGTGTTACAGGGTAATGGGGGGCTGGGAGTGTGTTACAGGGAAACAGGGAGCTGGGAGTGTGTTACATGGTAATGGGGGGCTGGGAGAGTGTTACAGGGTAACAGGGAGCTGGGAGTGTGTTACAGGGTAACAGGGAGCTGGGAGTGTGTTACAGGGTAACAGGGAGCTGGGAGTGTGTTACAGGGTAATAGGGAGCTGGGAGTGTGTTACAGGGTAACAGGGAGCTGGGAGTGTGTTACAGGGTAACAAGGAGCTGGGAGTGTGTTACAGGGTAACGCGGAGCTGGGAGTGTGTTACAGGGTAATGGGGGGCTGGGAGTGTGTTACAGGGAAACAGGGAGCTGGGAGTGTGTTACAGGGTAATGGGGGGCTGGGAGAGTGGGAGCTGGGAGTGTGTTACAGGGTAACAGGGAGCTGGGAGTGTGTTACAGGGTAACAGGGAGCTGGGAGTGTGTTACAGGGTAACAGGGAGCTGGGAGTGTGTTACAGGGTAACAAGGAGCTGGGAGTGTGTTACAGGGTAACGCGGAGCTGGGAGTGTGTTGCAGGGTAACAGGGAGCTGGGAGTGTGTTACAGGGAAACAGGATGCTGGGAGTGTGTTACAGGGTAACAGGAAGCTGGGAGTGTGTTACAGGGTAACAGGTAACTGGGAGTGTGTTACAGGGTAACAGGGAGCTGGGAGTGTGTTACAGGGTAACAGGGTGCTGGGAGTGTGTTACAGGGTAACAGGGAGCTGGGAGTGTGTTACAGGGTAACAGTGAGCTGGGAGTGTGTTACAGGGTAACAGGGAGCTGGGAGTGTGTTACAGGGTAACAGGGAGCTGGGAGTGTGTTACAGGGTAACAGGGAGCTGGGAGTGTGTTACAGGGAAACAGGAAGCTGGGAGTGTGTTACAGGGTAACAGGGAGCTGGGAGTGTGTTACAGGGTAACAGGGAGCTGGGAGTGTGTTACAGGTTAACAGAGAGCTGGGAGTGTGTTACAGTGTAACAGGGAGCTGGGAGTGTGTTACAGGTTAACAGAGAGCTGGGAGTGTGTTACAGTGTAACAGGGAGCTGGGAGTGTGTTGCAGGGTAACAGGGAGCAGGGAGTGTGATACAGGGTAACAGGGAGCTGGGAGTGTGTTGCAGGGTAACAGGGAGCAGGGAGTGTGATACAGGGTAACAGGGAGCTGGGAGTGTGTTACAGGGTAACAGGGAGCAGGGAGTGTGATACAGGGTAACAGGGAGCTGGGAGTGTGTTACAGGGTAACAGGAAGCTGGGAGTGTGTTACAGGGTAACAGGCAGCTGGGAGTGTGCTACAGGGTAACAGGGAGCTGGGAGTGTGTTACAGGGTAACAGGGAGCTGGGAGTGTGTTACAGGGTAACAGGGAGCTGGGTGTGTGTTGCAGGGTAACAGGGAGCTGGGAGTGTGTTACAGGGTAACAGGGAGCTGGGAGTGTGTTACAGGGTAACAGGGAGCTGGGTGTGTCTTACAGGGTAAAAGGAAGCTGGGAGTGTGTTACAGGGTAACAGGGAGCTGGGTGTGTGTTGCAGGGTAACAGGGAGCTGGGAGTGTGTTACAGGGTAACAGGGAGCTGGAAGTGTGTTACAGGGTAACAGGGAGCTGGGTGTGTGTTGCAGGGTAACAGGGAGCTGGGAGTGTGTTACAGGGTAACAGGCAGCTGGGAGTGTGCTACAGGGTAACAGGGAGCTGGGAGTGTGTTACAGGGTAACAGGGAGCTGGGAGTGTGTTACAGGGTAAAAGGAAGCTGGGAGTGTGTTACAGGGTAACAGGGAGCTGGGTGTGTGTTGCAGGGTAACAGGGAGCTGGGAGTGTGTTACAGGGTAACAGGGAGCTGGAAGTGTGTTACAGGGTAACAGGGAGCTGGGTGTGTGTTGCAGGCTAACAGGGAGCTGGGAGTGTGTTCCAGGGTAACAGGGAGCTGGGTGTGTGTTGCAGGGTATCAGGGAGCTGGGAGTGTGTTACAGGGAAGAGGGAGCTGGGAGTGTGTTACAGGGTAACAGGGAGCTGGGAGTGTGTTACAGGGTAACGGGGAGCTGGGAGTGTGTTACAGGGTAACAGGGAGCTGGGAGTGTCTTACAGGGTAAAAGGAAGCTGGGAGTGTGTTACAGGGTAACAGGGAGCTGGGTGTGTGTTGCAGGGTAACAGGGAGCTGGGAGTGTGTTACAGGGTAACAGGGAGCTGGGTGTGTGTTGCAGGGTGACAGGGAGCTGGGAGTGTGTTACAGGGTAACAGGGAGCTGGAAGTGTGTTACAGGGTAACAGGGAGCTGGGAGTGTGTTACAAGGTAACAGGGAGCTGGGAGTGTGTTACAGGGTAACAGGGAGCTGGGAGTGTGTTACAGGGTAACAGGGAGCTGGGAGTGTGTTACTGGGTAACCGGGAGCTGGGAGTGTGTTACAGGGCAACAGGGAGCTGGGAGTGTGTAACAGGGTAACAGGGAGCTGGGAGTGTGTTACAGGGTAACAGGGAGCTGGGAGTGTGTTACAGGGTAACAGGGAGCTGGGAGTGTGTTACAGGGTAACAGGGAGCTGGAAGTGTGTTACAGGGTAACAGGGAGCTGGGAGTGTGTTACAAGGTAACAGGGAGCTGGGAGTGTGTTACAGGGTAACAGGGAGCTGGGAGTGTGTTACAGGGTAACAGGGAGCTGGGAGTGTGTTACTGGGTAACCGGGAGCTGGGAGTGTGTTACAGGGCAACAGGGAGCTGGGAGTGTGTAACAGGGTAACAGGGAGCTGGGAGTGTGTTACAGGGTAACAGGGAGCTGGGCGTGTGTTACAGGGTAACAGGGAGCTGGGAATGTGTTACAGGGTAACAGGGAGCTGGGAGTGTGTTACAGGGTAACAGGGAGCTGGGAGTGTGTTACAGGGTAACGGGGAGCTGGGAGTGTGTTACAGGGTAATGGAGGGCTGGGAGTGTGTTACAGGGTAACAGGGAGCTGGGAGTGTGTTACAGGGTAACAGGGAGCTGGGAGTGTGTTACAGGGCAACAGGGAGCTGGGCGTGTGTTACAGGGTAACAGGGAGCTGGGAGTGTGTTACAGGGTAATGGGGGGCTGGGAGAGTGTTACAGGGTATCAGGGAGCTGGGAGTGTGTTACAGGGTAATGGGGGGCTGGGAGTATGTTACAGGGTAACAGGGAGCTGGGAGTGTGTTACAGGGTAACAGGGAGCTGCGAGTGTGTTACAGGGTAACAGGGAGTTGGGAGTGTGTTACAGGGCAACAGGGAGCTGGCCGTGTGTTACAGGGTAACAGGGAGCTGGGAGTGTGTTACAGGGTAATGGGGGGATGGGAGAGTGTTACAGGGTATCAGGGAGCTGGGAGTGTGTTACAGGGTAACAGGGAGCTGGGAGTGTGTTACAGGGTAACAGGGAGCTGGGAGTGTGTTACAAGGTAACAGGGAGCTGGGAGTGTGTTACAGGATAACAGGGAGCTGGGAGTGTGTTACAGGGTAACGGGGAGCTGGGAGTGTGTTACAGGGTAACGGGGAGCTGGGAGTGTGTTACAGGGTAATGGGGGGCTAACAGGGAGCTGGGAGTGTATTACAGGGTAACAGGGAGCTGGGAGTGTGTTACAGGGTAATGGGGGGCTGGGAGTGTGTTACAGGGTAACAGGGAGCTGGGACTGTGTTACAGGGTAACAGGGAGCTGGGAGTGTGTTACTAGGTAACAGGGAGCTGGGAGTGTGTTACAGGGTAACAGGGAGCTGGGAGTGTGTTACAGGGTAACAGGGAGCTGGGAGTGTGTTACAAGGTATCAGGGAGCTGGGAGTGTGTTACAGGGTAACAGGGAGCTGGGAGTGTTTTACAGGGTAAATGGAAGCTGGGAGTGTGTTACAGGGTAACAGGGAGCTGGGAGTGTGTTACAGGGTAACAGGGAGCTGGGTGTGTGTTGCAGGGTAACAGGGAGCTGGGAGTGTGTTACAGGGTAACAGGGAGCTGGGTGTGTGTTGCAGGGTAACAGGGAGCTGGGAGTGTGCTACAGGGTAACAGGGAGCTGGGCGTGTGTTGCAGGCTAACAGGGAGCTGGGAGTGTGTTACAGGGTAACGGGGAGCTGGGAGTGTGTTACAGGGTAACGGGGAGCTGGGAGTGTGTTACAGGGTAATGGGGGGCTGGGAGTGTGTTACAGGGTAACAGGGAGCTGGGAGTGTGTTACAGGGTAACAGGGAGCTGGGAGTGTGTTACTAGGTAACAGGGAGCTGGGAGTGTGTTACAGGGTAACAGGGAGCTGGGAGTGTGTTACAGGGTAACAGGGAGCTGGGAGTGTGTTACAAGGTATCAGGGAGCTGGGAGTGTGTTACAGGGTAACAGGGAGCTGGGAGTGTTTTACAGGGTAAATGGAAGCTGGGAGTGTGTTACAGGGTAACAGAGAGCTGGGAGTGTGTTACAGGGTAACAGGGAGCTGGGAGTGTGTTACAGGGTAACAGGGAGCTGGGTGTGTGTTGCAGGGTAACAGAGAGCTGGGAGTGTGTTACAGGGTAACAGGGAGCTGGGAGTGTGTTACAGGGTAACAGGGAGCTGGGTGTGTGTTGCAGGGTAACAGGGAGCTGGGAGTGTGTTACAGGGTAACAGGGAGCTGGGAGTGTGTTACAGGGTAACAGGGAGCTGGGTGTGTGTTGCAGGCTAACAGGGAGCTGGGAGTGTGTTCCAGGGTAACAGGGAGCTGGGTGTGTGTTGCAGGGTAACAGGGAGCTGGGAGTGTTTTACAGGGTAACAGGGAGCTGGGAGTCTGTTACAGGGTAACAGGAGGCTGGGAGTTTGTTACAGGGTAACAGGGAGCTGGGAGTGTGTTACAGGGTAACAGGGAGCTGGGAGTGTGTGACAGGGTAACAGGGAGCTGGGAGTGTGTTACAGGGTAACAGGGAGCTGGGAGTGTGTTACAGGGTAACAGGGAGCTGGGAGTGTGTTACAGGGTAACAGGGAGCTGGGAGTGTGTTACAGGGTAACAGGGAGCTGGGAGTGTGTTACTGGGTAACCGGGAGCTGGGAGTGTGTTACAGGGCAACAGGGAGCTGGGAGTGTGTTACAGGGTAACAGGGAGCTGGGAGTGTGTTACAGGGTAACAGGGAGCTGGGAGTGTGTTACAAGGTAACAGGGAGCTGGGAATGTGTTACAGGGTAACAGGGAGCTGGGAGTGTGTTACAGGGTAACAGGGAGCTGGGAGTGTGTTACAGGGTAACAGGGAGCTGGGAGTGTGTTACAGGGTAACAGGGAGCTGGGAGTGTGTTACAGGGCAACAGGGAGCTGGGAGTGTGTTACAGGGTAACAGGGAGCTGGGAGTGTGTTACAGGGTAACGGGGACCTGGGAGTGTGTTACAGGGTAATGGAGGGCTGGGAGTGTGTTACAGGGTAACAGGGAGCTGGGAGTGTGTTACAGGGTAACAGGGAGCTGGGAGTGTGTTACAGGGCAACAGGGAGCTGGGCGTGTGTTACAGGGTAACAGGGAGCTGGGAGTGTGTTACAGGGTAATGGGGGGCTGGGAGAGTGTTACAGGGTATCAGGGAGCTGGAAGTGTGTTACAGGGTAATGGGGGGCTGGGAGTGTGTTACAGGGTAACAGGGAGCTGGGAGTGTGTTACAGGGTAACAGGGAGCTGGGAGTGTGTTACAGGGTAACAGGGAGCTGGGAGTGTGTTACAGGGTAACTGGGAGCTGGGAGTGTGTTACAGGGCAACAGGGAGCTGGGCGTGTGTTACAGGGTAACAGGGAGCTGGGAGTGTGTTACAGGGTAACAGGGAGCTGGGAGTGTGTTACAGGGTAACAGGGAGCTGGGAGTGTGTTACAGGGAAGAGGGAGCTGGGAGTGAGTTACAGGGTAACAGGGAGCTGGGCGTGTGTTACAGAGTAACAGGGAGCTGGGAGTGTGTTACAGGGTAACAGGGAGCTGGGAGTGTGTTACAGGGTAACAGGGAGCTGGGAGTGTGTTACAGGGTAACAGGGAGCTGGGAGTGTGTTACAGGGTAACAGGGAGCTGGGAGTGTGTTACAAGGTAACAGGGAGCTGGAGTGTGTTACAGGATAACAGGGAGCTGGGAGTGTGTTACAGGGTAACGGGGAGCTGGGAGTGTGTTACAGGGTAATGGGGGGCTGGGAGTGTGTTACAGGGTAACAGGGAGCTGGGAGTGTGTTACAGGGTAACAGGGAGCTGGGAGTGTGTTACTAGGTAACAGGGAGCTGGGAGTGTGTTACAGGGTAACAGGGAGCTGGGAGTGTGTTACAGGGTAACAGGGAGCTGGGAGTGTGTTACAAGGTATCAGGGAGCTGGGAGTGTGTTACAGGGTAACAGGGAGCTGGGAGTGTTTTACAGGGTAAATGGAAGCTGGGAGTGTGTTACAGGGTAACAGAGAGCTGGGAGTGTGTTACAGGGTAACAGGGAGCTGGGAGTGTGTTACAGGGTAACAGGGAGCTGGGTGTGTGTTGCAGGGTAACAGGGAGCTGGGAGTGTGTTACAGGGTAACAGGGAGCTGGGTGTGTGTTGCAGGGTAACAGGGAGCTGGGAGTGTGTTACAGGGTAACAGGGAGCTGGGTGTGTGTTACAGGGTAACAGGGAGCTGGGTGTGTGTTACAGGGTAACAGGGAGCTGGGAGTGTGCTACAGGGTAACAGGGAGCTGGGTGTGTGTTGCAGGCTAACAGGGAGCTGGGAGTGTGTTCCAGGGTAACAGGGAGCTGGGTGTGTGTTGCAGGGGTAACAGGGAGCTGGGAGTGTTTTACAGGGTAACAGGGAGCTGGGAGTCTGTTACAGGGTAACAGGAGGCTGGGAGTTTGTTACAGGGTAACAGGGAGCTGGGAGTGTGTTACAGGGTAACAGGGAGCTGGGAGTGTGTGACAGGGTAACAGGGAGCTGGGAGTGTGTTACAGGGTAACAGGGAGCTGGGAGTGTGTTACAGGGTAACAGGGAGCTGGGAGTGTGTTACTGGGTAACCGGGAGCTGGGAGTGTGTTACAGGGCAACAGGGAGCTGGGAGTGTGTTACAGGGTAACAGGGAGCTGGGAGTGTGTTACAGGGTAACAGGGAGCTGGGAGTGTGTTACAGGGTAACAGGGAGCTGGGAGTGTGTTACAGGGTAACGGGGACCTGGGAGTGTGTTACAGGGTAATGGAGGGCTGGGAGTGTGTTACAGGGTAACAGGGAGCTGGGAGTGTGTTACAGGGTAACAGGGAGCTGGGAGTGTGTTACAGGGCAACAGGGAGCTGGGCGTGTGTTACAGGGTAACAGGGAGCTGGGAGTATGTTACAGGGTAATGGGGGGCTGGGAGAGTGTTACAGGGTATCAGGGAGCTGGAAGTGTGTTACAGGGTAATGGGGGGCTGGGAGTGTGTTACAGGGTAACAGGGAGCTGGGAGTGTGTTACAGGGTAACAGGGAGCTGGGAGTGTGTTACAGGGTAACAGTGAGCTGGGAGTGTGTTACAGGGCAACAGGGAGCTGGCCGTGTGTTACAGGGTAACAGGGAGCTGGGAGTGTGTTACAGGGTAATGGGGGGCTGGGAGAGTGTTACAGGGTATCAGGGAGCTGGGAGTGTGTTACAGGGTAATGGGGGGCTGGGAGTGTGTTACAGGGTAACAGGGAGCTGGGAGTGTGTTACAGGGCAACAGGGAGCTGGGAGAGTGTTACAGGGTATCAGGGAGCTGGGAGTGTGTTACAGGGTAATGGGGGGCTGGGAGTGTGTTACAGGGTAACAGGGAGCTGGGAGTGTGTTACAGGGCAACAGGCAGCTGGGAGAGTGTTACAGGGTAACAGGGAGCTGGGAGTGTGTTACAGGGCAACAGGGAGCTGGGAGAGGGTAACAGTGAGCTGGGAGTGTGTTACAGGGTAACAGAGAGCTGGGAGTGTGTTACAGGGTAACAGGGAGCTGGGAGTGTGTTACAGGGTAACAGGGAGCTGGGAGTGTGTTACAGGGTAACAGGGAGCTGGGAGTGTGTTACAGGGTAACTGGGAGCTGGGAGTCTGTTACAGGGCAACAGGGAGCTGGGCGTGTGTTACAGGGTAACAGGGAGCTGGGAGTGTGTTACAGGGTAACAGGGAGCTGGGAGTGTGTTACAGGGTAACAGGGAGCTGGGAGTGTGTTACAGGGAAGAGGGAGCTGGGAGTGAGTTACAGGGTAACAGGGAGCTGGGCGTGTGTTACAGAGTAACAGGGAGCTGGGAGTGTGTTACAGGGTAACAGGGAGCTGGGAGTGTGTTACAGGGTAACAGGGAGCTGGGAGTGTGTTACAGGGTAACAGGGAGCTGGGAGTGTGTTACAGGGTAACAGGGAGCTGGGAGTGTGTTACAAGGTAACAGGGAGCTGGGAGTGTGTTACAGGATAACAGGGAGCTGGGAGTGTGTTACAGGGTAACGGGGAGCTGGGAGTGTGTTACAGGGTAATGGGGGGCTGGGAGTGTGTTACAGGGTAACAGGGAGCTGGGAGTGTGTTACAGGGTAACAGGGAGCTGGGAGTGTGTTACAGGGTAACAGGGAGCTGGGAGTGTGTTACAGGGTAACAGGGAGCTGGGAGTGTGTTACAGGGTAACAGGGAGCTGGGAGTGTGTTACAGGGTAATGGGGGGCTGGGAGTGTGTTACAGGGTAACAGGGAGCTGGGAGTGTATTACAGGGTAACAGGGAGCTGGGCGTGTGTTACAAGGTAACAGGGAGCTGGGAGTGTGTTACAGGGTAACAGGGAGCTGGGAGTGTGTTACAGGGTAACAGGGAGCTGGGAGTGTGTTACAGGGTAACAGGGAGCTGGGAGTGTGTTACAGGGTAACAGGGAGCTGGGAGTGTGTTACAGGGTAACAGGGAGCTGGGAGTGTGTTACAAGGTATCAGGGAGCTGGGAGTGTGTTACAGGGTAACAGGGAGCTGGGAGTGTTTTACAGGGTAACAGGGAGCTGGGAGTGTGTTACAGGGTAACAGGGAGCTGGGAGTGTTTACAGGGTAGCAGGGAGCTGGGAGTGTGTTACCGGGTAACGCGGAGTTGGGAGTGTGTTGCAGGGTAACGGGTAGCTGGGAGTGTTTTACATGGAAACAGGATGCTGGGAGTGTGTTACAGGGAAACAGGGAGCTGGGAGTGTGTTACAGGTTAACAGGGAGCTGGGAGTGTGTTACAGGGTAACAGCGAGCTGGGAGTGTGTTACAGGGTAACAGGGAGCTGGGAGTGTGTTACAGGGTAACAGGGAGCTGGGAGTGTGTTACAGGGTAACAGGGAGCTGGGAGTGTGTTACAGGGAAACAGGAAGCTGGGAGTGTGTTACAGGGTAATAGGGAGCTGGGAGTGTGTTACAGGGTAACAGGGAGCTGGGAGTGTGTTACAGGGTAACAGGGTGCTGGGAGTGTGTTACAGGATAACAGGAAGCTGGGAGTGTGTTGCAGGGAAGAGGGTGCTGGGAGAGTATTACAGGGTAACAGGAAGCTGGGAGTGTGTTACAGGGTAACAGGTAGCTGGGAATGTGTTACAGGGTAACAGGGAGCTGGGAGTGTGTTACAGGGTAACAGGGTGCTGGGAGTGTGTTACATGGTAACAGGGAGCTGGGAGTGTGTTACAGGGTAGCAGTGAGCTGGGCGTGTGTTACAGGGTAACAGGGAGCTGGGCATGTGTTACAGGGTAACAGGGAGCTGGGAGTGTGTTACAGGGTAACAGGGAGCTGGGAGTGTGTTACAGGGTAACAGGGAGCTGGGAGTGTGTTACATGGTAGCAGTGAGCTGGGCGTGTGTTACAGGGTAACAGGGAGCTGGGCATGTGTTACAGGGTAACAGGGAGCTGGGAGTGTGTTACAGGGTAACAGGGAGCTGGGAGTGTGTTACAGGGTAACAGGGTGCTGGGAGTGTGTTACAGGGTAACAGTGAGCTGGGAGTGTGTTACAGGGTAGCAGTGAGCTGGGCGTGTGTTACAGGGTAACAGGGAGCTGGGCATGTGTTACAGGGTAACAGGGAGCTGGGAGTGTGTTACAGGGTAACAGGGAGCTGGGAGTGTGTTACAGGGTAACAGGGTGCTGGGAGTGTGTTACATGGTAACAGGGAGCTGGGAGTGTGTTACAGGGTAGCAGTGAGCTGGGCGTGTGTTACAGGGTAACAGGGAGCTGGGCATGTGTTACAGGGTAACAGGGAGCTGGGAGTGTGTTACAGGGTAACAGGGAGCTGGGAGAGTGTTACAGGGTAACAGGGAGCTGGGAGTGTGTTACAGGGTAACAGGGAGCTGGGCGTGTGTTACAGGGTAACAGGGAGCTGGGAGTGTGTTACAGGGTAACAGGGAGCTGGGAGTGTGTTACAGGGTAACAGGGAGCTGGGAGTGTGTTACAGGGTAACAGGGAGCTGGGAGTGTGTTACAGGGTAACAGGGAGCTGGGAGTGTGTTACAAGGTAACAGGGAGCTGGGAGTGTGTTACAGGGTAACAGGGAGCTGGGAGTGTGTTACAGGGTAACAGGGAGCTGGGAGAGTGTTACAGGGTAACGGGGAGCTGGGAGTGAGTTACAGGGTAATAGGGAGCTGGGAGTGTGTTACAGGGTAACAGGGAGCTGGGAGTGTGTTACAGGGTAATGGGGGGCTGGGAGTGTGTTACAGGGAAACAGGGAGCTGGGCGTGTGTTACAGGGTAACGGGGAGCTGGGAGTGAGTTACAGGGTAATAGGGAGCTGGGAGTGTGTTACAGGGTAACAGGGAGCTGGGAGTGTGTTACAGGGTAATGGGGGGCTGGGAGAGTGTTACAGGGTAACAGGGAGCTGGGAGTGTGTTACAGGGTAACAGGGAGCTGGGCGTGTGTTACAGGGTAACGGGGAGCTGGGAGTGAGTTACAGGGTAATGGGGGGCTGGGAGAGTGTTACAGGGTAACAGGGAGCTGGGAGTGTGTTACAGGGAAACAGGGAGCTGGCGTGATGGTGTTACAGGGTAACGGGGAGCTGGAGTGAGTTACAGGGTAATAGGGAGGCTGGGAGTGTGTTACAGGGTAATGGGGGGCTGGGAGAGTGTTACAGGGTAACAGGGAGCTGGGAGTGTGTTACAGGGTAACAGGGAGCTGGGAGTGTGTTATCAGGGTAACAAGGAGCTGGGAGTGTGTTACAGGGTAACAGGGAGCTGGGAGTGTGTTACAGGGTAACAAGGAGCTGGGAGTGTGTTACAGGGTAATAGGGAGCTGGGAGTGTGTTACAGGGTAACAGGGAGCTGGGAGTGTGTTACAGGGTAACAAGGAGCTGGAGTGTGTTACAGGGTAACAGGGAGCTGGAGGGTGTGTTACAGGGTAACAGGGAGCTGGGAGTGTGTTACAGGTACAAGGAGCTGGAGTGTGTTACAGGGTAACAGCGAGCTGGGAGGTGTGTTACAGGGAAACAGGGAGCTGGGAGTGTGTTACAGGGTAACAGGGAGCTGGGAGTGTGTTACAGGGTAACAGGGAGCTGGGAGTGTGTTACAGGGTAACAGGGAGCTGGGAGTGTGTTACAGGGTAACAGGGAGCTGGGAGTGTGTTACAGGGTAACAAGGAGCTGGGAGTGTGTTACAGGGGAACGCAGAGCTGGGAGTGTGTTGCAGGGTAACAGGGAGCTGGGAGTGTGTTACAGGGAAACAGGATGCTGGGAGTGTGTTACAGGGTAACAGGAAGCTGGGAGTGTGTTACAGGGTAACAGGGAGCTGGGAGTGTGTTACAGGGTAACAGGGAGCTGGGAGTGTGTTACAGGGTAACAGGGAGCTGGGAGTGTGTTACAGGGCAACAGGGTGCTGGGAGTGTGTTACAGGATATCAGGAAGCTGGGAGTGTGTTACAGGGAAGAGGGTGCTGGGAGAGTGTTACAGGGTAACAGGAAGCTGGGAGTGTGTTACAGGGTAACAGGTAACTGGGAGTGTGTTACAGGGTAACAGGGAGCTGGGAGTGTGTTACAGGCTAACAGGGAGCTGGGAGTGTGTTACAGGGTAACAGGGAGCTGGGAGTGTGTTACAAGGTAACAGGGAGCTGGGAGTGTGTTACAGGGTAACAGGGAGCTGGGAGTGTGTTACAGGGTAACAGGGAGCTGGGAGTGTTTTACAGGGTAGCAGGGAGCTGGGAGTGTGTTACAGGGTAACGCGGAGTTGGGAGTGTGTTACAGGGTAACGGGGAGCTGGGAGTGTGTTACAGGGAAACAGGGAGCTGGGAGTGTTTTACAGGGTAGCAGGGAGCTGGGAGTGTGTTACCGGGTAATGCGGAGTTGGGAGTGTGTTACAGGGTAACAGGGAGCTGGGAGTGTTTTACAGGGTAGCAGGGAGCTGGGAGTGTGTTACAGGGTAACGCGGAGTTGGGAGTGTGTTACAGGGTAACAGGGAGCTGGGAGTGTGTTACCGGGTAACGCGGAGTTGGGAGTGTGTTACAGGGTAATGGGGGGCTGGGCGTGTGTTACAGGGTAACAGGGTGCTGGGAGTGTGCTACAGGATAACAGGAAGCTGGGAGTGTGTTACAGGGAAGAGGGTGCTGGGAGAGTGTCACAGGGTAACAGGAAGCTGGGAGTGTGTTACAGGGTAACAGGTAGCTGGGAGTGTGTTACAGGGTAACAGGGAGCTGGGAGTGTGTTACAAGGTAACAGGGAGCTGGGAGTGTGTTACAGGGTAACAGGGAGCTGGGAGTGTGTTACAGGGTAACAGGGAGCTGGGAGTGTTTTACAGGGTAGCAGGGAGCTGGGAGTGTGTTACAGGGTAACGCGGAGTTGGGAGTGTGTTACAGGGTAACGGGGAGCTGGGAGTGTGTTACAGGGAAACAGGGAGCTGGGAGTGTTTTACAGGGTAGCAGGGAGCTGGGAGTGTGTTACCGGGTAATGCGGAGTTGGGAGTGTGTTACAGGGTAACAGGGAGCTGGGAGTGTTTTACAGGGTAGCAGGGAGCTGGGAGTGTGTTACAGGGTAACGCGGAGTTGGGAGTGTGTTACAGGGTAACAGGGAGCTGGGAGTGTGTTACCGGGTAACGCGGAGTTGGGAGTGTGTTACAGGGTAACAGGGAGCTGGGAGTGTGTTACAGGTTAACAGGGAGCTTGGAGTGTTTTACAGGGTAACAGGGAGCTGGGAGTGTGTTACCGGGTAACGCGGAGTTGGGAGTGTGTTACAGGGTAACAGGGAGCTGGGAGTGTGTTACAGGTTAACAGGGAGCTGGGAGTGTGTTACAGGTTAACAGGGAGCTGGGAGTGTGTTACAGGGTAACAGGGAGCTGGGAGTGTGTTACAGGGTAACAGGGAGCTGGGAGTGTGTTACAGGGTAACAGGGAGCTGGGAGTGTGTTACAGGGTAACAGGGAGCTGGGAGTGTGTTACAGGTTAACAGGGAGCTGGGAGTGTGTTACAGGGTAACAGGGAGCTGGGAGTGTGTTACAGGGTAACAGGGAGCTGGGAGTGTGTTACAGGGTAACAGGGAGCTGGGAGTGTGTTACAGGGTAATGGGGGGCTGGGCGTGTGTTACAGGGTAACAGGGTGCTGGGAGTGTGCTACAGGATAACAGGAAGCTGGGAGTGTGTTACAGGGAAGAGGGTGCTGGGAGAGTGTCACAGGGTAACAGGAAGCTGGGAGTGTGTTACAGGGTAACAGGTAGCTGGGAGTGTGTTACAGGGTAACAGGGAGCTGGGAGTGTGTTACAGGGTAACAGGGTGCTGGGAGTGTGTTACAGGGTAACAGGGCGCTGGGAGTGTGTTACAGGGTAACAGGAAGCTGGGAGTGTGTTACAGGGTAACAGTGAGCTGGGAGTGTGTTACAGGGTAACAGTGAGCTGGGAGTGTGTTACAGGGTAACAGGGAGCTGGGAGTGTGTCACAGGGTAACAGGAAGCTGGGAGTGTGTTACAGGGTAACAGTGAGCTGGGAGTGTGTTACAGGGTAACAGGGAGCTGGGAGTGTGTTACAGGGTAACAGGGAGCTGGGAGTGTGTCACAGGGTAACAGGGAGCTGGGAGTGTGTTACAGGGTAACAGGGAGCTGGGAATGTGTCACAGGGTAACAGGGAGCTGGGAGTGTGTCACAGGGTAACAGGGAGCTGGGAGTGTGTTACAGGGTAACAGGGAGCTGGGAGTGTGTTACAGGGTAACAGGGAGCTGGGAGTGTGTTACAGGGTAACAGGGAGCTGGGAGTGTGTTACAGGGTAACAGGGAGCTGGGAGTGTGTTACAGGGTAACAGGAAGCTGGGAGTGTGTTACAGGGTAACAGGAAGCTGGGAGTGTGTTACAGGATAACAGGAAGCTGGGAGTGTGTTACAGGGTAACAGGGTGCTGGGAGTGTGTTACAGGATAACAGGAAGCTGGGAGTGTGTTACAGGGTAACAGGAAGCTGGGAGTGTGTTACAGGATAACAGGAAGCTGGGAGTGTGTTACAGGGTAACAGGGTGCTGGGAGTGTGTTACAGGGTAACAGGGTGCTGGGAGTGTGTTACAGGATAACAGGGAGCTGGGAGTGTGTTACAGGGTAACGGGGAGCTGGGAGTGTGTTACAGGGTAATAGGGAGCTGGGAGTGTGTTACAGGGTAACAGGGAGCTGGGAGTGTGTTACAGGGTAATGGGGGGCTGGGAGTGTGTTACAGGGAAACAGGGAGCTGGGAGTGTGTTACAGGGTAATGGGGGGCTGGGAGAGTGTTACAGGGTAACAGGGAGCTGGGAGTGTGTTACAGGGTAACAGGGAGCTGGGAGTGTGTTACAGGGTAACAGGGAGCTGGGAGTGTGTTACAGGGTAACAGGGAGCTGGGAGTGTGTTACAGGGTAACAGGGAGCTGGGAGTGTGTTACTGGGTAACCGGGAGCTGGGAGTGTGTTACAGGGCAACAGGGAGCTGGGAGTGTGTTACAGGGTAACAGGGAGCTGGGAGTGTGTTATAGGGTAACAGGGAGCTGGGAGTGTGTTACAAGGTAACAGGGAGCTGGGAGTGTGTTACAGGGTAACAGGGAGCTGGGAGTGTGTTACAAGGTAACAGGGAGCTGGGAGTGTGTTACAGGGTAACAGGGAGCTGGGAGTGTGTTACAGGGTAACAGGGAGCTGGGAGTGTGTTACAAGGTAACAGGGAGCTGGGAATGTGTTACAGGGTAACAGGGAGCTGAGAGTGTGTTACAGGGTAACGGGGAGCTGGGAGTGTGTTACAGGGTAACAGGGAGCTGGGAATGTGTTACAGGGTAACAGGGAGCTGAGAGTGTGTTACAGGGTAACAGGGAGCTGGGAGTGTGTTACAGGGTAATGGAGGGCTGGGAGTGTGTTACAGGGTAACAGGGAGCTGGGAGTGTGTTACAGGGTAATGGAGGGCTGGGAGTGTGTTACAGGGTAACAGGGAGCTGGGAGTGTGTTACAGGGTAACAGGGAGCTGGGAGTGTGTTACAGGGCAACAGGGAGCTGGGCGTGTGTTACAGGGTAACAGGGAGCTGGGAGTGTGTTACAGGGTAATGGGGGGCTGGGAGAGTGTTACAGGGTATCAGGGAGCTGGGAGTGTGTTACAGGGTAATGGGGGGCTGGGAGTGTGTTACAGGGTAACAGGGAGCTGAGAGTGTGTTACAGGGTAACAGGGAGCTGGGAGTGTGTTACAGGGTTACTGGGAGCTGGGAGTGTGTTACAGGGCAACAGGGAGCTGGCCGTGTGTTACAGGGTAACAGGGAGCTGGGAGTGTGTTACAGGGTAATGGGGGGCTGGGAGAGTGTTACAGGGTATCAGGGAGCTGGGAGTGTGTTACAGGGTAATGGGGGGCTGGGAGTGTGTTGCAGGGTAACAGGGAGCTGGGAGTGTGTTACAGGGCAACAGGGAGCTGGGAGAGTGTTACAGGGTATCAGGGAGCTGGGAGTGTGTTACAGGGTAATGGGGGGCTGGGAGTGTGTTACAGGGTAACAGGGAGCTGGGAGTGTGTTACAGGGCAACAGGCAGCTGGGAGAGTGTTACAGGGTAACAGGGAGCTGGGAGTGTGTTACAGGGCAACAGGGAGCTGGGAGAGGGTAACAGTGAGCTGGGAGTGTGTTACAGGGTAACAGAGAGCTGGGAGTGTGTTACAGGGTAACAGGGAGCTGGGAGTGTGTTACAGGGTAAGAGGGAGCTGGGAGTGTGTTACAGGGTAACAGGGAGCTGGGAGTGTGTTACAGGGTAACTGGGAGCTGGGAGTGTGTTACAGGGCAACAGGGAGCTGGGCGTGTGTTACAGGGTAACAGGGAGCTGGGAGTGTGTTACAGGGTAACAGGGAGCTGGGAGTGTGTTACAGGGTAACAGGGAGCTGGGAATGTGTTACAGGGAAGAGGGAGCTGGGAGTGAGTCACAGGGTAACAGGGAGCTGGGCGTGTGTTACAGAGTAACAGGGAGCTGGGAGTGTGTTACAGGGTAACAGGGAGCTGGGAGTGTGTTACAGGGTAACAGGGAGCTGGGAGTGTGTTACTGGGTAACAGGGAGCTGGGAGTGTGTTACAAGGTAACAGGGAGCTGGGAGTGTGTTACAGGATAACAGGGAGCTGGGAGTGTGTTACAGGGTAACGGGGAGCTGGGAGTGTGTTACAGGGTAACGGGGAGCTGGGAGTGTGTTACAGGGTAATGGGGGGCTAACAGGGAGCTGGGAGTGTGTTACAGGGTCATGGGGGGCTGGGAGTGTGTTACAGGGTAACAGGGAGCTGGGAGTGTGTTACAAGGTAACAGGGAGCTGGGAGTGTGTTACAGGGTAACAGGGAGCTGGGAGTGTGTTACAGGGAAACAGGGAGCTGGGAGTGTGTTACAGGGTAACAGGGAGCTGGGAGTGTGTTACAAGGTATCAGGGAGCTGGGAGTGTGTTACAGGGTAACAGGGAGCTGGGAGTGTCTTACAGGGTAAAAGGAAGCTGGGAGTGTGTTACAGGGTAACAGGGAGCTGGGAGTGTTTTACAGGGTAACAGGGAGCTGGGAGTGTGTTACAGGGTAACAGGGAGCTGGGAGTGTGTTACAGGGTAACAGGGAGCTGGGAGTGTGTTCCAGGGTAACAGGGAGCTGGGTGTGTGTTGCAGGGTAACAGGGAGCTGGGAGTGCTTTACAGGGTAACAGGGAGCTGGGAGTCTGTTACAGGGTAACAGGAAGCTGGGAGTGTGTTACAGGGTAACAGGGAGCTGGGAGTGTGTTACAGGGTAACAGGGTGCTGGGAGTGTGTTACAGGGTAACAGGGAGCTGGGAGTGTGTTACAGGGTAACAGGGAGCTGGGAGTGTGTTACAGGGTAACAGGGAGCTGGGAGTGTGTTACAGGGTAACAGGGAGCTGAGAGTGTGTTACAGGGTAACAGGGAGCTGGGAGTGTGTTACTGGGTAACCGGGAGCTGGGAGTGTGTTACAGGGCAACAGGGAGCTGGGAGTGTGTTACAGGGTAACAGGGAGCTGGGAGTGTGTTACAGGGTAACAGGGAGCTGGGAGTGTGTTACAGGGTAACAGGGAGCTGGGAGTGGTAACAGGGAGCTGGGAGTGTGTTACAGGGTAACAGGGAGCTGGGAGTGTGTTACAGGGTAATGGAGGGCTGGGAGTGTGTTACAGGGTAACAGGGAGCTGGGAGTGCGTTACAGGATAACAGGGAGCTGGGAGTGTGTTACAGGGCAACAGGGAGCTGGGCGTGTGTTACAGGGTAACAGGGAGCTGGGAGTGTGTTACAGGGTAATGGGGGGCTGGGAGAGTGTTACAGGGTATCAGGGAGCTGGGAGAGTGTTACAGGGTATCAGGGAGCTGCGAGTGTGTTGCAGGGTAATGGGGGGCTGGGAGTGTGTTACAGGCAACAGGCAGCTGGGAGAGTGTTACAGGGTAACAGGGAGCTGGGAGTGTGTTACAGGGCAACAGGGAGCTGGGAGAGGGTAACAGTGAGCTGGGAGTGTGTTACAGGGTAACAGAGAGCTGGGAGTGTGTTACAGGGTAACAGGGAGCTGGAAGTGTGTTACAGGGTAACAGGGAGCTGGGAGTGTGTTACAGGGTAACAGGGAGCTGGGAGTGTGTTACAGGGTAACTGGGAGCTGGGAGTGTGTTACAGGGCAACAGGGAGCTGGGCGTGTGTTACAGGGTAACAGGGAGCTGGGAGTGTGTTACAGGGTAACAGGGAGCTGGGAATGTGTTACAGGGTAACAGGGAGCTGGGAGTGTGTTACAGGGAAGAGGGAGCTGGGAGTGAGTTACAGGGTAACAGGGAGCTGGGCGTGTGTTACAGAGTAACAGGGAGCTGGGAGTGTGTTACAGGGTAACAGGGAGCTGGGAGTGTGTTACTGGGTAACAGGGAGCTGGGAGTGTGTTACAGGGTAACAGGGAGCTGGGAGTGTGTTACAGGTTAACAGGGAGCTGGGAGTGTGTTACAAGGTAACAGGGAGCTGGGAGTGTGTTACAGGATAACAGGGAGCTGGGAGTGTGTTACAGGGTAACGGGGAGCTGGGAGTGTGTTACAGGGTAACGGGGAGCTGGGAGTGTGTTACAGGGTAACAGGGAGCTGGGAGTGTGTTACAGGGTAATGGGGGTCTGGGAGTGTGTTACAGGGTAACAGGGAGCTGGGAGTGTGTTACAGGGTAACAGGGAGCTGGGAGTGTGTTACAAGGTAACAGGGAGCTGGGAGTGTGTTACAGGGAGCTGGGAGTGTGTTACAGGGTAACAGGGAGCTGGGAGTGTGTTACAGGGTAACAGGGAGCTGGGAGTGTGTTACAAGGTAACAGGGAGCTGGGAGTGTGTTACAGGGTAACAGGGAGCTGGGAGTGTGTTACAGGGTAACAGGGAGCTGGGAGTGTGTTACAGGGTAACAGGGAGCTGGGAGTGTGTTACAGGGTAACAGGGAGCTGGGAGTGTGTTACAGGGTAACAGGGAGCTGGGAGTGTGTTACAGGGTGACAGGGAGCTGGGAGTGTGTTACAGGGTAACAGGGAGCTGGGAGTGTGTTGCAGGGTAACAGGGAGCTGGGAGTGTGTTACAGGGTAACAGGGAGCTGGGAGTGTGTTACAGGGTAACAGGGAGCTGGGAGTGTGTTACAGGGTGACCGGGAGCTGGGAGTGTGTTACAGGGTAACAGGGAGCTGGGAGTGTGTTACAGGGTAACAGGGAGCTGGGAGTCTGTTACAGCGTCACAGGGAGCTGGGAGTGTGTTAACAGGGAGCTGGGAGTGTGTTACAGGGAAGAGGGAGATGGAAGTGTGTTACAGGGTAACAGGGAGCTGGGAGTGTGTTACAGGGTATCAGGGAGCTGGGAGCCTGTTACAGCGTTACAGGGAGTTGGGAGTGTGTTACAGGGTAACAGGGAGCTGGGAGCGTATTACAGGGAAGAGGGAGCTGGGAGTGTGTTACAGGGTAACAGGGAGCTGGGCGTGTGTTACAGGGTAACAGGGTGCTGGGAGTGTGTTACAGGGTAACAGGGAGCTGGGAGTGTGTTACAGGGTGACAGGGAGCTGGGAGTGTGTTATAGGGTAACAGGGAGCTGGGAGTGTGTTACAGGGTAACAGGGAGCTGGGAGTGTGTTACAGGGTAACAGGGAGCTGGGAGTGTGTTACAAGGTAACAGGGAGCTGGGAGTGTGTTACAGGGTAACAGGGAGCTGGGAGTGTGTTACAGGGCAACGGGGAGCTGGGAGTGTGTTACAGGGTAATAGGGAGCTGGGAGTGTGTTACAGGGTAATGGGGGCTGGGAGTGCGTTACAGGGTAACAGGGAGCTGGGAGTGTGTTACAGGGTAACAGGGAGCTGGGAGTGTGTTACAGGGTAACAGGGAGCTGGGAGTGTGTTACAGGGCAACAGGGTGCTGGGAGTGTGTTACAGGGTAACGGGGAGCTGGGAGTGTGTTACAGGGATTCAGGGAGCTGGGAGTGTGTTACAGGGTAACAGGGAGCTGGGAGTGTGTTACAGGGTAATGGGGGCCTGGGAGTGTATTACAGGGTAACAGGGAGCTGGGAGTGTGTTACAGGGTAACAGGGAGCTGGGAGTGTGTTACAGGGTAATGGGGGGCTGGGAGTGTGTTACAGGGAAACAGGGAGCTGGGAGTGTGTTACAGGGGAACAGGGAGCTGGGAGTGTGTTACAGGGTAACAGGGAGCTGGGAGTGTGTTACAGGGTAATGGGGGGCTGGGAGTGTGTTACAGGGAAACAGGGAGCTGGGAGTGTGTTACAGGGTAACAGGGCACTGGGAGTGTGTTACAGGGTAACAGGGCACTGGGAGTGTGTTACAGGGTAACAGGGCACTGGGAGTGTGTTACAGGGTAACAGGGAGCTGGGAGTGTGTTACAGGGTAACGCGGAGCTGGGAGTGTGTTACAGGGTAACGGGTAGCTGGGAGTGTGTTACAGGGAAACTGCAAGCTGGGAGTGTGTTACAGGCTAACAGGAAGCAGGGAGTGTGTTACAGGGTAACAGGGTGCTGGGAGTGTGTTACAGGGTAACAGGAAGCTGGGAGTGTGTTACAGGGTAACAGGGAGCTGGGAGTGTGTTACAGGGTAACAGGAAGCTGGGAGTGTGTTACAGGGAAGAGGGAGCTGGGAGTGAGTTACAGGGTAACAGGGAGCTGGGCGTGTGTTACAGAGTAACAGGGAGCTGGGAGTGTGTTACAGGGTAACAGGGAGCTGGGAGTGTGTTACTGGGTAACAGGGAGCTGGGAGTGTGTTACAGGGTAACAGGGAGCTGGGAGTGTGTTACAGGTTAACAGGGAGCTGGGAGTGTGTTACAAGGTAACAGGGAGCTGGGAGTGTGTTACAGGATAACAGGGAGCTGGGAGTGTGTTACAGGGTAACGGGGAGCTGGGAGTGTGTTACAGGGTAACGGGGAGCTGGGAGTGTGTTACAGGGTAATGGGGGGCTAACAGGGAGCTGGGAGTGTATTACAGGGTAACAGGGAGCTGGGAGTGTGTTACAGGGTAATGGGGGTCTGGGAGTGTGTTACAGGGTAACAGGGAGCTGGGAGTGTGTTACAGGGTAACAGGGAGCTGGGAGTGTGTTACAAGGTAACAGGGAGCTGGGAGTGTGTTACAGGGAGCTGGGAGTGTGTTACAGGGTAACAGGGAGCTGGGAGTGTGTTACAGGGTAACAGGGAGCTGGGAGTGTGTTACAAGGTAACAGGGAGCTGGGAGTGTGTTACAGGGTAACAGGGAGCTGGGAGTGTGTTACAGGGTAACAGGGAGCTGGGAGTGTGTTACAGGGTAACAGGGAGCTGGGAGTGTGTTACAGGGTAACAGGGAGCTGGGAGTGTGTTACAGGGTAACAGGGAGCTGGGAGTGTGTTACAGGGTGACAGGGAGCTGGGAGTGTGTTACAGGGTAACAGGGAGCTGGGAGTGTGTTGCAGGGTAACAGGGAGCTGGGAGTGTGTTACAGGGTAACAGGGAGCTGGGAGTGTGTTACAGGGTAACAGGGAGCTGGGAGTGTGTTACAGGGTGACAGGGAGCTGGGAGTGTGTTACAGGGTAACAGGGAGCTGGGAGTGTGTTACAGGGTAACAGGGAGCTGGGAGTCTGTTACAGCGTCACAGGGAGCTGGGAGTGTGTTAACAGGGAGCTGGGAGTGTGTTACAGGGAAGAGGGAGATGGAAGTGTGTTACAGGGTAACAGGGAGCTGGGAGTGTGTTACAGGGTATCAGGGAGCTGGGAGCCTGTTACAGCGTTACAGGGAGTTGGGAGTGTGTTACAGGGTAACAGGGAGCTGGGAGCGTATTACAGGGAAGAGGGAGCTGGGAGTGTGTTACAGGGTAACAGGGAGTTGGGCGTGTGTTACAGGGTAACAGGGTGCTGGGAGTGTGTTACAGGGTAACAGGGAGCTGGGAGTGTGTTACAGGGTGACAGGGAGCTGGGAGTGTGTTATAGGGTAGCAGGGAGCTGGGAGTGTGTTACAGGGTAACAGGGAGCTGGGAGTGTGTTACAAGGTAACAGGGAGCTGGGAGTGTGTTACAGGGTAACAGGGAGCTGGGAGTGTGTTACAGGGCAACGGGGAGCTGGGAGTGTGTTACAGGGTAATAGGGAGCTGGGAGTGTGTTACAGGGTAATGGGGGCTGGGAGTGCGTTACAGGGTAACAGGGAGCTGGGAGTGTGTTACAGGGTAACAGGGAGCTGGGAGTGTGTTACAGGGTAACAGGGAGCTGGGAGTGTGTTACAGGGCAACAGGGTGCTGGGAGTGTGTTACAGGGTAACGGGGAGCTGGGAGTGTGTTACAGGGATTCAGGGAGCTGGGAGTGTGTTACAGGGTAACAGGGAGCTGGGAGTGTGTTACAGGGTAATGGGGGCCTGGGAGTGTATTACAGGGTAACAGGGAGCTGGGAGTGTGTTACAGGGTAACAGGGAGCTGGGAGTGTGTTCCAGGGTAATGGGGGGCTGGGAGTGTGTTACAGGGAAACAGGGAGCTGGGAGTGTGTTACAGGGGAACAGGGAGCTGGGAGTGTGTTACAGGGTAACAGGGAGCTGGGAGTGTGTTACAGGGTAATGGGGGGCTGGGAGTGTGTTACAGGGAAACAGGGAGCTGGGAGTGTGTTACAGGGTAACAGGGCACTGGGAGTGTGTTACAGGGTAACAGGGCACTGGGAGTGTGTTACAGGGTAACAGGGCACTGGGAGTGTGTTACAGGGTAACAGGGAGCTGGGAGTGTGTTACAGGGTAACGCGGAGCTGGGAGTGTGTTACAGGGTAACGGGTAGCTGGGAGTGTGTTACAGGGAAACTGCAAGCTGGGAGTGTGTTACAGGCTAACAGGAAGCAGGGAGTGTGTTACAGGGTAACAGGGTGCTGGGAGTGTGTTACAGGGTAACAGGAAGCTGGGAGTGTGTTACAGGGTAACAGGGAGCTGGGAGTGTGTTACAGGGTAACAGGAAGCTGGGAGTGTGTTACAGGGTAACAGGAAGCTGGGAGTGTGTTACAGGGTAACAGGAAGCTGGGAGTGTGTTACAGGGTAACAGGGAGCTGGGAGTGTTTTACAGGGAAACAGGATGCTGGGAGTGTGTTACAGGGTAACAGGAAGCTGGGTGTGTGTTACAGGGAAACAGGGAGCTGGGAGTGTGTTACAGGTTAACAGGGAGCTGGGAGTGTGTTACAGGGTAACAGCGAGCTGGGAGTGTGTTACAGGGTAACTGGGAGCTGGGCGTGTGTTACAGGGCAACAAGGTGCTGGGAGTGTGTTACAGGATAACAGGAAGCTGGGAGTGTGTTACAGGGAGCTGGGAGTGTGTTACAGGGTAACAGGGAGCTGGGAGTGTGTTACAGGGTAACAGGGAGCTGGGAGTGTGTTACAGGGTAACAGGGAGCTGGGAGTGTGTTACAGGGTAACAGGGAGCTGGGAGTGTGTTACAGGGTAACAGGGAGCTGGGAGTGTGTTACAGGGTAACAGGGAGCTGGGAGTGTGTTACAGGGTAACAGGGAGCTGGGAGTGTGTTACAGGGTGACAGGGAGCTGGGAGTGTGTTACAGGGTAACAGGGAGCTGGGAGTGTGTTGCAGGGTAACAGGGAGCTGGGAGTGTGTTACAGGGTAACAGGGAGCTGGGAGTGTGTTACAGGGTAACAGGGAGCTGGGAGTGTGTTACAGGGTGACAGGGAGCTGGGAGTGTGTTACAGGGTAACAGGGAGCTGGGAGTGTGTTACAGGGTAACAGGGAGCTGGGAGTCTGTTACAGCGTCACAGGGAGCTGGGAGTGTGTTACAGGGTAACAGGGAGCTGGGAGTGTGTTACAGGGAAGAGGGAGATGGAAGTGTGTTACAGGGTAACAGGGAGCTGGGAGTGTGTTACAGGGTATCAGGGAGCTGGGAGCCTGTTACAGCGTTACAGGGAGTTGGGAGTGTGTTACAGGGTAACAGGGAGCTGGGAGCGTGTTACAGGGAAGAGGGAGCTGGGAGTGGTGTTACAGGGTAACAGGGAGCTGGGGAGTGTGTTACAGGGTAACAGGGTGCTGGGAGTGTGTTACAGGGTAACAGGGAGCTGGGAGTGTGTTACAGGGTGACAGGGAGCTGGGAGTGTGTTATAGGGGTAACAGGGAGCTGGGAGTGTGTTACAGGGTAACAGGGAGCTGGGAGTGTGTTACAAGGTAACAGGGAGCTGGAGTGTGTTACAGGGTAACAGGGAGCTGGAGTGTGTTACAGGGCAACGGGGAGCTGGGAGTGTGTTACAGGGTAATAGGAGCTGGGAGTGTGTTACAGGGTAATGGGGGCTGGGAGTGCGTTACAGGGTAACAGGGAGCTGGGAGTGTGTTACAGGGTAACAGGGAGCTGGGAGTGTGTTACAGGGTAACAGGGAGCTGGGAGTGTGTTACAGGGCAACAGGGTGCTGGGAGTGTGTTACAGGGTAACGGGGAGCTGGGAGTGTGTTACAGGGATTCAGGGAGCTGGAGTGTGTTACAGGGTAACAGGGAGCTGGGAGTGTGTTACAGGGTAATGGGGCCTGGGAGTGTATTACAGGGTAACAGGGAGCTGGGAGTGTGTTACAGGGTAACAGGGAGCTGGGAGTGTGTTACAGGGTAATGGGGGGCTGGGAGTGTGTTGCAGGGAAACAGGGAGCTGGGAGTGTGTTACAGGGTAACAGGGAGCTGGGAGTGTGTTACAGGGTAACAGGGAGCTGGAGTGTGTTACAGGGTAACAGGGAGCTGGGAGTGTGTTACAGGGTAATGGGGGGCTGGGAGTGTGTTACAGGGAAACAGGGAGCTGGGAGTGTGTTACAGGGTAACAGGGCACTGGGAGTGTGTTACAGGGTAACAGGGCACTGGGAGTGTGTTACAGGGTAACAGGGCACTGGGAGTGTGTTACAGGGTAACAGGGAGCTGGGAGTGTGTTACAGGGTAACGCGGAGCTGGGAGTGTGTTACAGGGTAACGGGTAGCTGGGAGTGTGTTACAGGGAAACTGCAAGCTGGGAGTGTGTTACAGGCTAACAGGAAGCAGGGAGTGTGTTACAGGGTAACAGGGTGCTGGGAGTGTGTTACAGGGTAACAGGAAGCTGGGAGTGTGTTACAGGGTAACAGGGAGCTGGGAGTGTGTTACCGGGTAACGCGGAGTTGGGAGTGTGTTACAGGGTAATGGGTAGCTGGGAGTGTTTTACAGGGAAACAGGATGCTGGGAGTGTGTTACAGGGTAACAGGAAGCTGGGTGTGTGTTACAGGGAAACAGGGAGCTGGGAGTGTGTTACAGGTTAACAGGGAGCTGGGAGTGTGTTACAGGGTAACAGCGAGCTGGGAGTGTGTTACAGGGTAACTGGGAGCTGGGCGTGTGTTACAGGGCAACAGGGTGCTGGGAGTGTGTTACAGGATAACAGGAAGCTGGGAGTGTGTTACAGGGCAACGGGGAGCTCGGAGTGTGTTACAGGGTAATAGGGAGCTGGGAGTGTGTTACAGGGTAATGGGGGGCTAACAGGGAGCTGGGAGTGTATTACAGGGTAACAGGGAGCTGGGAGTGTGTTACAGGGTAATGGGGGGCTGGGAGTGTGTTACAGGGTAACAGGGAGCTGGGAGTGTGTTACAGGGTAACAGGGAGCTGGGAGTGTGTTACAAGGTAACAGGGAGCTGGGAGTGTGTTACAGGGAGCTGGGAGTGTGTTACAGGGTAACAGGGAGCTGGGAGTGTGTTACAGGGTAACAGGGAGCTGGGAGTGTGTTACAAGGTAACAGGGAGCTGGGAGTGTGTTACAGGGTAACAGGGAGCTGGGAGTGTGTTACAGGGTAACAGGGAGCTGGGAGTGTGTTACAGGGTAACAGGGAGCTGGGAGTGTATTACAGGGTAACAGGGAGCTGGGAGTGTGTTACAGGGTAACAGGGAGCTGGGAGTGTGTTACAGGGTGACAGGGAGCTGGGAGTGTGTTACAGGGTAACAGGGAGCTGGGAGTGTGTTGCAGGGTAACAGGGAGCTGGGAGTGTGTTACAGGGTAACAGGGAGCTGGGAGTGTGTTACAGGGTAATGGGGGGCTGGGAGTGTGTTACAGGGAAACAGGGAGCTGGGAGTGTGTTACAGGGTAACAGGGCACTGGGAGTGTGTTACAGGGTAACAGGGCACTGGGAGTGTGTTACAGGGTAACAGGGCACTGGGAGTGTGTTACAGGGTAACAGGGAGCTGGGAGTGTGTTACAGGGTAACGCGGAGCTGGGAGTGTGTTACAGGGTAACGGGTAGCTGGGAGTGTGTTACAGGGAAACTGCAAGCTGGGAGTGTGTTACAGGCTAACAGGAAGCAGGGAGTGTGTTACAGGGTAACAGGGTGCTGGGAGTGTGTTACAGGGTAACAGGAAGCTGGGAGTGTGTTACAGGGTAACAGGGAGCTGGGAGTGTGTTACAGGGTAACAGGAAGCTGGGAGTGTGTTACAGGGTAACAGGAAGCTGGGAGTGTGTTACAGGGTAACAGGAAGCTGGGAGTGTGTTACAGGGTAACAGGGAGCTGGGAGTGTTTTACAGGGAAACAGGATGCTGGGAGTGTGTTACAGGGTAACAGGAAGCTGGGTGTGTGTTACAGGGAAACAGGGAGCTGGGAGTGTGTTACAGGTTAACAGGGAGCTGGGAGTGTGTTACAGGGTAACAGCGAGCTGGGAGTGTGTTACAGGGTAACTGGGAGCTGGGCGTGTGTTACAGGGCAACAAGGTGCTGGGAGTGTGTTACAGGATAACAGGAAGCTGGGAGTGTGTTACAGGGAGCTGGGAGTGTGTTACAGGGTAACAGGGAGCTGGGAGTGTGTTACAGGGTAACAGGGAGCTGGGAGTGTGTTACAGGGTAACAGGGAGCTGGGAGTGTGTTACAGGGTAACAGGGAGCTGGGAGTGTGTTACAGGGTAACAGGGAGCTGGGAGTGTGTTACAGGGTAACAGGGAGCTGGGAGTGTGTTACAGGGTGACAGGGAGCTGGGAGTGTGTTACAGGGTAACAGGGAGCTGGGAGTGTGTTGCAGGGTAACAGGGAGCTGGGAGTGTGTTACAGGGTAACAGGGAGCTGGGAGTGTGTTACAGGGTAACAGGGAGCTGGGAGTGTGTTACAGGGTGACAGGGAGCTGGGAGTGTGTTACAGGGTAACAGGGAGCTGGGAGTGTGTTACAGGGTAACAGGGAGCTGGGAGTCTGTTACAGCGTCACAGGGAGCTGGGAGTGTGTTACAGGGTAACAGGGAGCTGGGAGTGTGTTACAGGGAAGAGGGAGATGGAAGTGTGTTACAGGGTAACAGGGAGCTGGGAGTGTGTTACAGGGTATCAGGGAGCTGGGAGCCTGTTACAGCGTTACAGGGAGTTGGGAGTGTGTTACAGGGTAACAGGGAGCTGGGAGCGTGTTACAGGGAAGAGGGAGCTGGGAGTGTGTTACAGGGTAACAGGGAGCTGGGCGTGTGTTACAGGGTAACAGGGTGCTGGGAGTGTGTTACAGGGTAACAGGGAGCTGGGAGTGTGTTACAGGGTGACAGGGAGCTGGGAGTGTGTTATAGGGTAACAGGGAGCTGGGAGTGTGTTACAGGGTAACAGGGAGCTGGGAGTGTGTTACAAGGTAACAGGGAGCTGGGAGTGTGTTACAGGGTAACAGGGAGCTGGGAGTGTGTTACAGGGCAACGGGGAGCTGGGAGTGTGTTACAGGGTAATAGGGAGCTGGGAGTGTGTTACAGGGTAATGGGGGCTGGGAGTGCGTTACAGGGTAACAGGGAGCTGGGAGTGTGTTACAGGGTAACAGGGAGCTGGGAGTGTGTTACAGGGTAACAGGGAGCTGGGAGTGTGTTACAGGGCAACAGGGTGCTGGGAGTGTGTTACAGGGTAACGGGGAGCTGGGAGTGTGTTACAGGGATTCAGGGAGCTGGGAGTGTGTTACAGGGTAACAGGGAGCTGGGAGTGTGTTACAGGGTAATGGGGGCCTGGGAGTGTATTACAGGGTAACAGGGAGCTGGGAGTGTGTTACAGGGTAACAGGGAGCTGGGAGTGTGTTACAGGGTAATGGGGGGCTGGGAGTGTGTTGCAGGGAAACAGGGAGCTGGGAGTGTGTTACAGGGTAACAGGGAGCTGGGAGTGTGTTACAGGGTAACAGGGAGCTGGGAGTGTGTTACAGGGTAACAGGGAGCTGGGAGTGTGTTACAGGGTAATGGGGGGCTGGGAGTGTGTTACAGGGAAACAGGGAGCTGGGAGTGTGTTACAGGGTAACAGGGCACTGGGAGTGTGTTACAGGGTAACAGGGCACTGGGAGTGTGTTACAGGGTAACAGGGCACTGGGAGTGTGTTACAGGGTAACAGGGAGCTGGGAGTGTGTTACAGGGTAACGCGGAGCTGGGAGTGTGTTACAGGGTAACGGGTAGCTGGGAGTGTGTTACAGGGAAACTGCAAGCTGGGAGTGTGTTACAGGCTAACAGGAAGCAGGGAGTGTGTTACAGGGTAACAGGGTGCTGGGAGTGTGTTACAGGGTAACAGGAAGCTGGGAGTGTGTTACAGGGTAACAGGGAGCTGGGAGTGTGTTACCGGGTAACGCGGAGTTGGGAGTGTGTTACAGGGTAATGGGTAGCTGGGAGTGTTTTACAGGGAAACAGGATGCTGGGAGTGTGTTACAGGGTAACAGGAAGCTGGGTGTGTGTTACAGGGAAACAGGGAGCTGGGAGTGTGTTACAGGTTAACGGAGCTGGGAGTGTGTTACAGGGTAACAGCGAGCTGGGAGTGTGTTACAGGGTAACTGGGAGCTGGGCGTGTGTTACAGGGCAACAGGGTGCTGGGAGTGTGTTACAGGATAACAGGAAGCTGGGAGTGTGTTACAGGGCAACGGGGAGCTCGGAGTGTGTTACAGGGTAATAGGGAGCTGGGAGTGTGTTACAGGGTAATGGGGGGCTAACAGGGAGCTGGGAGTGTATTACAGGGTAACAGGGAGCTGGGAGTGTGTTACAGGGTAATGGGGGGCTGGGAGTGTGTTACAGGGTAACAGGGAGCTGGGAGTGTGTTACAGGGTAACAGGGAGCTGGGAGTGTGTTACAAGGTAACAGGGAGCTGGGAGTGTGTTACAGGGTAACAGGGAGCTGGGAATGTGTTACAAGGTAACAGGGAGCTGGGAGTGTGTTACAGGGTAACAGGGAGCTGGGAGTGTGTTACAGGGTAACAGGGAGCTGGGAGTGTGTTACAGGGTAACAGGGAGCTGGGAGTGTATTACAGGGTAACAGGGAGCTGGGAGTGTGTTACAGGGTAACAGGGAGCTGGGAGTGTGTTACAGGGTGACAGGGAGCTGGGAGTGTGTTACAGGGTAACAGGGAGCTGGGAGTGTGTTGCAGGGTAACAGGGAGCTGGGAGTGTGTTACAGGGTAACAGGGAGCTGGGAGTGTGTTACAGGGTAACAGTGAGCTGGGAGTGTGTTACAGGGTGACAGGGAGCTGGGAGTGTGTTACAGGGTTACAGGGAGCTGGGAGTGTGTTACAGGGTAACAGGGAGCTGGGAGTCTGTTACAGCGTCACAGGGAGCTGGGAGTGTGTTACAGGGTAACAGGGAGCTGGGAGTGTGTTACAGGGAAGAGGGAGATGGAAGTGTGTTACAGGGTAACAGGGAGCTGGGAGTGTGTTACAGGGTATCAGGGAGCTGGGAGCCTGTTACAGCGTTACAGGGAGTTGGGAGTGTGTTACAGGGTAACAGGGAGCTGGGAGCGTGTTACAGGGAAGAGGGAGCTGGGAGTGTGTTACAGGGTAACAGGGAGCTGGGCGTGTGTTACAGGGTAACAGGGTGCTGGGAGTGTGTTACAGGGTAACAGGGAGCTGGGAGTGTGTTACAGGGTGACAGGGAGCTGGGAGTGTGTTATAGGGTAACAGGGAGCTGGGAGTGTGTTACAGGGTAACAGGGAGCTGGGAGTGTGTTACAAGGTAACAGGGAGCTGGGAGTGTGTTACAGGGTAACAGGGAGCTGGGAGTGTGTTACAGGGCAACGGGGAGCTGGGAGTGTGTTACAGGGTAATAGGGAGCTGGGAGTGTGTTACAGGGTAACAGGGAGCTGGGAGTGTGTTACAGGGTAACAGGGAGCTGGGAGTGTGTTACAGGGTAACAGGGAGCTGGGAGTGTGTTACAGGGCAACAGGGTGCTGGGAGTGTGTTACAGGGTAACGGGGAGCTGGGAGTGTGTTACAGGGATTCAGGGAGCTGGGAGTGTGTTACAGGGTAACAGGGAGCTGGGAGTGTGTTACAGGGTAATGGGGGCCTGGGAGTGTATTACAGGGTAACAGGGAGCTGGGAGTGTGTTACAGGGTAACAGGGAGCTGGGAGTGTGTTACAGGGTAATGGGGGGCTGGGAGTGTGTTACAGGGAAACAGGGAGCTGGGAGTGTGTTACAGGGTAACAGGGAGCTGGGAGTGTGTTACAGGGTAACAGGGTGCTGGGAGTGTGTTACAGGGTAACAGGGAGCTGGGAGTGTGTTACAGGGTAATGGGGGGCTGGGAGTGTGTTACAGGGAAACAGGGAGCTGGGAGTGTGTTACAGGGTAACAGGGCACTGGGAGTGTGTTACAGGGTAACAGGGCACTGGGAGTGTGTTACAGGGTAACAGGGCACTGGGAGTGTGTTACAGGGTAACAGGGAGCTGGGAGTGTGTTACAGGGTAACGCGGAGCTGGGAGTGTGTTACAGGGTAACGGGTAGCTGGGAGTGTGTTACAGGGAAACTGCAAGCTGGGAGTGTGTTACAGGCTAACAGGAAGCAGGGAGTGTGTTACAGGGTAACAGGGTGCTGGGAGTGTGTTACAGGGTAACAGGAAGCTGGGAGTGTGTTACAGGGTAACAGGGAGCTGGGAGTGTGTTACAGGTTAACAGGGAGCTGGGAGTGTGTTACAGGGTAACAGCGAGCTGGGAGTGTGTTACAGGGTAATGGGTAGCTGGGGGTGTTTTACAGGGAAACAGGGAGCTGGGAGTGTGTTACAGGGTAACAGGAAGCTGGGTGTGTGTTACAGGGAAACAGGGAGCTGGGAGTGTGTTACAGGTTAACAGGGAGCTGGGAGTGTGTTACAGGTTAACAGCGAGCTGGGAGTGTGTTACAGGGTAACTGGGAGCTGGGCGTGTGTTACAGGGCAACAGGGTGCTGGGAGTGTGTTACAGGATAACAGGAAGCTGGGAGTGTGTTACAGGTAAGAGGGTGCTGGGAGAGTGTTACAGGGTAACAGGAAGCTGGGAGTGTGTTAAAGGGTAACAGGTAGCTGGGAGAGTGTTACAGGGTAACATGGAGCTGGGAGTGTGTTAAAGGGTAACAGGTAGCTGGGAGAGTGTTACAGGGTAACAGGGAGCTGGGAGTGTGTTACAGGGTAACAGGGTGCTGGGAGTGTGTTACCGGGTAACAGGTAGCTGGGAGTGTGTTACATGGTAACAGGGAGCTGGGAGTGTGTTACAGGGTAACAGGGTGCTGGGAGTGTGTTACCGGGTAACAGGGAGCTGGGAGTGTGTTACAGGGTAACAGTGAGCTGGGAGTGTGTTACAGGGTAACAGGGAGCTGGGAGTGTGTTACAAGGTAACAGGGAGCTGGGAGTGTGTTACAGGGTAACAGGGAGCTGGGAGTGTGTTACAGGGAAACAGGAAGCTGGGAGTGTGTTACAGGGTAATAGGGAGCTGGGAGTGTGTTACAGGGTAACAGGGAGCTGGGAGTGTGTTACAGGGTAACAGGGTGCTGGGAGTGTGTTACAGGATAACAGGAAGCTGGGAGTGTGTTACAGGGAAGAGGGTGCTGGGAGAGTATTACAGGGTAACAGGAAGCTGGGAGTGTGTTACAGGGTAACAGGAAGCTGGGAGTGTGTGACAGGGTAACAGGAAGCTGGGAGTGTGTTACAGGGTAACAGGTAGCTGGGAATCTGTTACAGGGTAACAGGGAGCTGGGAGTGTGTTACAGGGTAACAGGGTGCTGGGAGTGTGTTACATGGTAACAGGGAGCTGGGAGTGTGTTACAGGGAAACAGGAAGCTGGGAGTGTGTTACAGGGTAATAGGGAGCTGGGAGTTTGTTACAGGGTAACAGGGAGCTGGGAGTGTGTTACAGGGTAACAGGGAGCTGGGAGTGTGTTACAGGGTAACAGGGAGCTGGGCGTGTGTTACAGGGAAACAGGAAGCTGGGAGTATGTTACAGGGTAATAGGGAGCTGGGAGTGTGTTACAGGGTAACAGGGAGCTGGGAGTGTGTTACAGGGTAACAGGGAGCTGGGAGTGTGTTACAGGGTAACAGGGAGCTGGGCGTGTGTTACAGGGTAACAGGAAGCTGGGCGTGTGTTACAGGGTAACAGGAAGCTGGGAGTGTGTTACAGGGTAACAGGGAGCTGGGAGTGTATTACAGGGTAACAGGGAGCTGGGAGTGTGTTACAGGGTAACAGGGAGCTGGGAGTGTGTTACAGGGTAACAGGGAGCTGGGCGTGTGTTACAGGGTAACAGGAAGCTGGGAGTGTGTTACAGGGTAACAGGCAGCTGGGAGTGTGTTACAGGGTAACAGGGAGCTGGGACTGTGTTACAGGGTAACAGGGAGCTGGGAGTGTGTTACAGGGTAACAGGGAGCTGGGTGTGTGTTGCAGGGTAACAGGGAGCTGGGAGTGTGTTAGAGGTTAACAGAGAGCTGGGAGTGTGTTACAGGGTAACAGAGAGCTGGGAGTGTGTTACAGGGTAACAGGGAGCTGGGTGTGTGTTGCAGTGTAACAGGGAGCTGGCGTGTGTTACAGGGTAACAGGAAGCAGGGAGTGTGTTACAGGGTAACAGGGAGCTGGGAGTGTGTTACAGGGTAACAGGGAGCTGGGAGTGTGTTACAGGGTAACAGGGAGCTGGGAGTGTGTTACAGGGTAACAGGGAGCTGGGAGTGTGTTACTGGGTAACCGGGAGCTGGGAGTGTGTTACAGCGAAACAGGGAGCTAGGAGTGTGTTACAAGGTAACAGGGAGCTGGGAGTGTGTTACAGGGTAAGAGGGAGCTGGGAGTGTGTTACAGGGTAACAGGGAGCTGGGCGTGTGTTACAGGGTAACAGGGAGCTGGGAGTGTGTTACAGGGTAAGAGGGAGCTGGGAGTGTGTTACAGGGTAACAGGGAGCTGGGAGTGTGTTACAGGGTAACAGGGAGCTGGGAGTGTGTTAAAGGGTAACAGGGAGCTGGGAGTGTGTTACATGGCAACAGGGAGCTGGGAGTGGGAGCTGGGAGTGTGTTTCAGGGTAACAGGGAGCTGGGAGTGTGTTACAGGGTAACGGGGAGCTGGGAGTGTGTTACAGGGTAACGGGGAGCTGGGAGTGTGTTACAGGGTAACGGGGAGCTGGGAGTGTGTTACAGGGTAACAGGGAGCTGGGAGTGTCTTACAGGGTAACAGGGAGCTGGGAGTGTGTTACAGGGTAACGGGGAGCTGGGAGTGTGTTACAGGGTAATGGGGGGCTGGGAGTGCGTTACAGGGTAACAGGGAGCTGGGAGTGTGTTACAGGGCAACAGGGAGCTGGGAGAACAGGGAGCTGTAAGTGTGTTACAGGGTAACAGAGAGCTGGGAGTGTGTTACAGGTATCAGGGAGCTGGGAGTGTGTTACAGGGTAATGGGGGGCTGGGAGTGTGTTACAGGGTAACAGGGAGCTGGGAGTGTTTTACAGGGCAACAGGGAGCTGGGAGAGTGTTACAGGGTAACAGGGAGCTGGGTGTGTGTTGCAGGCTAACAGGGAGCTGGGAGTGTGTTCCAGGGTAACAGGGAGCTGGGTGTGTGTTGCAGGGTAACAGTGAGCTGGGAGTGTGTTACAGGGTAACAGGGAGCTGGGAGCGTGTTACAGGGTAACAGGGAGCTGGGAGTGTGTTACAGGGTGACAGGGAGCTGGGAGTGTATTACAGGGTAACAGGGAGCTGGGAGTGTGTTACAGGGTAACAGGGAGCTGGGAGTGTGTTACAGCGTTACAGGGAGCTGGGAGTGTGTTACAGGGTAACAGAGAGCTGGGAGTGTGTTACAGGTTGACAGCGAGCTGGGCGTGTGTTACAGGGTAACAGGGAGCTGGGAGTGTGTTACAGGGTAACAGAGAGCTGGGATTGTGTTGCAGGCTAACAGGGAGCTGGGAGTGTGTTCCAGGGTAACAGGGAGCTGGGTGTGTGTTGCAGGGTAACAGTGAGCTGGGAGTGTGTTACAGGGTAACAGGGAGCTGGGAGTGTGTTACAGGGTAACAGGGAGCTGGGAGTGTGTTACAGGGTGACAGGGAGCTGGGAGTGTATTACAGGGTAACAGGGAGCTGGGAGTGTGTTACAGGGTAACAGGGAGCTGGGCGTGTGCTACAGGGTAACAGGGAGCTGGGAGTGTGTTACAGGGTATCAGGGAGCTGGGAGTCTGTTACAGCGTTACAGGGAGCTGGGAGTGTGTTACAGGGTAACAGGGAGCTGGGAGGGAGCTGGGAGTGTGTTACAAGGTAACAGGGAGCTGGGAGTGTGTTACAGGGTAACAGAGAGCTGGGAGTGTGTTACAGGTTGACAGCGAGCTGGGAGTGTGTTACAGGGTAACAGGAAGCTGGGAGTGTGTTACAGGGTAACAGGGAGCTGGGAGTGTGTTACAGGGTAACAGGGAGCTGGGAGTGTGTTACAGGGTAACAGGGAGCTGGGAGTGTGTTACAGGGTAGCAGTGAGCTGGGAGTGTGTTACAGGGTAACAGGGAGCTGGGAGTGTGTTACAGGGTAACAGGGAGCTGGGAGTGTGTTACAGGGTAACAGGGAGCTGGGAGTGTGTTACAGGGTAACAGGGAGCTGGGCGTGTGTTACAGGGAAACAGGAAGCTGGGAGTGTGTTACAGGGTAACAGGGAGCTGGGAGTGTGTTACAGGGTAACAGGGAGCTGGGAGTGTCTTACAGGGTAAAAGGAAGCTGGGAGTGTGTTACAGGTTAACAGAGAGCTGGGAGTGTGTTACAGGGTAACAGGGAGCTGGGAGTGTGTTACAGGTTAACAGGGAGCTGGGAGTGTGTTACAGGGTAACAGGGAGCTGGGAGTGTGTTACAGGGTAACAGGGAGCTGGGAGTGTGTTACAGGGTAACAGGGAGCTGGGCGTGTGTTACAGGGTAACAGGAAGCTGGGAGTGTGTTGCAGGGTAACAGGCAGCTGGGAGTGTCTTACAGGGTAACAGGGAGCTGGGAGTGTGTTACAGGGTAACAGGGAGCTGGGAGTGTGTTACAGGGTAACAGGGAGCTGGGAGTGTGTTACAGGGTAACAGGGAGCTGGGAGTGTGCTACAGGGTAACAGGGAGCTGGGAGTGTGTTACAGGGTAGCAGGGAGCTGGGAGTGTGTTACAGGGTAACAGGGAGCTGGGAGTGTGTTACAGGGTAACAGGGAGCTGGGAGTCTGTTACAGGGTAACAAGGAGCTGGGAGTGTGTTACAGGGTAACGGAGCTGGGAGTGTGTTACAGGGTAATGGGGGGCTGGGAGTGTGTTACAGGGTAACAGGGAGCTGGGAGTGTGTTACAGGGTAACAGGGAGCTGGGAGTGTGTTACAGGGTAACAGGGAGCTGGGAGTGTGTTACAGGGTAACAGGGAGCTGGGAGTCTGTTACAGGGTAACAAGGAGCTGGGAATGTGTTACAGGGTAACAGGGAGCTGGGAGTGTGTTACAGGGTAACAGGGAGCTGGGAGTGTGTTACAGGGTAACAGGGAGCTGGGAGTGTGTTACAGGGTAACAGGGAGCTGGGAGTGTGTTACAGGGTAACAGGGAGCTGGGAGTGTGTTACAGGGTAACAGGGAGCTGGGCGTGTGTTACAGGGTAACAGGGAGCTGGGTGTGTGTTACAGGGTATCAGGAAGCTGGGAGTGTGCTACAGGGTAACAGGGAGCTGGGAGTGTGTTACAGGGTAGCAGGGAGCTGGGAGTGTGTTACAGGGTAAGAGGGAGCTGGGAGTGTGTTACAGGGTAACAGGGAGCTGGGAGTGTGTTACAGGGTAACAGGGAGCTGGGAGTGTGTTACTGGGTAACCGGGAGCTGGGAGTCTGTTACAGGGTAACAAGGAGCTGGGAGAGTGTTACAGGTTAACAGGTAGCTGGGAGTGTGTTACAGGGTAATGGGGAGCTGGGAGTGTGTTACAGGGTAACAGGGAGCTGGGAGTGTGTTACAGGGTAACAGGGAGCTGGGAGTCTGTTACAGGGTAACAAGGAGCTGGGAATGTGTTACAGGGTAACAGGGAGCTGGGAGTGTGTTACAGGGTAATGGGGAGCTGGGAGTGTGTTACAGGGTAACAGGGAGCTGGGAGTGTGTTACAGGGTAACAGGGAGCTGGGAGTGTGTTACAGGGTAACAGGGAGCTGGGAGTGTGTTACAGGGTAACAGGGAGCTGGGAGTGTGTTACAGGGTAACAGGGAGCTGGGAGTGAGCTGGGAGTGTGTTGCAAGTTAACATGGAGCTGCGAGTGTGTTACAGGGTAACGGGTATCTGGGAGTGTGTTACAGGGTAACGCGGAGCTGGGAGTGTGTTACAGGGAAACAGGAAGCTGAGATTGTGTTACAGGGAAACAGGAAGCTGGGAGTGTGTTACAGGGTAACAGGGTGCTGGGAGTGTGTTACAGGATAACAGGAAGCTGGGAGTGTGTTACAGGGTAACAGGAAGCTGGGAGTGTGTTACAGGGTAACAGGGAGCTGGGAGTGTGTTACAGGGTAACAGGGAGCTGGGAGTGTGTTACAGGGTAACAGGGAGCTGGGAGTGTGTTACAGGGTAACAGGGAGCTGGGAGTGTGTTACAGGGTAACAGGGAGCTGGGCGTGTGTTACAGGGTAACAGGGAGCTGGGAGTGTGTTACAGGGTAACAGGGAGCTGGGAGTGTGTTACAGGGTAACAGGGAGCTGGGAGTGTGTTACAGGGTAACAGGGAGCTGGGAGTGTGTTACAGGGTAACAGGGAGCTGGGAGTGTGTTACAGGGTAACAGGGAGCTGGGAGTGTGTTACAGGGTAACAGGGAGCTGGGAGTGTGTTACAGGGTAACAGGAAGCTGGGAGTGTGTTGCAGGGTAACAGGCAGCTGGGAGTGTCTTACAGGGTAACAGGGAGCTGGGAGTGTGTTACAGGGTATAAGGAAGCTGGGAGTGTGTTACAGGGTAACAGGGAGCTGGGAGTGTGTTACAGGGTAACAGGGAGCTGGGAGTGTGTTACAGGGTAACAGGGAGCTGGGAGTGTGCTACAGGGTAACAGGGAGCTGGGAGTGTGTTACAGGGTAACAGGGAGCTGGGAGTGTGCTACAGGGTAACAGGGAGCTGGGAGTGTGTTACAGGGTAACAGGGAGCTGGGAGTGTGTTACAGGGTAACAGGGAGCTGGGAGTGTGCTACAGGGTAACAGGGAGCTGGGAGTGTGTTACAGGGTAGCAGGGAGCTGGGAGTGTGTTACAGGGTAACAGGGAGCTGGGAGTCTGTTACAGGGTAACAAGGAGCTGGGAGTGTGTTACAGGGTAACAGGGAGTTGGGAGTGTGTTACAGGGTAACAGGGAGCTGGGAGTGTGTTACAGGGTAACAGGGAGCTGGGAGTCTGTTACAGGGTAACAAGGAGCTGGGAATGTGTTACAGGGTAACAGGGAGCTGGGAGTGTGTTACAGGGTAATGGGGAGCTGGGAGTGTGTTACAGGGTAACAGGGAGCTGGGAGTGTGTTACAGGGTAACAGGGAGCTGGGAGTGTGTTACAGGGTAACAGGGAGCTGGGAGTGTGTTACAGGGTAACAGGGAGCTGGGAGTGTGTTACAGGGTAACAGGGAGCTGGGAGTGTGTTACAGGGTAACAGGGAGCTGGGAGTGAGCTGGGAGTGTGTTGCAAGTTAACATGGAGCTGCGAGTGTGTTACAGGGTAACGGGTATCTGGGAGTGTGTTACAGGGTAACGCGGAGCTGGGAGTGTGTTACAGGGAAACAGGAAGCTGGGAGTGTGTTACAGGGAAACAGGAAGCTGGGAGTGTGTTACAGGGTAACAGGGAGCTGGGTGTGTGTTACAGGGAAACAGGGAGCTGGGAGTGTGTTACAGGTTAACAGGGAGCTGGGAGTGTGTTACAGGGTAACAGGAAGCTGGGTGTGTGTTACAGGGAAACAGGGAGCTGGGAGTGTGTTACAGGTTAACAGGGAGCTGGGAGTGTGTTACAGGGTAACAGCGAGCTGGGAGTGTGTTACAGGGTAACAGGGAGCTGGGAGTGTGTTACAGGGCAACAGGAAGCTGGGAGTGTGTTACAGGAAAGAGGGTGCTGGGAGAGTGTCACAGGGTAACAGGAAGCTGGGAGTGTGTTACAGGAAAGAGGGTGCTGGGAGTGTGTTACAGGGTAACAGGTAGCTGGGAGTGTGTTACAGGAAAGAGGGTGCTGGGAGTGTGTTACAGGGTAACAGGGAGCTGGGAGTGTGTTACAGGGTAACAGTGAGCTGGGAGTGTGTTACAGGGTAACTGGGAGCTGGGAGTGTGTTACAGGGTAACAGGGTGCTGGGAGTGTGTTACAGGGTAACAGGAAGCTGGGAGTGTGTTACAGGGTAACAGGGAGCTGGGAGTGTGTTACAGGGTAACAGTGAGCTGGGAGTGTGTTACAGGGTAACAGGGAGCTGGGAGTGTGTTACAGGGTAACAGGGAGCTGGGAGTGTGTTACAGGGAAACAGGAAGCTGGGAGTGTGTTACAGGGTAATAGGGAGCTGGGAGTGTGTTACAGGGTAACAGGGAGCTGGGAGTGTGTTACAGGGTAACAGGGAGCTGGGAGTGTGTTACAGGGAAACAGGAAGCTGGGAGTGTGTTACAGGGTAACAGGGAGCTGGGAGTGTGTTACAGGGTAACAGGGAGCTGGGAGTGTGTTACAGGGTAACAGGGAGCTGGGAGTGTGTTACAGGGAAACAGGAAGCTGGGAGTGTGTTACAGGGTAATAGGGAGCTGGGAGTGTGTTACAGGGTAACAGGGAGCTGGGAGTGTGTTACAGGGTAACAGGGTGCTGGGAGTGTGTTACAAGGTAACAGGGAGCTGGGAGTGTGTTACAGGGTAACAGGGAGCTGGGAGTGTGTTACAGGGTAACAGGGAGCTGGGCGTGTGTTACAGGGTAACAGGGAGCTGGGTGTGTGTTACAGGGTATCAGGAAGCTGGGAGTGTGCTACAGGGTAACAGGGAGCTGGGAGTGTGTTACAGGGTAGCAGGGAGCTGGGAGTGTGTTACAGGGTAACAGGGAGCTGGGAGTGTGTTACTGGGTAACCGGGAGCTGGGAGTCTGTTACAGGGTAACAAGGAGCTGGGAGAGTGTTACAGGTTAACAGGGAGCTGGGAGTGTGTTACAGGGTAATGGGGAGCTGGGAGTGTGTTACAGGGTAACAGGGAGCTGGGAGTGTGTTACAGGGTAACAGGGAGCTGGGAGTGTGCTACAGGGTAACAGGGAGCTGGGAGTGTGTTACAGGGTAGCAGGGAGCTGGGAGTGTGTTACAGGGTAACAGGGAGCTGGGAGTGTGTTACAGGGTAGCAGGGAGCTGGGAGTGTGTTACAGGGTAACAGGGAGCTGGGAGTGTGTTACTGGGTAACCGGGAGCTGGGAGTCTGTTACAGGGTAACAAGGAGCTGGGAGAGTGTTACAGGTTAACAGGGAGCTGGGAGTGTGTTACAGGGTAATGGGGAGCTGGGAGTGTGTTACAGGGTAACAGGGAGCTGGGAATGTGTTACAGGGTAACAGGGAGCTGGGAGTCTGTTACAGGGTAACAAGGAGCTGGGAATGTGTTACAGGGTAACAGGGAGCTGGGAGTGTGTTACAGGGTAATGGGGAGCTGGGAGTGTGTTACAGGGTAACAGGGAGCTGGGAGTGTGTTACAGGGTAACAGGGAGCTGGGAGTGTGTTACAGGGTAACAGGGAGCTGGGAGCGTGTTACAGGGTAACAGGGAGCTGGGAGTGTGTTACAGGGTAACAGGGAGCTGGGAGTGAGCTGGGAGTGTGTTGCAAGTTAACATGGAGCTGCGAGTGTGTTACAGGGTAACGGGTATCTGGGAGTGTGTTACAGGGTAACGCGGAGCTGGGAGTGTGTTACAGGGAAACAGGAAGCTGGGAGTGTGTTACAGGGAAACAGGAAGCTGGGAGTGTGTTACAGGGTAACAGGGTGCTGGGAGTGTGTTACAGGATAACAGGAAGCTGGGAGTGTGTTACAGGGTAACAGGAAGCTGGGAGTGTGTTACAGGGTAACAGGGAGCTGGGAGTGTGTTACAGGGTAACAGGGAGCTGGGAGTGTGTTACAGGGTAATGGGGGGCTGGGAGTGTGTTACCGGGTAACAGGGAGCTGGGAGTGTGTTACAGGGTAACAGGGAGCTGGGAGTGTGTTACAGGGTAACAGGGAGCTGGGAGTGTGTTACAGGGTAACAGGGAGCTGGGAGTGTGTTACAGGGTAACAGGGTGCTGGGAGTGTGTTACAGGGTAACAGGGAGCTGGGAGTGTGTTACAGGGTAACAGGGAGCTGGGAGTGTGTTACAGGGTAACAGGGTGCTGGGAGTGTGTTACAGGGTAACAGGGAGCTGGGAGTGTGTTACAGGGTAACAGGGAGCTGGGAGTGTGTTACAGGGTAACGGGGAGCTGGGAGTGTGTTACAAGGTAACAGGGAGCTGGGAGTGTGTTACAGGATAACAGGGAGCTGGGAGTGTGTTACAGGGTAACGGGGAGCTGGGAGTGTGTTACAGGGTAACGGGGAGCTGGGAGTGTGTTACAGGGTAATGGGGGGCTGGGAGTGTGTTACAGGGTAACAGGGAGCTGGGAGTGTGTTACAGGGTAACAGGGAGCTGGGAGTGTGTTACAAGGTAACAGGGAGCTGGGAGTGTGTTACAGGGTAACAGGGAGCTGGGAGTGTGTTACAGGGTAACAGGGAGCTGGGAGTGTGTTACAGGGTAACAGGGAGCTGGGAGTGTGTTACAAGGTAATGGGGGGCTGGGAGTGTGTTACAGGGTAACAGGGAGCTGGGAGTGTGTTACAGGGTAACAGGGAGCTGGGAGTGTGTTACAAGGTAACAGGGAGCTGGGAGTGTGTTACAGGGTAACAGGGAGCTGGGAGTGTGTTACAAGGTAACAGGGAGCTGGGAGTGTGTTACAGGGTAATGGGGAGCTGGGAGTGTGTTACAGGGTAACAGGGAGCTGGGAGTGTGTTAAAGGGTAACAGGGAGCTGGGAGTGTGTTACAGGGTAACAGGGAGCTGGGAGTGTGTTACAGGGTAACAGGGAGCTGGGAGTGTGTTACAGGGTAACAGGGAGCTGGGAGTGTGTTACAGGGTAACAGGGAGCTGGGAGTGTGTTACAAGGTAATGGGGGGCTGGGAGTGTGTTACAGGGTAACAGGGAGCTGGGAGTGTATTACAGGGTAACAGGGAGCTGGGAGTGTGTTACAGGGTAATGGGGGGCTGGGAGTGTGTTACAGGGTAACAGGGAGCTGGGAGTGTGTTACAGGGTAACAGGGAGCTGGGAGTGTGTTACAAGGTAACAGGGAGCTGGGAGTGTGTTACAGGGTAACAGGGAGCTGGGAGTGTGTTACAGGGTAACAGGGAGCTGGGAGTGTGTTACAGGGTAACAGGGAGCTGGGAGTGTGTTACAAGGTATCAGGGAGCTGGGAGTGTGTTACAGGGTAACAGGGAGCTGGGAGTGTTTTACAGGGTAACAGGAAGCTGGGTGTGTGTTACAGGGAAACAGGGAGCTGGGAGTGTGTTACAGGTTAACAGGGAGCTGGGAGTGTGTTACAGGGTAACAGCGAGCTGGGAGTGTGTTACAGGGTAACAGGGAGCTGGGAGTGTGTTACAGGGCAACAGGAAGCTGGGAGTGTGTTACAGGAAAGAGGGTGCTGGGAGAGTGTCACAGGGTAACAGGAAGCTGGGAGTGTGTTACAGGAAAGAGGGTGCTGGGAGTGTGTTACAGGGTAACAGGTAGCTGGGAGTGTGTTACAGGAAAGAGGGTGCTGGGAGTGTGTTACAGGGTAACAGGGAGCTGGGAGTGTGTTACAGGGTAACAGTGAGCTGGGAGTGTGTTACAGGGTAACAGGGAGCTGGGAGTGTGTTACAGGGTAACAGGGAGCTGGGAGTGTGTTACAGGGAAACAGGAAGCTGGGAGTGTGTTACAGGGTAACAGGGAGCTGGGAGTGTGTTACAGGGTAACAGGGAGCTGGGAGTGTGTTACAGGGTAACAGGGTGCTGGGAGTGTGTTACAGGATAACAGGAAGCTGGGAGTGTGTTGCAGGGAAGAGGGTGCTGGGAGAGTATTACAGGGTAACAGGAAGCTGGGAGTGTGTTACAGGGTAACAGGTAGCTGGGAATGTGTTACAGGGTAACAGGGAGCTGGGAGTGTGTTACAGGGTAACAGGGTGCTGGGAGTGTGTTACATGGTAACAGGGAGCTGGGAGTGTGTTACAGGGTAGCAGTGAGCTGGGCGTGTGTTACAGGGTAACAGGGAGCTGGGCATGTGTTACAGGGTAACAGGGAGCTGGGAGTGTGTTACAGGGTAACAGGGAGCTGGGAGTGTGTTACAGGGTAACAGGGAGCTGGGAGTGTGTTACAGGGTAACAGGGAGCTGGGCGTGTGTTACAGGGTAACAGGGAGCTGGGAGTGTGTTACAGGGTAACAGGGAGCTGGGAGTGTGTTACAGGGTAACAGGGAGCTGGGAGTGTGTTACAGGGTAACAGGGAGCTGGGAGTGTGTTACAGGGTAACAGGGAGCTGGGAGTGTGTTACAAGGTAACAGGGAGCTGGGAGTGTGTTACAGGGTAACAGGGAGCTGGGAGTGAGTTACAGGGTAATAGGGAGCTGGGAGTGTGTTACAGGGTAACAGGGAGCTGGGAGTGTGTTACAGGGTAATGGGGGGCTGGGAGTGTGTTACAGGGTAACGGGGAGCTGGGAGTGAGTTACAGGGTAATAGGGAGCTGGGAGTGTGTTACAGGGTAACAGGGAGCTGGGAGTGTGTTACAGGGTAATGGGGGGCTGGGAGTGTGTTACAGGGAAGGGGGAGCTGGGAGTGTGTTACAGGGAAACAGGGAGCTGGGAGTGTGTTACAGGGTAATGGGGGGCTGGGAAAGTGTTACAGGGTCTTGGGGGGCTGGGAGAGTGTTACAGGGTAATGGGGGGCTGGGAGTGTGTTACAGGGTAATGGGGGGCTGGGAGAGTGTTACAGGGTAACAGGGAGCTGGGAGTGTGTTACAGGGTAACAGGGAGCTGGGAGTGTGTTACAGGGTAACAGGGAGCTGGGAGTGTGTTACAGGGTAACAAGGAGCTGGGAGTGTGTTACAGGGTAACAGGGAGCTGGGAGTGTGTTACAGGGTAATAGGGAGCTGGGAGTGTGTTACAGGGTAACAAGGAGCTGGGAGTGTGTTACAGGGTAATAGGGAGCTGGGAGTGTGTTACAGGGTAACAGCGAGCTGGGAGTGTGTTACAGGGAAACAGGGAGCTGGGAGTGTGTTACAGGGTAACAGGGAGCTGGGAGTGTGTTACAGGGTAACAGGGAGCTGGGAGTGTGTTACAGGGTAACAGGGAGCTGGGAGTGTGTTACAGGGTAACAGGGAGCTGGGAGTGTGTTACAGGGTAACAAGGAGCTGGGAGTGTGTTACAGGGTAACAGGGAGCTGGGAGTGTGTTGCAGGGTAACAGGGAGCTGGGAGTGTGTTACAGGGAAACAGGATGCTGGGAGTGTGTTACAGGGTAACAGGAAGCTGGGAGTGTGTTACAGGGTAACAGGGAGCTGGGAGTGTGTTACAGGGTAACAGGGAGCTGGGAGTGTGTTACAGGGTAACAGGGAGCTGGGAGTGTGTTACAGGGCAACAGGGTGCTGGGAGTGTGTTACAGGATATCAGGAAGCTGGGAGTGTGTTACAGGGAAGAGGGTGCTGGGAGAGTGTTACAGGGTAACAGGAAGCTGGGAGTGTGTTACAGGCTAACAGGGAGCTGGGAGTGTGTTACAGGGTAACAGGGAGCTGGGAGTGTGTTACAGGCTAACAGGGAGCTGGGAGTGTGTTACAGGGTAACAGGGAGCTGGGAGTGTGTTACAAGGTAACAGGGAGCTGGGAGTGTGTTACAGGGTAACAGGGAGCTGGGAGTGTGTTACAGGGTAACAGGGAGCTGGGAGTGTGTTACAAGGTAACAGGGAGCTGGGAGAGTGTTACAGGGTAACAGGAAGCTGGGAGTGTGTTACAGGGTAACAGGTAACTGGGAGTGTGTTACAGGGTAACAGGGAGCTGGGAGTGTGTTACAGGCTAACAGGGAGCTGGGAGTGTGTTACAGGGTAACAGGGAGCTGGGAGTGTGTTACAAGGTAACAGGGAGCTGGGAGTGTGTTACAGGGTAACAGGGAGCTGGGAGTGTTTTACAGGGTAACAGGGAGCTGGGAGTGTGTTACAGGGTAACAGGGAGCTGGGAGTGTTTTACAGGGTAGCAGGGAGCTGGGAGTGTGTTACCGGGTAACGCGGAGCTGGGAGTGTGTTACAGGGTAACAGGGAGCTGGGAGTGTGTTACAGGGTAACAGGGAGCTGGGAGTGTGTTACAGGGTAACAGCGAGCTGGGAGTGTGTTACAGGGTAATAGGGAGCTGGGAGTGTGTTACAGGGCAACAGGGTGCTGGGAGTGTGCTACAGGATAACAGGAAGCTGGGAGTGTGTTACAGGGAAGAGGGTGCTGGGAGTGTGTTACAGGGTAACAGGGAGCTGGGAGTGTGTTACAGGGTAACAGTGAGCTGGGAGTGTGTTACAGGGTAACAGGGAGCTGGGAGTGTGTCACAGGGTAACAGGAAGCTGGGAGTGTGTTACAGGGTAACAGGGAGCTGGGAGTGTGTTACCGGGTAACAGGAAGCTGGGAGTGTGTTACAGGGTAACAGGGTGCTGGGAGTGTGTTACAGGGTAACAGGGAGCTGGGAATGTGTTACAGGGTAACAGGGAGCTGGGAGTGTGTTACAGGGTAACAGGGAGCTGGGAGTGTGTTACAGGGAAACAGGAAGCTGGGAGTGTGTTACAGGGTAATAGGGAGCTGGGAGTGTGTTACAGGGTAACAGGGAGCTGGGAGTGTGTTACAGGGTAACAGGGTGCTGGGAGTGTGTTACAGGATAACAGGAAGCTGGGAGTGTGTTACAGGGAAGAGGGTGCTGGGAGAGTATTACAGGGTAACAGGAAGCTGGGAGTGTGTTACAGGGTAGCAGTGAGCTGGGCGTGTGTTACCGGGTAACGCGGAGTTGGGAGTGTGTTACAGGGTAACGGGTAGCTGGGAGTGTTTTACAGGGAAACAGGGAGCTGGGAGTGTGTTACAGGGTAACAGGAAGCTGGGTGTGTGTTACAGGGAAACAGGGAGCTGGGAGTGTGTTACAGGTTAACAGGGAGCTGGGAGTGTGTTACAGGGTAACAGCGAGCTGGGAGTGTGTTACAGGGTAACAGGGAGCTGGGAGTGTGTTACAGGGCAACAGGAAGCTGGGAGTGTGTTACAGGAAAGAGGGTGCTGGGAGAGTGTCACAGGGTAACAGGAAGCTGGGAGTGTGTTACAGGAAAGAGGGTGCTGGGAGTGTGTTACAGGGTAACAGGTAGCTGGGAGTGTGTTACAGGAAAGAGGGTGCTGGGAGTGTGTTACAGGGTAACAGGGAGCTGGGAGTGTGTTACAGGGTAACAGTGAGCTGGGAGTGTGTTACAGGGTAACAGGGAGCTGGGAGTGTGTTACAGGGTAACAGGGAGCTGGGAGTGTGTTACAGGGAAACAGGAAGCTGGGAGTGTGTTACAGGGTAACAGGGAGCTGGGAGTGTGTTACAGGGTAACAGGGAGCTGGGAGTGTGTTACAGGGTAACAGGGTGCTGGGAGTGTGTTACAGGATAACAGGAAGCTGGGAGTGTGTTGCAGGGAAGAGGGTGCTGGGAGAGTATTACAGGGTAACAGGAAGCTGGGAGTGTGTTACAGGGTAACAGGTAGCTGGGAATGTGTTACAGGGTAACAGGGAGCTGGGAGTGTGTTACAGGGTAACAGGGTGCTGGGAGTGTGTTACATGGTAACAGGGAGCTGGGAGTGTGTTACAGGGTAGCAGTGAGCTGGGCGTGTGTTACAGGGTAACAGGGAGCTGGGCATGTGTTACAGGGTAACAGGGAGCTGGGAGTGTGTTACAGGGTAACAGGGAGCTGGGAGTGTGTTACAGGGTAACAGGGAGCTGGGAGTGTGTTACAGGGTAACAGGGAGCTGGGAGTGTGTTACAGGGTAACAGGGAGCTGGGAGTGTGTTACAAGGTAACAGGGAGCTGGGAGTGTGTTACAGGGTAACAGGGAGCTGGGAGAGTGTTACAGGGTAACGGGGAGCTGGGAGTGAGTTACAGGGTAATAGGGAGCTGGGAGTGTGTTACAGGGTAACAGGGAGCTGGGAGTGTGTTACAGGGTAATGGGGGGCTGGGAGTGTGTTACAGGGTAATGGGGGGCTGGGAGAGTGTTACAGGGTAACAGGGAGCTGGGAGTGTGTTACAGGGTAATGGGGGGCTGGGAGAGTGTTACAGGGTCTTGGGGGGCTGGGAGAGTGTTACAGGGTAATGGGGGGCTGGGAGTGTGTTACAGGGTAACGGGGGGCTGGGAGAGTGTTACAGGGTAACAGGGAGCTGGGAGTGTGTTACAGGGTAACAGGGAGCTGGGAGTGTGTTACAGGGTAACAGGGAGCTGGGAGTGTGTTACAGGGTAACAAGGAGCTGGGAGTGTGTTACAGGGTAACAGGGAGCTGGGAGTGTGTTACAGGGTAATAGGGAGCTGGGAGTGTGTTACAGGGTAACAAGGAGCTGGGAGTGTGTTACAGGGTAACAGGGAGCTGGGAGTGTGTTACAGGGTAACAGCGAGCTGGGAGTGTGTTACAGGGAAACAGGGAGCTGGGAGTGTGTTACAGGGTAACAGGGAGCTGGGAGTGTGTTACAGGGTAACAGGGAGCTGGGAGTGTGTTACAGGGTAACAGGGAGCTGGGAGTGTGTTACAGGGTAACAGGGAGCTGGGAGTGTGTTACAGGGTAACAAGGAGCTGGGAGTGTGTTACAGGGGAACGCGGAGCTGGGAGTGTGTTGCAGGGTAACAGGGAGCTGGGAGTGTGTTACAGGGAAACAGGATGCTGGGAGTGTGTTACAGGGTAACAGGAAGCTGGGAGTGTGTTACAGGGTAACAGGGAGCTGGGAGTGTGTTACAGGGTAACAGGGAGCTGGGAGTGTGTTACAGGGTAACAGGGAGCTGGGAGTGTGTTACAGGGCAACAGGGTGCTGGGAGTGTGTTACAGGATATCAGGAAGCTGGGAGTGTGTTACAGGGAAGAGGGTGCTGGGAGAGTGTTACAGGGTAACAGGAAGCTGGGAGTGTGTTACAGGCTAACAGGGAGCTGGGAGTGTGTTACAGGGTAACAGGGAGCTGGGAGTGTGTTACAGGCTAACAGGGAGCTGGGAGTGTGTTACAGGGTAACAGGGAGCTGGGAGTGTGTTACAAGGTAACAGGGAGCTGGGAGTGTGTTACAGGGTAACAGGGAGCTGGGAGTGTGTTACAGGGTAACAGCGAGCTGGGAGTGTGTTACAGGGTAATAGGGAGCTGGGAGTGTGTTACAGGGCAACAGGGTGCTGGGAGTGTGCTACAGGATAACAGGAAGCTGGGAGTGTGTTACAGGGAAGAGGGTGCTGGGAGTGTGTTACAGGGTAACAGGGAGCTGGGAGTGTGTTACAGGGTAACAGTGAGCTGGGAGTGTGTTACAGGGTAACAGGGAGCTGGGAGTGTGTCACAGGGTAACAGGAAGCTGGGAGTGTGTTACAGGGTAACAGGGAGCTGGGAGTGTGTTACCGGGTAACAGGAAGCTGGGAGTGTGTTACAGGGTAACAGGGTGCTGGGAGTGTGTTACAGGGTAACAGGGAGCTGGGAATGTGTTACAGGGTAACAGGGAGCTGGGAGTGTGTTACAGGGTAACAGGGAGCTGGGAATGTGTTACAGGGTAACAGGGAGCTGGGAGTGTGTTACAGGGAAACAGGAAGCTGGGAGTGTGTTACAGGGTAATAGGGAGCTGGGAGTGTGTTACAGGGTAACAGGGAGCTGGGAGTGTGTTACAGGGTAACAGGGTGCTGGGAGTGTGTTACAGGATAACAGGAAGCTGGGAGTGTGTTACAGGGAAGAGGGTGCTGGGAGAGTATTACAGGGTAACAGGAAGCTGGGAGTGTGTTACAGGGTAGCAGTGAGCTGGGCGTGTGTTACAGGGTAACAGGGAGCTGGGCATGTGTTACAGGGTAACAGGGAGCTGGGAGTGTGTTACAGGGTAACAGGGAGCTGGGAGTGTGTTACAGGGTAACAGGGAGCTGGGAGTGTGTTACAGGGTAACAGGGAGCTGGGCGTGTGTTACAGGGTAACAGGGAGCTGGGAGTGTGTTACAGGGTAACAGGGAGCTGGGAGTGTGTTATAGGGTAACAGGGAGCTGGGAGTGTGTTACAGGGTAACAGGGAGCTGGGAGTGTGTTACAAGGTAACAGGGAGCTGGGAGTGTGTTACAGGGTAACAGGGAGCTGGGAGTGTGTTACAGGGTAATAGGGAGCTGGGAGTGTGTTACAGGGTAACGGGGAGCTGGGAGTGTGTTACAGGGTAACAGGGAGCTGGGAGTGTGTTACAGGGTAACAGGGAGCTGGGAGTGTGTTACAGGGTAACGGGGAGCTGGGAGTGTGTTACAGGGTAATAGGGAGCTGGGAGTGTGTTACAGGGTAACAGGGAGCTGGGAGTGTGTTACAGGGTAACAGGGAGCTGGGAGTGTGTTACAGGTTAACAGGGAGCTGGGAGTGTGTTACAGGGTAATGGGGGGCTGGGAGAGTGTTACAGGGTAACAGGGAGCTGGGAGTGTGTTACAGGGAAACAGGGAGCTGGGAGTGTGTTACAGGGTAATGGGGGGCTGGGAGAGTGTTACAGGGTAACAGGGAGCTGGGAGTGTGTTACAGGGTAACAGGGAGCTGGGAGTGTGTTACAGGGTAACAAGGAGCTGGGAGTGTGTTACAGGGTAATAGGGAGCTGGGAGTGTGTTACAGGGTAACAGGGAGCTGGGAGTGTGTTACAGGGTAACAGGGAGCTGGGCGTGTGTTACAGGGTAACAGGGTGCTGGGAGTGTGTTACAGGGTAATAGGGAGCTGGGAGTGTGTTACAGGGAAACAGTGAGCTGGGAGTGTGTTGCAGGGTAACAGGGAGCTGGGAGTGTGTTACAGGGTAACAGGGAGCTGGGAGTGTGTTACAGGGTAACAGGGAGCTGGGAGTGTGTTACAGGGTAACAGGGAGCTGGGAGTGTGTTACAGGGTAACAGGGGGCTGGGAGAGTGTTACAGGGTAACAGGGAGCTGGGAGTGTGTTACAGGGTAACAGGGAGCTGGGAGTGTGTTACAGGGTAACAGGGAGCTGGGAGTGTGTTACAGGGTAACAAGGAGCTGGGAGTGTGTTACAGGGTAATAGGGAGCTGGGAGTGTGTTACAGGGTAACAGGGAGCTGGGAGTGTGTTACAGGGTAATGGGGGGTTGGGAGTGTGTTACAGGGAAACAGGGAGCTGGGAGTGTGTTACAGGGTAACAGGGAGCTGGGAGTGTGTTACAGGGTAATGGGGGGCTGGGAGAGTGTTACAGGGTAACAGGGAGCTGGGAGTGTGTTACAGGGTAATGGGGGGCTGGGAGAGTGTTACAGGGTAACAGGGAGCTGGGAGTGTGTTACAGGGTAACAGGGAGCTGGGAGTGTGTTACAGGGTAACAGGGAGCTGGGAGTGTGTTACAGGGTAACAGGGAGCTGGGAGTGTGTTACAGGGTAACAGGGAGCTGGGAGTGTGTTACAGGGTAACAGGGAGCTGGGAGTGTGTTACAGGGTAACAGGGAGCTGGGAGTGTGTTACAGGGTAACAGGGAGCTGGGAGTGTGTTACAGGGTAACGGGGGGCTGGGAGAGTGTTACAGGGTAACAGGGAGCTGGGAGTGTGTTACAGGGTAACAGGGAGCTGGGAGTGTGTTACAGGGTAACAGGGAGCTGGGAGTGTGTTACAGGGTAACAGGGAGCTGGGAGTGTGTTACAGGGTAACAGGGAGCTGGGAGTGTGTTACAGGGTAACAAGGAGCTGGGAGTGTGTTACAGGGTAACAGGGAGCTGGGAGTGTGTTACAGGGTAACAGGGAGCTGGGAGTGTGATACTGGGTAACCGGGAGCTGGGAGTGTGTTACAGGGCAACAGGGAGCTGGGAGTGTGTTACAGGGTAACAGGGAGCTGGGAGTGTGTTACAGGGTAACAGGGAGCTGGGAGTGTGTTACAAGGTAACAGGGAGCTGGGAGTGTGTTACAGGGTAACGGGGAGCTGGGAGTGTGTTACAGGGTAACGGGGAGCTGGGAGTGTGTTACAGGGTAATGGAGGGCTGGGAGTGTGTTACAGGGTAACAGGGAGCTGGGAGTGTGTTACAGGGTAATGGAGGGCTGGGAGTGTGTTACAGGGTAACAGGGAGCTGGGAGTGTGTTACAGGGTAACAGGGAGCTGGGAGTGTGTTACAGGGCAACAGGGAGCTGGGCGTGTGTTACAGGGTAACAGGGAGCTGGGAGTGTGTTACAGGGTAATGGGGGGCTGGGAGAGTGTTACAGGGTATCAGGGAGCTGGGAGTGTGTTACAGGGTAATGGGGGGCTGGGAGTGTGTTACAGGGTAACAGGGAGCTGAGAGTGTGTTACAGGGTAACAGGGAGCTGGGAGTGTGTTACAGGGTTACTGGGAGCTGGGAGTGTGTTACAGGGCAACAGGGAGCTGGCCGTGTGTTACAGGGTAACAGGGAGCTGGGAGTGTGTTACAGGGTAATGGGGGGCTGGGAGAGTGTTACAGGGTATCAGGGAGCTGGGAGTGTGTTACAGGGTAATGGGGGGCTGGGAGTGTGTTGCAGGGTAACAGGGAGCTGGGAGTGTGTTACAGGGCAACAGGGAGCTGGGAGAGTGTTACAGGGTATCAGGGAGCTGGGAGTGTGTTACAGGGTAATGGGGGGCTGGGAGTGTGTTACAGGGTAACAGGGAGCTGGGAGTGTGTTACAGGGCAACAGGCAGCTGGGAGAGTGTTACAGGGTAACAGGGAGCTGGGAGTGTGTTACAGGGCAACAGGGAGCTGGGAGAGGGTAACAGTGAGCTGGGAGTGTGTTACAGGGTAACAGAGAGCTGGGAGTGTGTTACAGGGTAACAGGGAGCTGGGAGTGTGTTACAGGGTAAGAGGGAGCTGGGAGTGTGTTACAGGGTAACAGGGAGCTGGGAGTGTGTTACAGGGTAACTGGGAGCTGGGAGTGTGTTACAGGGCAACAGGGAGCTGGGCGTGTGTTGCAGGGTAACAGGGAGCTGGGAGTGTGTTACAGGGTAACAGGGAGCTGGGAATGTGTTACAGGGAAGAGGGAGCTGGGAGTGAGTTACAGGGTAACAGGGAGCTGGGCGTGTGTTACAGAGTAACAGGGAGCTGGGAGTGTGTTACAGGGTAACAGGGAGCTGGGAGTGTGTTACAGGGTAACAGGGAGCTGGGAGTGTGTTACAGGGTAACAGGGAGCTGGGAGTGTGTTACAAGGTAACAGGGAGCTGGGAGTGTGTTACAGGATAACAGGGAGCTGGGAGTGTGTTACAGGGTAACGGGGAGCTGGGAGTGTGTTACAGGGTAATGGGGGGCTAACAGGGAGCTGGGAGTGTATTACAGGGTAACAGGGAGCTGGGAGTGTGTTACAGGGTCATGGGGGGCTGGGAGTGTGTTACAGGGTAACAGGGAGCTGGGAGTGTGTTACAGGGTAACAGGGAGCTGGGAGTGTGTTACAAGGTAACAGGGAGCTGGGAGTGTGTTACAGGGTAACAGGGAGCTGGGAGTGTGTTACAGGGAAACAGGGAGCTGGGAGTGTGTTACAGGGTAACAGGGAGCTGGGAGTGTGTTACAAGGTATCAGGGAGCTGGGAGTGTGTTACAAGGTATCAGGGAGCTGGGAGTGTGTTACAGGGTAACAGGGAGCTGGGAGTGTTTTACAGGGTAACAGGGAGCTGGGAGTGTTTTACAGGGTAACAGGGAGCTGGGAGTGTGTTACAGGTTAACAGGGAGCTGGGAGTGTGTTACAGGGTAGCAGGGAGCTGGGAGTGTGTTACCGGGTAACGCGGAGTTGGGAGTGTGTTACAGGGTAACGGGTAGCTGGGAGTGTGTTACAGGGTAACAGGCAGCTGGGAGTGTGCTACAGGGTAACAGGGAGCTGGGAGTGTGTTACAGGGTAACAGGGAGCTGGGAGTGTGTTACCGGGTAACGCGGAGTTGGGAGTGTGTTACAGGGTAACGGGTAGCTGGGAGTGTGTTACAGGGTAACAGGCAGCTGGGAGTGTGCTACAGGGTAACAGGGAGCTGGGAGTGTGTTACAGGGTAACAGGAAGCTGGGAGTGTGTTACAGGGTAACAGGCAGCTGGGAGTGTGCTACAGGGTAACAGGGAGCTGGGAGTGTGTTACAGGGTAACAGGGAGCTGGGAGTGTGTTACAGGGTAACAGGGAGCTGGGAGTGTTTTACAGGGTAACAGGGAGCTGGGAGTGTGTTACAGGGTAACAGAGAGCTGGGAGTGTGTTACAGTGTAACAGGGAGCTGGGTGTGTGTTGCAGGGTAACAGGGAGCTGGGAGTGTGTTACAGGGTAACAGGGAGCGTGTTACAGGGTAACAGGGAGCTGGGTGTGTGTTGCAGGGTAACAGGGAGCTGGGAGTGTGCTACAGGATAACAGGGAGCTGGGTGTGTGTTGCAGGCTAACAGGGAGCTGGGAGTGTGTTCCAGGGTAACAGGGAGCTGGGTGTGTGTTGCAGGGCAACAGGGAGCTGGGAGTGTTTTACAGGGTAACAGGGAGCTGGGAGTCTGTTACAGGGTAACAGGAAGCTGGGAGTGTGTTACAGGGTAACAGGGAGCTGGGAGTGTGTTACAGGGTAACAGGGTGCTGGGAGTGTGTTACAGGGTAACAGGGAGCTGGGAGTGTGTTACAGGGTAACAGGGAGCTGGGAGTGTGTTACAGGGTAACAGGGAGCTGGGAGTGTGTTACAGGGTAACAGGGAGCTGAGAGTGTGTTACAGGGTAACAGGGAGCTGGGAGTGTGTTACTGGGTAACCGGGAGCTGGGAGTGTGTTACAGGGCAACAGGGAGCTGGGAGTGTGTTACAGGGTAACAGGGAGCTGGGAGTGTGTTACAGGGTAAAAGGGAGCTGGGAGTGTGTTACAGGGTAACAGGGAGCTGGGAGTGGTAACAGGGAGCTGGGAGTGTGTTACAGGGTAACAGGGAGCTGGGAGTGTGTTACAGGGTAATGGAGGGCTGGGAGTGTGTTACAGGGTAACAGGGAGCTGGGAGTGCGTTACAGGATAACAGGGAGCTGGGAGTGTGTTACAGGGCAACAGGGAGCTGGGAGTGTGTTACAGGGTAATGGGGGGCTGGGAGAGTGTTACAGGGTATCAGGGAGCTGGGAGAGTGTTACAGGGTAATGGGGGGCTGGGAGTGTGTTACAGGGTAACAGGGAGCTGGGAGTGTGTTACAGGGCAACAGGGAGCTGGGAGAGTGTTACAGGGTATCAGGGAGCTGCGAGTGTGTTACACGGTAATGGGGGGCTGGGAGTGTGTTACAGGCAACAGGCAGCTGGGAGAGTGTTACAGGGTAACAGGGAGCTGGGAGTGTGTTACAGGGCAACAGGGAGCTGGGAGAGGGTAACAGTGAGCTGGGAGTGTGTTACAGGGTAACAGAGAGCTGGGAGTGTGTTACAGGGTAACAGGGAGCTGGAAGTGTGTTACAGGGTAACAGGGAGCTGGGAGTGTGTTACAGGGTAACAGGGAGCTGGGAGTGTGTTACAGGGTAACTGGGAGCTGGGAGTGTGTTACAGGGCAACAGGGAGCTGGGCGTGTGTTACAGGGTAACAGGGAGCTGGGAGTGTGTTACAGGGTAACAGGGAGCTGGGAGTGTGTTACAGGGTAACAGGGAGCTGGGAGTGTGTTACAGGGAAGAGGGAGCTGGGAGTGAGTTACAGGGTAACAGGGAGCTGGGCGTGTGTTACAGAGTAACAGGGAGCTGGGAGTGTGTTACAGGGTAACAGGGAGCTGGGAGTGTGTTACAGGGTAACAGGGAGCTGGGAGTGTGTTACAGGGTAACAGGGAGCTGGGAGTGTGTTACAGGTTAACAGGGAGCTGGGAGTGTGTTACAAGGTAACAGGGAGCTGGGAGTGTGTTACAGGATAACAGGGAGCTGGGAGTGTGTTACAGGGTAACGGGGAGCTGGGAGTGTGTTACAGGGTAACGGGGAGCTGGGAGTGTGTTACAGGGTAATGGGGGGCTAACAGGGAGCTGGGAGTGTATTACAGGGTAACAGGGAGCTGGGAGTGTGTTACAGGGTAATGGGGGGCTGGGAGTGTGTTACAGGGTAACAGGGAGCTGGGAGTGTGTTACAGGGTAACAGGGAGCTGGGAGTGTGTTACAAGGTAACAGGGAGCTGGGAGTGTGTTACAGGGAGCTGGGAGTGTGTTACAGGGTAACAGGGAGCTGGGAGTGTGTTACAGGGTAACAGGGAGCTGGGAGTGTGTTACAAGGTAACAGGGAGCTGGGAGTGTGTTACAGGGTAACAGGGAGCTGGGAGTGTGTTACAGGGTAACAGGGAGCTGGGAGTGTGTTACAGGGTAACAGGGAGCTGGGAGTGTGTTACAGGGTAACAGGGAGCTGGGAGTGTGTTACAGGGTAACGGAGCTGGGAGTGTGTTACAGGGTGACAGGGAGCTGGGAGTGTGTTACAGGGTAACAGGGAGCTGGGAGTGTGTTGCAGGGTAACAGGGAGCTGGGAGTGTGTTACAGGGTAACAGGGAGCTGGGAGTGTGTTACAGGGTAACAGGGAGCTGGGAGTGTGTTACAGGGTGACAGGGAGCTGGGAGTGTGTTACAGGGTAACAGGGAGCTGGGAGTGTGTTACAGGGTAACAGGGAGCTGGGAGTCTGTTACAGCGTCACAGGGAGCTGGGAGTGTGTTAACAGGGAGCTGGGAGTGTGTTACAGGGAAGAGGGAGATGGAAGTGTGTTACAGGGTAACAGGGAGCTGGGAGTGTGTTACAGGGTATCAGGGAGCTGGGAGCCTGTTACAGCGTTACAGGGAGTTGGGAGTGTGTTACAGGGTAACAGGGAGCTGGGAGCGTGTTACAGGGAAGAGGGAGCTGGGAGTGTGTTACAGGGTAACAGGGAGCTGGGCGTGTGTTACAGGGTAACAGGGTGCTGGGAGTGTGTTACAGGGTAACAGGGAGCTGGGAGTGTGTTACAGGGTGACAGGGAGCTGGGAGTGTGTTATAGGGTAACAGGGAGCTGGGAGTGTGTTACAGGGTAACAGGGAGCTGGGAGTGTGTTACAAGGTAACAGGGAGCTGGGAGTGTGTTACAGGGTAACAGGGAGCTGGGAGTGTGTTACAGGGCAACGGGGAGCTGGGAGTGTGTTACAGGGTAATAGGGAGCTGGGAGTGTGTTACAGGGTAATGGGGGCTGGGAGTGCGTTACAGGGTAACAGGGAGCTGGGAGTGTGTTACAGGGTAACAGGGAGCTGGGAGTGTGTTACAGGGTAACAGGGAGCTGGGAGTGTGTTACAGGGCAACAGGGTGCTGGGAGTGTGTTACAGGGTAACGGGGAGCTGGGAGTGTGTTACAGGGATTCAGGGAGCTGGGAGTGTGTTACAGGGTAACAGGGAGCTGGGAGTGTGTTACAGGGTAATGGGGGCCTGGGAGTGTATTACAGGGTAACAGGGAGCTGGGAGTGTGTTACAGGGTAACAGGGAGCTGGGAGTGTGTTACAGGGTAATGGGGGGCTGGGAGTGTGTTACAGGGAAACAGGGAGCTGGGAGTGTGTTACAGGGTAACAGGGAGCTGGGAGTGTGTTACAGGGTAACAGGGAGCTGGGAGTGTGTTACAGGGTAACAGGGAGCTGGGAGTGTGTTACAGGGTAATGGGGGGCTGGGAGTGTGTTACAGGGAAACAGGGAGCTGGGAGTGTGTTACAGGGTAACAGGGCACTGGGAGTGTGTTACAGGGTAACAGGGCACTGGGAGTGTGTTACAGGGTAACAGGGCACTGGGAGTGTGTTACAGGGTAACAGGGAGCTGGGAGTGTGTTACAGGGTAACGCGGAGCTGTGAGTGTGTTACAGGGTAACGGGTAGCTGGGAGTGTGTTACAGGGAAACTGCAAGCTGGGAGTGTGTTACAGGCTAACAGGAAGCAGGGAGTGTGTTACAGGGTAACAGGGTGCTGGGAGTGTGTTACAGGGTAACAGGAAGCTGGGAGTGTGTTACAGGGTAACAGGGAGCTGGGAGTGTGTTACAGGGTAACAGGGAGCTGGGAGTGTGTTACAGGGTAACAGGGAGCTGGGAGTGTGTTACAGGGTAACAGGGAGCTGGGAGTGTGTTACAGGGTGACAGGGAGCTGGGAGTGTGTTACAGGGTAACAGGGAGCTGGGAGTGTGTTGCAGGGTAACAGGGAGCTGGGAGTGTGTTACAGGGTAACAGGGAGCTGGGAGTGTGTTACAGGGTAACAGGGAGCTGGGAGTGTGTTACAGGGTGACAGGGAGCTGGGAGTGTGTTACAGGGTAACAGGGAGCTGGGAGTGTGTTACAGGGTAACAGGGAGCTGGGAGTCTGTTACAGCGTCACAGGGAGCTGGGAGTGTGTTAACAGGGAGCTGGGAGTGTGTTACAGGGAAGAGGGAGATGGAAGTGTGTTACAGGGTAACAGGGAGCTGGGAGTGTGTTACAGGGTATCAGGGAGCTGGGAGCCTGTTACAGCGTTACAGGGAGTTGGGAGTGTGTTACAGGGTAACAGGGAGCTGGGAGCGTGTTACAGGGAAGAGGGAGCTGGGAGTGTGTTACAGGGTAACAGGGAGCTGGGCGTGTGTTACAGGGTAACAGGGTGCTGGGAGTGTGTTACAGGGTAACAGGGAGCTGGGAGTGTGTTACAGGGTGACAGGGAGCTGGGAGTGTGTTATAGGGTAACAGGGAGCTGGGAGTGTGTTACAGGGTAACAGGGAGCTGGGAGTGTGTTACAAGGTAACAGGGAGCTGGGAGTGTGTTACAGGGTAACAGGGAGCTGGGAGTGTGTTACAGGGCAACGGGGAGCTGGGAGTGTGTTACAGGGTAATAGGGAGCTGGGAGTGTGTTACAGGGTAATGGGGGCTGGGAGTGCGTTACAGGGTAACAGGGAGCTGGGAGTGTGTTACAGGGTAACAGGGAGCTGGGAGTGTGTTACAGGGTAACAGGGAGCTGGGAGTGTGTTACAGGGCAACAGGGTGCTGGGAGTGTGTTACAGGGTAACGGGGAGCTGGGAGTGTGTTACAGGGATTCAGGGAGCTGGGAGTGTGTTACAGGGTAACAGGGAGCTGGGAGTGTGTTACAGGGTAATGGGGGCCTGGGAGTGTATTACAGGGTAACAGGGAGCTGGGAGTGTGTTACAGGGTAACAGGGAGCTGGGAGTGTGTTACAGGGTAATGGGGGGCTGGGAGTGTGTTACAGGGAAACAGGGAGCTGGGAGTGTGTTACAGGGTAACAGGGAGCTGGGAGTGTGTTACAGGGTAACAGGGAGCTGGGAGTGTGTTACAGGGTAACAGGGAGCTGGGAGTGTGTTACAGGGTAATGGGGGGCTGGGAGTGTGTTACAGGGAAACAGGGAGCTGGGAGTGTGTTACAGGGTAACAGGGCACTGGGAGTGTGTTACAGGGTAACAGGGCACTGGGAGTGTGTTACAGGGTAACAGGGCACTGGGAGTGTGTTACAGGGTAACAGGGAGCTGGGAGTGTGTTACAGGGTAACGCGGAGCTGGGAGTGTGTTACAGGGTAACGGGTAGCTGGGAGTGTGTTACAGGGAAACTGCAAGCTGGGAGTGTGTTACAGGCTAACAGGAAGCAGGGAGTGTGTTACAGGGTAACAGGGTGCTGGGAGTGTGTTACAGGGTAACAGGAAGCTGGGAGTGTGTTACAGGGTAACAGGGAGCTGGGAGTGTGTTACCGGGTAACGCGGAGTTGGGAGTGTGTTACAGGGTAATGGGTAGCTGGGAGTGTTTTACAGGGAAACAGGATGCTGGGAGTGTGTTACAGGGAAACAGGGAGCTGGGAGTGTGTTACAGGTTAACAGGGAGCTGGGAGTGTGTAACAGGGAGCTGGGAGTGTGTTACAGGGTAACAGCGAGCTGGGAGTGTGTTACAGGGTAACTGGGAGCTGGGCGTGTGTTACAGGGCAACAGGGTGCTGGGAGTGTGTTACAGGATAACAGGAAGCTGGGAGTGTGTTACAGGGAGCTGGGAGTGTGTTACAGGGTAACAGGGAGCTGGGAGTGTGTTACAAGGTAACAGGGAGCTGGGAGTGTGTTACAAGGTAACAGGGAGCTGGGAGTGTGTTACAGGGTAACAGGGAGCTGGGAGTGTGTTACAGGGTAACAGGGAGCTGGGAGTGTGTTACAGGGTAACAGGGAGCTGGGAGTGTGTTACAGGGTAACAGGGAGCTGGGAGTGTGTTACAGGGTAACAGGGAGCTGGGAGTGTGTTACAGGGTGACAGGGAGCTGGGAGTGTGTTACAGGGTAACAGGGAGCTGGGAGTGTGTTGCAGGGTAACAGGGAGCTGGGAGTGTGTTACAGGGTAACAGGGAGCTGGGAGTGTGTTACAGGGTAACAGGGAGCTGGGAGTGTGTTACAGGGTGACAGGGAGCTGGGAGTGTGTTACAGGGTAACAGGGAGCTGGGAGTGTGTTACAGGGTAACAGGGAGCTGGGAGTCTGTTACAGCGTCACAGGGAGCTGGGAGTGTGTTACAGGGTAACAGGGAGCTGGGAGCGTGTTACAGGGAAGAGGGAGCTGGGAGTGTGTTACAGGGTAACAGGGAGCTGGGCGTGTGTTACAGGGTAACAGGGTGCTGGGAGTGTGTTACAGGGTAACAGGGAGCTGGGAGTGTGTTACAGGGTGACAGGGAGCTGGGAGTGTGTTATAGGGTAACAGGGAGCTGGGAGTGTGTTACAGGGTAACAGGGAGCAGGGAGTGTGTTACAAGGTAACAGGGAGCTGGGAGTGTGTTACAGGGTAACAGGGAGCTGGGAGTGTGTTACAGGGCAACGGGGAGCTGGGAGTGTGTTACAGGGTAATAGGGAGCTGGGAGTGTGTTACAGGGTAATGGGGGCTGGGAGTGCGTTACAGGGTAACAGGGAGCTGGGAGTGTGTTACAGGGTAACAGGGAGCTGGGAGTGTGTTACAGGGTAACAGGGAGCTGGGAGTGTGTTACAGGGCAACAGGGTGCTGGGAGTGTGTTACAGGGTAACGGGGAGCTGGGAGTGTGTTACAGGGATTCAGGGAGCTGGGAGTGTGTTACAGGGTAACAGGGAGCTGGGAGTGTGTTACAGGGTAATGGGGGCCTGGGAGTGTATTACAGGGTAACAGGGAGCTGGGAGTGTGTTACAGGGTAACAGGGAGCTGGGAGTGTGTTACAGGGTAATGGGGGGCTGGGAGTGTGTTGCAGGGAAACAGGGAGCTGGGAGTGTGTTACAGGGTAACAGGGAGCTGGGAGTGTGTTACAGGGTAACAGGGAGCTGGGAGTGTGTTACAGGGTAACAGGGAGCTGGGAGTGTGTTACAGGGTAATGGGGGGCTGGGAGTGTGTTACAGGGAAACAGGGAGCTGGGAGTGTGTTACAGGGTAACAGGGCACTGGGAGTGTGTTACAGGGTAACAGGGCACTGGGAGTGTGTTACAGGGTAACAGGGCACTGGGAGTGTGTTACAGGGTAACAGGGAGCTGGGAGTGTGTTACAGGGTAACGCGGAGCTGGGAGTGTGTTACAGGGTAACGGGTAGCTGGGAGTGTGTTACAGGGAAACTGCAAGCTGGGAGTGTGTTACAGGCTAACAGGAAGCAGGGAGTGTGTTACAGGGGAACAGGGTGCTGGGAGTGTGTTACAGGGTAACAGGAAGCTGGGAGTGTGTTACAGGGTAACAGGGAGCTGGGAGTGTGTTACCGGGTAACGCGGAGTTGGGAGTGTGTTACAGGGTAATGGGTAGCTGGGAGTGTTTTACAGGGAAACAGGATGCTGGGAGTGTGTTACAGGGTAATGGGGAGCTGGGAGTGTGTTACAGGTTAACAGGGAGCTGGGAGTGTGTTACAGGGAAACAGGGAGCTGGGAGTGTGTTACAGGTTAACAGGGAGCTGGGAGTGTGTTACAGGGTAACAGCGAGCTGGGAGTGTGTTACAGGGTAACTGGGAGCTGGGCGTGTGTTACAGGGCAACAGGGTGCTGGGAGTGTGTTACAGGATAACAGGAAGCTGGGAGTGTGTTACAGGGCAACGGGGAGCTGGGAGTGTGTTACAGGGTAATAGGGAGCTGGGAGTGTGTTACAGGGTAATGGGGGGCTAACAGGGAGCTGGGAGTGTATTACAGGGTAACAGGGAGCTGGGAGTGTGTTACAGGGTAATGGGGGGCTGGGAGTGTGTTACAGGGTAACAGGGAGCTGGGAGTGTGTTACAGGGTAACAGGGAGCTGGGAGTGTGTTACAAGGTAACAGGGAGCTGGGAGTGTGTTACAGGGAGCTGGGAGTGTGTTACAGGGTAACAGGGAGCTGGGAGTGTGTTACAGGGTAACAGGGAGCTGGGAGTGTGTTACAAGGTAACAGGGAGCTGGGAGTGTGTTACAGGGTAACAGGGAGCTGGGAGTGTGTTACAGGGTAACAGGGAGCTGGGAGTGTGTTACAGGGTAACAGGGAGCTGGGAGTGTATTACAGGGTAACAGGGAGCTGGGAGTGTGTTACAGGGTAACAGGGAGCTGGGAGTGTGTTACAGGGTGACAGGGAGCTGGGAGTGTGTTACAGGGTAACAGGGAGCTGGGAGTGTGTTGCAGGGTAACAGGGAGCTGGGAGTGTGTTACAGGGTAACAGGGAGCTGGGAGTGTGTTACAGGGTAACAGTGAGCTGGGAGTGTGTTACAGGGTGACAGGGAGCTGGGAGTGTGTTACAGGGTTACAGGGAGCTGGGAGTGTGTTACAGGGTAACAGGGAGCTGGGAGTCTGTTACAGCGTCACAGGGAGCTGGGAGTGTGTTACAGGGTAACAGGGAGCTGGGAGTGTGTTACAGGGAAGAGGGAGATGGAAGTGTGTTACAGGGTAACAGGGAGCTGGGAGTGTGTTACAGGGTATCAGGGAGCTGGGAGCCTGTTACAGCGTTACAGGGAGTTGGGAGTGTGTTACAGGGTAACAGGGAGCTGGGAGCGTGTTACAGGGAAGAGGGAGCTGGGAGTGTGTTACAGGGTAACAGGGAGCTGGGCGTGTGTTACAGGGTAACAGGGAGCTGGGAGTGTGTTACAGGGTGACAGGGAGCTGGGAGTGTGTTATAGGGTAACAGGGAGCTGGGAGTGTGTTACAGGGTAACAGGGAGCTGGGAGTGTGTTACAAGGTAACAGGGAGCTGGGAGTGTGTTACAGGGTAACAGGGAGCTGGGAGTGTGTTACAGGGCAACGGGGAGCTGGGAGTGTGTTACAGGGTAATAGGGAGCTGGGAGTGTGTTACAGGGTAATGGGGGCTGGGAGTGCGTTACAGGGTAACAGGGAGCTGGGAGTGTGTTACAGGGTAACAGGGAGCTGGGAGTGTGTTACAGGGTAACAGGGAGCTGGGAGTGTGTTACAGGGCAACAGGGTGCTGGGAGTGTGTTACAGGGTAACGGGGAGCTGGGAGTGTGTTACAGGGATTCAGGGAGCTGGGAGTGTGTTACAGGGTAACAGGGAGCTGGGAGTGTGTTACAGGGTAACAGGGAGCTGGGAGTGTGTTACAGGGTAATGGGGGGCTGGGAGTGTGTTACAGGGAAACAGGGAGCTGGGAGTGTGTTACAGGGTAACAGGGAGCTGGGAGTGTGTTACAGGGTAACAGGGAGCTGGGAGTGTGTTACAGGGTAACAGGGAGCTGGGAGTGTGTTACAGGGTAACAGGAAGCTGGGAGTGTGTTACAGGGTAACAGGGAGCTGGGAGTGTGTTACAGGGTAATGGGGGGCTGGGAGTGTGTTACAGGGAAACAGGGAGCTGGGAGTGTGTTACAGGGTAACAGGGCACTGGGAGTGTGTTACAGGGTAACAGGGCACTGGGAGTGTGTTACAGGGTAACAGGGCACTGGGAGTGTGTTACAGGGTAACAGGGAGCTGGGAGTGTGTTACAGGGTAACGCGGAGCTGGGAGTGTGTTACAGGGTAACGGGTAGCTGGGAGTGTGTTACAGGGAAACTGCAAGCTGGGAGTGTGTTACAGGCTAACAGGAAGCAGGGAGTGTGTTACAGGGTAACAGGGTGCTGGGAGTGTGTTACAGGGTAACATGAAGCTGGGAGTGTGTTACAGGTTAACAGGGAGCTGGGAGTGTGTTACAGGGTAACAGCGAGCTGGGAGTGTGTTACAGGGTAATGGGTAGCTGGGAGTGTTTTACAGGGAAACAGGGAGCTGGGAGTGTGTTACAGGGAAACAGGGAGCTGGGAGTGTGTTACAGGTTAACGGAGCTGGGAGTGTGTTACAGGGTAACAGCGAGCTGGGAGTGTGTTACAGGGTAACTGGGAGCTGGGCGTGTGTTACAGGGCAACAGGGTGCTGGGAGTGTGTTACAGGTAAGAGGGTGCTGGGAGAGTGTTACAGGGTAACAGGAAGCTGGGAGTGTGTTACAGGGTAACAGGGAGCTGGGAGTGTGTTACAGGGTAACAGGGAGCTGGGAGTGTGTTACAGGGTAACAGTGAGCTGGGAGTGTGTTACAGGGTAACAGGGAGCTGGGAGTGTGTTACAGGGTAACAGGGAGCTGGGAGTGTGTTACAGGGAAACAGGAAGCTGGGAGTGTGTTACAGGGTAATAGGGAGCTGGGAGTGTGTTACAGGGTAACAGGGAGCTGGGAGTGTGTTACAGGGTAACAGGGTGCTGGGAGTGTGTTACAGGATAACAGGAAGCTGGGAGTGTGTTACAGGGAAGAGGGTGCTGGGAGAGTATTACAGGGTAACAGGAAGCTGGGAGTGTGTTACAGGGTAACAGGTAGCTGGGAATCTGTTACAGGGTAACAGGGAGCTGGGAGTGTGTTACAGGGTAACAGGGAGCTGGGAGTGTGTTACAGGGTAACAGGGAGCTGGGAGTGTGTTACAGGGAAACAGGAAGCTGGGCGTGTGTTACAGGGAAACAGGAAGCTGGGAGTGTGTTACAGGGTAACGGGGAGCTGGGAGTGTGTTACAGGGTAACAGGGAGCTGGGAGTGTGTTACAGGGTAACAGGGAGCTGGGAGTGTGTTACAGGGTAACAGGGAGCTGGGAGTGTGTTACAGGGTAACAGGAAGCTGGGAGTGTGTTACAGGGAAACAGGAAGCTGGGCGTGTGTTACAGGGAAACAGGAAGCTGGGAGTATGTTACAGGGTAATAGGGAGCTGGGAGTGTGTTACAGGGTAACAGGAAGCTGGGCGTGTGTTACAGGGTAACAGGAAGCTGGGAGTGTGTTACAGGGTAACAGGGAGCTGGGAGTGTGTTACAGGGTAACAGGGAGCTGGGAGTGTGTTACAGGGTAACAGGGAGCTGGGAGTGTGTTACAGGGTAACAGGGAGCTGGGAGTGTGTTACAGGGAAACAGGGAGCTGGGAGTGTGTTACAGGGTAACAGGGAGCTGGGAGTGTGTTACAGGGTAACAGGAAGCTGGGAGTGTGTTACAGGGTAACAGGCAGCTGGGAGTGTGTTACAGGGTAACAGGGAGCTGGGAGTGTGTTACAGGGTAACAGGGAGCTGGGTGTGTGCAGGGTAACAGGGAGCTGGGAGTGTGTTGCAGGGTAACAGGGAGCTGGGTGTGTGTTGCAGTGTAACAGGGAGCTGGCGTGTGTTACAGGGTAACAGGAAGCAGGGAGTGTGTTACAGGGTAACAGGGAGCTGGGAGTGTGTTACAGGGTAACAGGGAGCTGGGAGTGTGTTACAGGGTAACAGGGAGCTGGGAGCAGGGAGCTGGGAGTGTGTTACTGGGTTACCGGGAGCTGGGAGTGTGTTACAGCGAAACAGGGAGCTAGGAGTGTGTTACAAGGTAACAGGGAGCTGGGAGTGTGTTACAGGGTAAGAGGGAGCTGGGAGTGTGTTACAGGGTAACAGGGAGCTGGGCGTGTGTTACAGGGTAACAGGGAGCTGGGAGTGTGTTACAGGGTAACAGGGAGCTGGGAGTGTGTTACAGGGTAACAGGGAGCTGGGAGTGTGTTAAAGGGTAACAGGGAGCTGGGAGTGTGTTACATGGCAACAGGGAGCTGGGAGTGGGAGCTGGGAGTGGTAACAGGGAGCTGGGAGTGTCTTACAGGGTAACAGGGAGCTGGGAGTGTGTTACAGGGTAACGGGGAGCTGGGAGTGTGTTACAGGGTAATGGGGGGCTGGGAGTGCGTTACAGGGTAACAGGGAGCTGGGAGTGTGTTACAGGGCAACAGGGAGCTGGGAGAACAGGGAGCTGTAAGTGTGTTACAGGGTAACAGAGAGCTGGGAGTGTGTTACAGGTATCAGGGAGCTGGGAGTGTGTTACAGGGTAATGGGGGGCTGGGAGTGTGTTACAGGGTAACAGGGAGCTGGGAGTGTTTTACAGGGCAACAGGGAGCTGGGAGAGTGTTACAGGGTAACAGGGAGCTGGGTGTGTGTTGCAGGCTAACAGGGAGCTGGGAGTGTGTTCCAGGGTAACAGGGAGCTGGGTGTGTGTTGCAGGGTAACAGTGAGCTGGGAGTGTGTTACAGGGTAACAGGGAGCTGGGAGTGTGTTACAGGGTAACAGGGAGCTGGGAGTGTGTTACAGGGTGACAGGGAGCTGGGAGTGTATTACAGGGTAACAGGGAGCTGGGAGTGTGTTACAGGGTAACAGGGAGCTGGGAGAGTGTTACAGCGTTACAGGGAGCTGGGAGTGTGTTACAGGGTAACAGAGAGCTGGGAGTGTGTTACAGGTTGACAGCGAGCTGGGATTGTGTTGCAGGCTAACAGGGAGCTGGGAGTGTGTTCCAGGGTAACAGGGAGCTGGGTGTGTGTTGCAGGGTAACAGTGAGCTGGGAGTGTGTTACAGGGTAACAGGGAGCTGGGAGTGT